>NC_064922.1:896966424-897280688 GCF_023897955.1 Schistocerca gregaria
TTTGGGATTCAGAAAAGGACCATGTGAAATTTAGTTGAGAGGAGTGTATTTAGAGATCCCAAAAATTTAACAGGTCATTCTCACCAGAAATCCTTACGGCAAAGAAGTCGTTAGTGTATTTAAACCAAACCAGGGTTCAAGGCTAATGAGTCCCAGGAAAGTCCCCTCCAAGTGGTCCACGAAAAGGGTGGCAGAGAAAGAAGCCATCCTGGTTCTCGTGTGGCCATGCTCCTGATCTTTTGAATGTCTGCCCCTCAAAGGTAAAGTAGTTGTTCATCGGTATAAAGTTGGTTAAGGTATTTGAAGCAAACTTACACCACAGTCACCTTTGCAGATTGAAGTGGTACCCATTAATGTGTGCGTTGATTTTCCATTGTCCTTATTCTGCATTTTGACATGTCCTTGGAGATGGAAATAGGCTTTGTCTTTCTACAGAATATTCCGTGGTCATACTTTGTCAACTTCCATGTGAGCAAGAAATTCCAGAGGAAATGTTTGTCTTGCTAGCAGGTTAGCAGGAAGCAGCTTCTGAACTCTGATTGGAATGTATACCGCAGAGATAGGCTGGACAGTGAAGGGGGAGGCGTGTTTATAGCGATAAGAAGTGCAATAGTATCGAAGGAAATTGACGGAGATTCGAATTGTGAAATGATTTGGGTGAAGGTCACGGTTAAAGCAGGCTCAGACATGGTAATTGGATGTCTCTATAGGCCCCCGGGCTCAGCAGCTGTTGTGGCTCAGCACCTGAAGAATAATTTGGAAAATATTTCGAGTAGATTTCCCCACCATGTTATAGTTCTGGGTGGAGATTTTAATTTGCCGGATATAGACTGGGAGACTCAAATGTTCATAACGGGTGGCAGGGACAAAGAATCCAGTGAAATATTTTTAAGTGCTTTATCTGAAAACTACCTTGAGCAGTTAAACAGAAAACCGACTCGTGGCGATAATATATTAGACCTTCTGGTGACAAACAGACCCGAACTATTTGAATCAGTTAATGCAGAACAGGGAATCAGCGATCATAAAGCGGTTACTGCGTCAATGATTTCAGCCGTAAATAGAAATATTAAAAAAGGTAGGAAGATTTTTCTGTTTAGCAAAAGTGACAAAAAGCAGATTACAGGGTACCTGACGGCTCAACACAAAAGTTTTGTCTCAAGTGCAGATAGTGTTGAGGATCAGTGGACAAAGTTCAAAACCATGGTACAATATGCGTTAGATGAGTATGTGCCAAGCAAGATCGTAAGAGATGGAAAAGAGCCACCGTGGTACAACAACCGAGTTAGAAAACTGCTGCGGAAGCAAAGGGAACTTCACAGCAAACATAAACATAGCCAAAGCCTTGCAGACAAACAAAAATTACGCGAAGCGAAATGTAGTGTGAGGAGGGCTATGCGAGAGGCTTTCAATGAATTCGAAAGTAACGTTCTATGTACTGACTTGGCAGAAAATCCTAAGAAATTTTGGTCCTATGTCAAAGCGGTAGGTGGATCAAAACAAAATGTCCAGACACTCTGTGACCAAAATGGTACTGAAACAGAGGATGACAGACTAAAGGCCGAATTACTAAATGTCTTCTTCCAAAGCTGTTTCACAGAGGAAGACTGCACTGTGCTTCCTTCTCTAGATTGTCGCACAGTTGACAAAATGGTAGATATCGAAGTAGACGACAGAGGGATAGAGAAACAATTAAAATCGCTCAAAAGAGGAAAGGCCGCTGGTCCTGATGGGATACCAGTTCGATTTTACACAGAGTAAGCGAAGGAACTTGGCCCCCTTCTTGCAGCCGTGTACTGTAGGTCTCTAGACGAGCGTAGCGTTCCAAAGGATTGGAAAAGGCCACAGGTCATCCCTGTTTTCCAGAAGGGACGTCGAACAGATGTGCAGAACTATAGACCTATATCTCTAACGTCGATCAGTTGTAGAATTTTGGAACACGTATTATGTTCGAGTATAATGTCTTTTCTGGAGACTAGAAATCTACTCTGTAGGAATCAGCATGGGTTTCGAAAAAGACGATCGTGTGAAACCCAGCTCGCGCTATTCGTCCACGAGACTCAGAGGGCCTTAGACACGGGTTCACAGGTAGATGCCGTGTTTCTTGACTTCCGCAAGGCGTTTGACACAGTTCCCCATAGTCGTTTAATAAACAAAGTAAGAGCATACGGACTATCAGATCAATTGTGTGATTGGATTGAGGAATTCCTAGATAACAGAACGCAGCACGTCATTCTCAATGGAGAGAAGTCTTCCGAAGTAAGAGTGATTTCAGGTGTGCCGCAGGGGAGTGTCATAGGACCGTTGCTATTCACAATATACATAAATAACGTGGTGGATGACATCGGAAGTTCGCTGAGGCTTTTTGCAGATGATGCTGTGGTGTATCGAGAGGTTGCAACAATGGAAAATTGTACTGAAATGCAGGAGGATCTGCAGCGAATTGACGCATGGTGCACGGAATGGCAATTGAATCTCAATGTAGCGAAGTGTAATGTGATGCGAATACATAGAAAGATAGGTCCCTTATCATTTAGCTACAAAATAGCAGGTCAGCAACTGGAAGCAGTTAATTCCATAAATTATCTGGGAGTACGCATTAGGAGTGATTTAAAATGGAATGATCATATAAAGTTGATCGTCGGTAAAGCAGATGCCAGACTGAGATTCATTGGAAGAATCCTAAGGAAATGCAATCCGACAACAAAGGAAGTAGGTTACAGTACGCTTGTTCGCCCAATGCTTGAATACTGCTCAGCAGTGTGGGATCCGCACCAGATAGGGTTGATAGAAGAGATAGAGAAGATCCAACGGAGAGCAGCGCGCTTCGTTACAGGATCATTTAGTAATTGCGAAAGCGTTACGGAGATGATAGATAAACTCCAGTGGAAGACTCTGCAGGAGAGACGCTCAGTAGCTCGGAACGGGCTTTTGTTGAAGTTTCGAGAACATACCTTCACCGAAGAGTCAAGCAGTATATTGCTCCCTCCTACGTATATCTCGCGAAGAGACCATGAGGATAAAATCAGAGAGATTAGAGCCCACACAGAAGCATACCGACAATCCTTCTTTCCACGTACAATACGAGACTGGAATAGAAGGGAGAACCGATAGAGGTACTCAGGGTACCCTCCGCCACACACCGTCAGGTGGCTTGCGGAGTACGGATGTAGATGTAGATGTAGAATTTTGTATGGATAACAATGTAGGATGTTTTGCAGAATTTTATGCAGTGTAATTATGTGGCCAAAGCTTCTACAGGTGTCAGATCTTTTGGAATTTTGTTATCATTTTCTATAGACCGTTAAGCAAATCATTTTCTCTACATCCATAGCAGACATCTGACCAATGCCGTTTTTCATACATTCAGTATCTGGAACTTTTGCATATCTACTGGCACACAGTCGCTGTTCTTGTAAAAGAGCTGTACCAGCGGCGTGCAATCATTCATGGTGACAGTTACGTTTGGTATCTTGGGCGCAATCTGAGGAACAGACGTGTGCCATGTGTCTGTTGGTTTGCATATTCAGATGTTTAAAGAGCCATAAATTTGGCCATATCTTCGATAATCTCTTTCTCTCTCCCCTCCCCCCCCCCCCCCCTCTCTCTCTCTCTCTCTCCAAGACATTCCCTCTTGCACCAATAAAATGCTGTTCAAATTTCATGTCAATCTGAGCAGTGATTTTCTTTCTACAGTGTTTTGAAACTGGAGCTGTGGTTATGGACGCCCTGTGTGTAAACACAAACTAGATTAGAAGCTTGCACCTTCTACACACAATTACAATGTGCAATGATGGCAATTTATTTTCAACCACTCACAAGCAGTTAGCTTTTAAAAGCAAAAGATAATCTTTGTTATAAGTTCATAGGTATTTACTTATTTAGTGTATGATTTATAGAATTATTCGAGGGTTGGAACTTTAATAGTGGCAGCTATTTATTTACAACTCATATAAAATAGATACATGGTTCAAAGTTTTACTGACCTTCAAAGTAGTCACCAGCTTTGTGTGTAACCTGATGTCAGTGATGTGGAAGTCGTAGGATACCCTTAGCAGTGCCAGTTGGGTCGACAGTTCAAATGGTGTGATCTGTTGCCTGACAAATTTGTAGAAGTTCTGAAGCGAATGCCATGAAGTGCTCCCTTCAGTTTAGAAATTGAGTTGAACTCATGAGGGCTTCAGTCAGGGGAGCGCAGTAGATGGTATAGCACGTAGCAGCCCCATCAGTCAAACAAATCAGTAACAGCTGCACTGTACGTGCTTGAGCATTGTCCTGCAAATTGATGGTCTGGTCTTGCAGAAAGTGTCATCACTTCTGTCTCTTAGCTGGTTGTTGGTTGTGTTCCAAAAATGAACAGTATAGAGACAGAAGTGATGACGCTTTGTGCAGAACCTGACCATCATGTTGCATGACAATGCTCAAGCACATACTGTACAAGCTGTTATTGATTTGTTTGACTGATGGGGCAGCTAAGTGCTATACCATCTACTGCATTCCCCTGACTTAAGCCCTCGTGAGTTCAACTCGATTTATAAACTGAAAGAAACACTTCACGGCATTCACTTCAGAACTGCTACAGATTCATCAGGCAATAGACCACGCCACTCAAGCTGTCAACACAACTGGCACTGCTAAGAGTATCCTACGACTTCCACATCGCTGGCAACGGGCTATACACAGTGCTGGTGACTACTCTGATGGTCAGTAAAACTTTGAAACACCTATCTATTTTGTACAAGCTGTAAATAAATAGTTGCCACTATTAAAGTTCCAACCCTCGTGTTTTACAAGTACAAACTGATGCAAGATAAGATAATATGAAACTGGAACCAGTTGATTGCTGTAGGTGTTGTGTCTGCAAGGTGTTTCCAGGTACTCATGAATTTTCTTTTTGTGCAGTCTTGCTAAATGAGGTTCAATGTTTCTTTCATAGTTGCGCAGTCACATTGGTCATCATAGGTCATTGCCATTTATCTAGTGTTGCTTTGGTCATTTCGTGGTCAGTTCCGACACAGTTGAGGGAGTTCCACAATTTTCTTTGCAGATTCACTTCCGGGGCTTGAATGGTCAGATGTGTTTTATGTTTCTTCTTCTGACCATGAATTGAAATCCACTGATTTCTCCAGTCTACTCTTAGTTTATATTCTCAGGCAAGTTGGTCACTGTTAACCCATATTGGTTCTCAATACTTTAACTGAGTGCACAGTAATGGACACTTTACATTAATTGGTATCCAATGCCATGTTGCGTCTGAGTATGGGTTTTTCACTGGATTGAGTGACGTGTGCTTGTGCTAAAAGGATTTCAACCTGTTGATCGAAATGACAGGGAGACTTGCTTGTCCAACTTATATTTCCCAAGGTGGATATGTAGGATTGGAGGATGAGGAGGAGAATAAGCTTCTCAGAAAATAAAGATAACTTCTAAGTTTTATTCAGAATCTCAGTTACAGAAATGACTTCCCTAGCAGAAGTACCTTCACACTAGTAGCCAAGCCGTTCTCAATAAGACAGCGATTGTTTATCACAGTTTTGTCTGGTTAATGAAACCCTCATGTAAGTTCTAAGACAAGCAGAGTTCTTCAACTTTTATATTCCCAGCAAATCCAGATTGTAAATAGGGTCTGAATACTTCCTTTCCTTTTTTAGTATGTTTCTTCTCCTCTTGTTTTGCCTTTGTATGTGAGGATTTAGAACTGCGTCAGGTCTGTGTCTTTTAGCTGTTCTCCTTGTTCACTGTCCGGCTTCATTCCTTCGCCACATGTGTTCCTGTTTCTATGCGTTTGTGCGCTGATGACCATGTTGTTTAGCGCCCAAAAACCTCAAACCACACACACACACACTAGTTCTGAACTAGAAGTATCAATGGGGACAATAGGAGGTTGGTGCTTTTAGAGGAGCTAGATGTCAGAACCAAAGAAACAGACTGCTTTTACTTAAACTGTTTTAGGGAAGAGACAGCAATTATAAATCAGGCTGATTGGATGATGCTTTGTATATGTGTGCTCCCAAAAGTCAATCCAATTATTTATACTTTCTTCAATAACTAAGAGACCAAAAAGCTCAGAAAATGTACAGGCAGTTCCGCATAATGTGAATAGCCTAATATTGCATTAACACTTCAATATGCTGAAACAATGTTTTTGGCAAGTGGTAGTATGCCAAGGAATTTGCTACTTTCCTTCTCAGTTCTTATGCTCCATCTTTAATGACCTTATCACCAATGGGACATTAAACCTCTAATCTTCCATTTCCATGACTAATATTTTGCTATATCATCAGCAGTGCAGCTTTTTTTATATCTAGTGCGATATTTAATCAACTGTGATTTCACAAATGGAACTATGCATCTTATTTAGCAGCATTCTGAGAGCCACTGAAAATATTTGCATTTTGCATCACAGGACTTTACTGGAAGAATGGTATGAGAGGCCACTTACAAGGATGCAGGCACAAAGGGGATTCAAAAACTGTAGAAAAAAAATGGTTTAAGAAGTAACCGAGATATAGATGTGAGTGGTCCTGCCTCTTGTGTCCATAACTTCTTCTAATGAGGAGGCGGCTTTCCCGTAGTCCACAACTCTAAACACACTCTCTTGTCACAGTGTCACTACGTCCATGAAATAATGTGATTTATAAGGTGACAATATACATGGATCACACACCACCACCCGCACATTTTGCTCATGTTCCACAATTGACTTCTTGCTGCTACTTCACTATGGTATTGTAACATCTCAGAGGTTGGCAAGGGGTGCTGAAAAAATATGCCATTTGCCAAAAGGCTTCCAATATCTGCCAGCTGAGGAATGGAGGGAGACTTTTGATCTGCCATGGTATAATTAGAGTTCTTCGTAGTACACTGATGTGCAAAACTTAAGGACCAAAGTAACGTTCGCATGATGTGTCCCTGCCAAGTAACATAGGCTTGATGAAGCTTGAACCATACATAGAAAACACTGCTACAGCATTGTACAGAAGGTAATTGAAAGACATACACAATGAACTGAAAAGGAATGGCACTTTTATTCTAAGTCAATAATTACACTGATTTCACCACGATTTATGGTCCCCTGCCCTTTATAAAAGTCAGGAAATCGTTCTTTGTAGGGTATGTGATCACCATAGATGGCGAAGTATGCTCTGCAATGTGCTCCCATGCTGCCAACAAAGTTGGTAAGGAGTTCATGTGGTAGCACGTTCCATTCCTCCACCAGTGCAGTGGACAACTGCTGGGTGGTTGTTGGTACAAATGGACATACTGCAATACATCTCCCCAAAGCATACCACATATGCTTAATGTGATTTAAGTCCAAGGTACCAGCAAGCTAGACCACACACCAAATACGAGGGTGGTTTGAAAAGTTCTTGGAATGGAATAGAAAAAAAGTTCTTAAATCACTGAAACTTTTTTAATATTCAATTTAATCTCCTTGTAGATTAAACCACTTGGTCCAATGACATTCCAGTGCCTGATCCCATCTTGAAAATGAGTTTTCTCCAAGCTTACAAAATAGTTGTCAACTCCGGCTATCAATTCTTCGTTTGAAGTGAGTGTTCGTCCACCAAGAAAAATTTTCAGTTTTGGAAAGAGATGGAAGTCCAACAGAGCCATATCAGATGAGTAAGGTGGGTATGGCAACAACTCATTCTTTGGTTCGTGTAATTTTGCCATGGCAACACCGTGTGCGGGCACTCATTGTCTTGATGGAAAATGACTTTCTTCCTTGCTAAAATTGGCCTTTTTTGCATATCGTTTTTGCAAATTGTCCAGGAGGTTGGCATAGTAGTTTCCAGTAATTGTTTACCTAGTGGGGAGATAATCTACAAACAGAATCCCCTTCGCATCCCAGAACACTGATGCCATGACCTTTCCCGCCGAAGGAATTGTCTTTGCTTTCTTTGGTGGTGGATAATCAGCATATTTTTCCACTGCTTTGTCTCTAGGCTCTAGTAGTGCATCCAAGTTGAATCTGTGGTTACAAACAGGCGCAAAAAATCTTGTTCGTTTCTCCTAAAACAGGCCAAACATTGTTCTGATATGTCCATTCTCGTGCGTTTTTGATCCAGCATCAAGAGTTGCAGAACCTGTCTTGCAAATAGTTTTTTCATTTCTAATTCTTCACTTAAAATGTGATATCCCCTTTCAAATGAAATCTGGCAAGCATGAGCAATTTCACGCACTTTCAGTTGGTGATCCTCCACGACCATTTTGTGCACTTTTCCATTGTTTTCTGGAGTAGTGCCACATCTTGGCTGACCACTGTGGATCATCATCTAAGCTCTCCCGACCAAATTTGAATTCATTTGCCCAGTTGGAAACAGTTGAATATGAAGGAGCAGAGTCCCCCAGCATATTCTGAAAATCGGCATGAATGTCCTTTGCTTTCATACCTTTCTTTACAAAGTACTTAATCACTGCTCGAATCTCAATTTTTCCAATCTTCGCAAATCACTACACGGGTACAACAACAGAGCTACATCACCACCAGAGCTCTCTTCCAGGAACACTGACTTGGCATGTGTTCATAGGCAACAGTCCAATGAATATCACGTGAACAACTCATTGCGCTCGCGCTGACCTCTTGTGGTGAGTCCAAGAACTTTTCAAACCATCCTTGTATCCTCACGTTTCAAGAGCTTCTCCACATATTTAATTCGATGCAGTCATGCATTGTCATCCACAAAAATGAAGTCAGGGCTGCATACACTCCTGAAAAAATTGCACATGGGGATGGTGTGCAGTGCCATAGTAACATTGAGCAGAGAGCATACCATGTCTGAAGAGTTGGAGGTCAGTAAACTCTTGCAATATAGTGCCTCTCCACACCACAATACTTGGGCCACCAAAACAATTATGTTGGACAATGCTGAACGTGGCCTCATATGACGAGAGGCGGGAACACATAATGAGCCCAGGAACATTGTTGGACATGATCATTGTGATTGTCAAGGTGTTATGCTTAGGGGGATACTATGTTACATGGGCGTACTGACCTCCAAATTTTTGAGCACAGTACTCCTTCTCCATGTTCATCTTTTGAACAGTGAAGGTGCAGGATGTCTTGGAACGAGAGGATACTAAGTGAATGCACTGACCTGGCTGTTCCCCTCAACTTAAATCCCATCGAGCGGGTGTGGGTTGTGTTGGGGAGACATATTGCAGCATGTCCACCTGCACCAATGACTGTCCAGCAGTTGTGGAGGAATGAAATTGCCTACCACAAGAACTCCTTGCCAACTTTGTGGCCAGCATGGGAGAAAGTTGCAGAGCATGCATTGCTGCCCATGGTGATCACACACACTATTAAGTATCGTGTCCCATCTTTTGTAATTTCCAGGGGCCATCATAAATTGTGGTGACTTCAGTGTAATTTTTGTCTTTGAATAAAAATGTAATTTCTGTTAGTCTCATTGTGTATTTATTTCAGTTATCTTCTGTACTATTTTCCAAATATCCTTTCTATATGGCTCATCGAGCTTCTTTACTTGGAAGTGACACATCACGTGAAAATTACTTTTGTCCTTAAGTTTTACATACCAGTGTATGTAATAGAATAATTAGTAAAATGGAAAATTATCTAACAGAATAATTAGTGAAATGGAAAATATGTATTACACTATTTCATCAACTTTATTTACTTGTCAGAAATGCCTTAACTGTAAGATATGAATATCCAACTTATTTTGGTGTCAAATATTCTAGGGTTTTTGATACAGCTGAACTGCTTCCAAGATCCAGGTGATAGAACAGATGAATAGCATTGGCACAGCTTCCCTTTATCATATTTTGTAGTTTATTTTCAGTGTGTGGGTTAAGAGATATTTTAACATAGAAATAGTGTAGAGGATATTTAAGACAATGCCAGTGTCTGCAGCAAATTGTGAACATATGTTCAGATGAAAAAAAAAATCTACTTAAAGTCAAGTATAAGTGAAAACGCATTTTCCGATTTAGCCACGTATCTTGTCAACAGAATATGACACTGCTGTTAAACTTGACCTCAGCAACACAATAAATGCAAGGGAATTAAAATTAAAATTATAGCTCTATTAATAACTACCCAAGCAATTAAATAAAAATTCAGAACATGGTAAAAATTAAACATTCCTCTGAACCAAGGCTCAAATCATTACTGGTGTCGTTTGTTTTTAAGTAAAGAAGACATAACTTGAATCAATCTAATAATCTTCTCAAGTTAGTTGGGTCCACCACCACAGTGCAATGAACATGAATGGATGCATTAGTTGTAAACAGAGTAACAGTCCAGGGAAGCCTACAGAACCAGGGTGATACAAGTAATGCAAATGGTATAACAGTAAGATCATCCGAAAGGGAAACTATATTAAAATCTGACCGCACAAGTATTTAATGACAATTCCCTTTGCTCGTAGTGTTGGCGCTTTTCCCCTTTAGCACCCTTATTTTAAAACTGTGAAATTAATGTGTTCCCATTAAGAGTTAGCATTAAACTGTTGAAAGCTGAATTCCTGCCACTAAACCAGATACCAATTAATTAACCAACAATCTAAAAGCTAAACTACACTAACAGTTACAACATTAATCAAATAACAAAATCTTAAAGGGAAGTGGCGTACTAGATTTCAGCAACTAGGCATAATTCTCAGTAGCCACTTGCATCTCAGTAATGAACAGTTTGACAAAAGAATGGTGGGATCACTCGGCTTCATTGCAAGTAAAGGCTTGGTGTGAGCTTATCTACATCCAAATGTGTTCACACATAAAGTAGGCCAGCAAAGCTGCCCCCAGTCACCACAGCAGTAGCACATGCTGACCTCTACAAAGTAATATAATACAAGAACAACAGAAATTAAACCCACTGTTTGAAGACACTTACAACAAACACTGACATGCATTAATATGGTAACCTGGCACCCAAGACAAATTGTATGCGGTGGTCTCTCATCGACTAGAATACACAGATTGGCTAACAGGGCCCAGCGAACTACGATAAGCAGCAGTAATGTTCACTAACAACCTCACGTACATTTTCCACTGCATGTCCAGCTGCACTCCTCAGTTGTGCAGTATCAGAGCTATAAAACATCAGCATCAGTATATCTGTCAGCCAAACCATCATCAGATTTCAGCTATATAAAATGTTACCATCACTCACCATCAGCCAGTTCCTTGCAGTACTCTTTTAACAACCTTGTATCATGTCGTACATGTTGTGCCATTCACTGCTGCTGGTCATACGTTTTTCTGACAGCTCGTTTCAACCGACTCCATGTCCACCTCCTCCTGCCACCACCATCAGATGGCGCACATGTTTGGTCATCCTGCACCGCGCAACGATGTGCCTATACCCTGATACAAGCAAAGATGTGGCAACTTACAGCACATACTCCTCCCTCCTGCCGCCCTCACACACACACGGAGGTTGGGGCCCACATCTGCAAGGTGTGACTGCCGCGTTGTTAACTATTTATGGCTGTAGACACTGGCTTCACATGGTAGAGATGAGATGAGCTCTAATTGTTTTCTTTCTCCTTTGGTCGAACAATAACAGGATGATAGATGTTAAAATTCTTATGATTTCCCAAGATTCAGTCTTCCGTAGTAACAATTTCTTCACAGTGTTAAAGCTGCCTTATTAGTTACTCCCAGGATATGCACAATCACCAATCTGGTCGGGGTATGACTGCTGAATTGTTGTCTCTCTGCTTTTCCACCTGATGGGCTTTTCTGATGTTATTTCTGGCTCACCTCCACTGTGTAATGATTTACCTAGTGGTTGTCCTCTCCAGCAACAGGTCGTCTATGAACCACAAATTACTCAGTGGGGTTGTAATCTTAAAACTGAGGAACAACTTGGTGTGTCAGTGGGGGTGGGGGGCTGGCTCAGTGACTCTCATGTTTTATTGTATTAAAGGCCAACTTTAGCTAGGATTGTGAATAATCTGTCACCCATTGATCCCTGCTATGTAGCTTATTAAAGCAGAGGACAAATTCTGTTTCACTCCTTCGTCATAAGATGGATTGGGATCATATGTGTGGGTTGTATTATGACGGATATCAAAGTCAGTATGAAAGTTCTTGAACTCCTTCAGTGTTTGGTTGGCCTGCCTATTCCTGCTATGTTTTTAAGAGAGGAAATGGCAGAACTGGATATGGTAGTCCTTCTAGGGAAGAACCACATGAAATGTGAAAATTCATCTACACACATGAGAATATAGCAGTTCCCTTCCCTAGATCTTGATAACTATCCCACAAAGTTGACATAAAGCCTGTCAAATATCCTTTCAGCCAGGTTAGATGCTGGTTTGCTTTCAGCATGTCTTACACACGTAATTCTGTTGCGAATGTCGGCATCCATCTAATGCCATATAAACTTCTCACATATTTTATTCCTAGTTTTAAATAATTCCAGGTGTCCACCTATTGGATATTCATGGTAATATTAAAAAGGCACAGTACCAGATCTTGCGGCATAACTATTTAGTTTTCTTGTTGTACATTTCAATACAACACACTACACCCTGCTTTATCAAATATGACCTAACATTCTCTCCTTATTGAAGTTTCTCCCTGATGTCGCAGAGCTTCTTATCATTATTCTGGTCATCATTGATACCTTTAAATAACAAGGTGGCATGTCAATGAGAATTATGTTAATAGTTGTGGCAGGTAGTTTTTCTGTTTCCCCCATTTGGCTTCAAACATTCTACTGAACATATCAGCAATAATGCTGTCACTCCCTCAGTGTTAACCATATCAAACTTAAATGCCAGTATCTGCACTGCTCATCTAGGTATGCACCCTTATCTTTCTTGGTCTTCCCAAGATTCAACAACTGTGGTTTCTTTTTTATTTTTTTTATAGAACCAAAAATGAGTATGTTCCAGATATACTTTGATCCTTTCTTAGCCAAACAGAACAGCTAATGATTAGACTTCAGAAACTGAATATTTCTTTTCCACATCACTAAGTGCTCTTGAAACATAAGCTATATGTTGCCTTCCTCCCTCCACCTCATGTATCAAAACTTCCCCCCACCCCATGCACTGTCTGTAGTATAAATTGTGTATCAAAATTGGGTAATGCTGACACAGGGGCAATATTGTGCACTTGTTTTAGGGCACTAAAGGCCTCTTGTTGCGCCTCTCCTCCATTTAAACTTTTGTTCTTTTAATGTCAATCACTGAGAGGGACTGCTTTTTTTGAGAAAATCCTGAACTGAACCTACGAAAATAATTAGTCATTCCTACGACTTGAGCTACTGCTTTAAAATTATTCGAAGGAGGTAATTCAACTTTAGACAGCAGTTTGCTAGGCTTAGTAGTCACTTCTTCCAGTACTACCTTATGGCCAAAAGACTACACAGTCAAACAAGCTATATTTATCTTTCCAGAGATAAGAAGGAGTCCCACCTTTCTGAGACTCATAAACACTTTATAGAGATGGTTACAATATTCATCCATATTCTTGCCATGTTATGAGCGTGTCCAAATAATTGTAGTCATACTGAAACTTAATATCTAAAAATATCTGACGCATCAGTTATGTAAGCACGGCAGTCCTGGTGTACAAGCTGAGTGCAACTCTGTTGAACTTGTAAATGTTCCAGTTGGTTTTAAACACTGTTACAGGTTTCTATTTTTCTGGCAGGAATATCTGATTATACAGTGTGTAACAGGTATAACTGCAGATTTTTTTATATTTTGTACCTTAATATATACACAGGCCATTGTGTTGTTTGTTTTCTCTCTGTAACAAACTATCTTCCTTCAAACACATAACACAATTTACGACCTGATATTGTCTGCATGGTTGTAACTGCTCCACTAAGTGGACTATGCATGTCAGTGTAGACTAACTATTTTGTGTCCACACTTCAACATCTGACCTGCTTCTCATGGGGAAAATAAGCAGCACTGATGGCTTTTCTTGCCACATGAGTTTGGAGGTAATACCCAACCTAAAAACATGTGACTTTTAATAGCTATAATTATTAGTCTGGAAATGATGTAAATATTGTTGTAACATTGTTCAGTACACCATCCTCAGTCACCAATAGAAATATCTGCACTTTTACCCATTACACACTGTTCAGATTGAGAGTGGGAAAGTTCTTGGCTCCCTTGAACCAGTCGAAACTAGACTGCAGGTCAGGCAAGGTAACTGTTTGTATAATTACCTTCTTACTCAACTCTCTGTAATTAACTACAGGCCTGTGCTCACCATTAGGTTTCAACTACCAATAGGTAGAGCATACATAGGTAGAGCATACAGGGATTTTGATAACGTATCATGTTTTTGTTAAACATATCAACCAGTTCTTTTAGAATCTTCATTCCTGGTGACATGAACTGATATGGTGGCTTGTCCACTGGAATATCATCTGTTACCTCTGTAGTGTACTCGACCAACAATGTAATCCCTAATTGAGCAGTCGACACACCCAGAAACTGTTGGCAAATCTGTTTAAGCCTCTCTTTGTCTTCCGTCCTCAAGTGGTTTAAAGGATCAGTATAATCCCTCATTGGGCTACTTAATTGTTTCCATTTTCATGTTCTGTTTCCTATTATGAACACAGACTTGTATGACATTATCCATTTTTTCTTGTCCAATTTGATTTCAATCAATTCTTCCCAATATACGTGAGACAGCCAAGCCTTGCACTATCTTAACTGGATATTTTTGTGTGTATTGGCCAATTCTAATCTTAGCAGTAATCCGTCCTATTATTCCTATCATTGTTGTATTGGTGGCTGTGTATTTCTCCTTTTCTTGGCACATATATTTCCAATTGAAATGTACTTGGCTGTCCCTACACCACTGTTCATCAATGATCGTGACATCACTCCGTGAATTCAACAGTGCACATATTGATTCTTCATTGACTGAAATCAAAATGAATGGTAACCTACTTGTGTCCCTATTTGTTATCCCCCGAATTCCTGTTTGTGGGGTTGCCTTATTTTTTATTACCAGCACCACGCCCCCACTGTCAGTCTTCCTTTTCCAGGTTGTGGTTATCCTTGCACTCTTACCAAAATGACCTCCTTTCCCACAATGCCAACACTGTTTCCACGATCCTGTTTGGTTTGTCCTGCACTATTACCCTACTCTATGTGCACGATAACAGCTAATATGGCCATTCCTACCTGTTTAAAGCATTTTAACTGTTCCTGACTATGCTGCAGTGTGTGTTGCTTTACCCACCTTCCATCAAAATATTTTATCACTGGCATATGCTATATGGTTCTATTCAAGTATTTGAAAGTTAATAATCTTAGTATCAAATACTGCTCTCTGCCTGTCAGCAGTGATAAATCCATCTGATAGATGCTGTGCAATATCTACTTCCATATGTGGTAAAAACAATACTCTTGCTTTTTCAAATTCTGTCTACATCATTCCTAATATCTTCTGTTGTTCCTTGTTCCCTACTGTATCTTTTGTATATCAGTTCTTGTATATCATTCATTGTGGTCCATTTTCTTGTTGGTTGTCATCTTGCTCACAATCTGATGTACACAGACTACCAGTTTTTTCTCTTGTATTTCCATCCTTTTTCCTCATCAGAATACCTTCCTTGGTATTTAAACTTCTTGCATCAGTGGTGTGCTACCTTAATTCTTCCTTTTCCTAACATATTGTAATGATAGTTTTATTGAAACTAATTCTATTGCACTCATTGTTGTGTTGCATCCTTCTGTAGTTTGATCACCGTTTCATAGCGCTGTGGAAGACTGGAGGTATTTGCTACATCACATCAGTTTTTGTCACTGGTCTGCTGCCAATGTGCACAGTCTGTACAACATTTGGAAAATGTTTGCAGTGCATATTGCACTGAATCATTTTGTTTGATCAAAACTATGTGCCAAAATGAGATTTGAAACTGGATTTTTGTCTACTGTTACATTTTTATGGACTTTTGAAATATAGGCCAGAGATAGTAAGTCTGTTATTTGCCTCGTCCATGAACTGTAATTGTGCTCTGTCACTGTAATGTGGAACTTGTCAGTTAATTTGCCAATATAATACACTTTCACAGTGAAAAAATGTGGTTGCGTTCCTACTGTGTGTTGGTCTTAATCTGCATTAGTTATTTTAGTTAACTCTCCAACAGACACTTATAATATCAAAATGTCACAAATGCTTCTGTTGCGTATTATATGTGACAAGTTAAAAATTTGTGCTACAGTTGGATTCGACCCCAATCCCATCCAAATTTGGGTAATGTGCTACCAATTGCATAATCTGATGAGAAGCAGGCTCTATAAGCAATGACTGTAAAGTATAGTAACAATCAAGTATGACTAAATGATCTACACATCAGAGGCTGCTACTAAGGTAGCTGACTGTGTGTGTGGGCTGCACACAGTGGTTCTTAGGATTAGACGACTCTCCATCCAATCCAGATAACGATAGCTCTAGGAAACCCAGAAATATCAGTGTTAGATCGAAAGAAATGCCTCCTATAAGTGACAGTATTAAAATCCTAATGGTAAACTGCTGAAGCATTCACAACAAAGTGCCAGAGTCTCAAGCACTTGTGAAAAACAGTGAAGCTCATTTCATATTAGTTACATAAAGGTGGTTGAAATCTGAAATTGCTAGCAGTGAGATTTTTGGGGTAAATTTAATGTTTATTGAAAGGATAGGCAAATGGGAAAAGGAGGTGGTGTATTTCTCGCAGTAGACGAGAAACTCAGATCCACTAAGGTAGAAATTGAAGCTGCATGTGAGATCGTGTGGGCCAGACTCAGTATCACGGGTGGCACAAAATGATGATTAGATCCTTTTATCGCATGCCGTACTTATTTTCTGATGTAACTAAAAACTTGAGAAACAATCTCAGTTCACTTGTACATAAGTTCTCCAGTCATAATGTAATCATCGGTCGAGACTTTACTCATCCAATAGTTGATTGGAAACATTACAGTTTTGTTAGTGGTGTCCGTGATAAGACATCTGTGAAAATTTGTAAAATACCTTCTTAAAAACTTTGTTGAACAAATAGTTAGGAACCCCACTCATGAAGGAAATATATTGAATTTAATGGCAACAAATAGACCTAATGTCTTTGAGGATGCCCATATAGACATTGGTATCAGTGACCATGATGAGGTTGTGGCAACAATAATTACCAAACTTTCTGGCAGATTAAAACTGTGTGCCTGGACCGAGACTCAAACTAGGGACCTTTGCCTTTCGCGGGAAGTGCTCCACCATCTGAGCTACTCAAGCACGACTCACGACCTGTCCTCACAGCTTCAATTCTGCCAGTATCTCGTATCCTACCCTCCAAACTTCACAGAAGCTCTCCTGCGAACCTTACAGAACTAGCACTCCTGGAATAAAGGTTATAGCGGAGACAGGGCTTAGCCACAGCCTGGGGGATGTTTCCAGAATGAGATTTTCACTCTGCAGCAGAGTGTGCACTGATATGAAACTTCCTGGCAGATTAAAACTGTGTGCCAGACCGAGACTCAAACTCGAGACCTTTGCCTTTCACGGGCAAGTGCTCTACCATCTGAGCTACCCAAGCATGACTCACTTCCCATCCTCACAGCTTCAGTTCTGCCAGTATCTCGTCTCCTATCTTCCAAACTTCACAGAAGCTCTCCTGAGAACCTTGCAGAACTAGCACTCCTGGAAGAAAGGATCCCCCAGGCTGTGGCTAAGCCATGTCTCCGCTATATCCTTTCTTCCAGGAGTGCTAGTTCTGCAAGGTTCTCAGGAGAGCTTCTGTGAAGTTTGGAAGATAGGAGACGAGATACTGGCAGAACTGAAGCTGTGAGGACAGGGAGTGAGTCGTGCTTGGGTAGCTCAGATGGTAGAACAACTAAAACAAGCAGGAAAATGTATGTGATCAGTAAACTTGATAAGACGTCAGTAGTATCTTATCTCAGTGAGGAACTCGAAACTTTCAGCACAGGTCAGGAGTATGGAGAGGAACTCTTGACTCAAGTTTAAAAGAATAGTTGACCCCACACTGAATAGGTATGTACCTAGTAGAACAGTTCATAATGGGAGGGAACCTCCATTGTATACAAAGCTGGTGTCTGTACAGATACCATTGGTGATCTTATAGCTCCTGAAGAATGAAATTACAATGAAATCAGACCTTTAGCTGCTTACAGGCACTGATAAATGTCAATGGGGTCAGTCGAATAATGTGGCCCCCGACCGGGACTCAAACCCAGGACCTCCTGCTTAAATGGCAAACGCTCTGTCCGACTGAGCCACCGAGGACACATAGGACAGTGTGGCTGCAGGGACTTATCTCTGGCACCCTCCTCGTGAGATCCACGCTTTCCAACTTTCTGTCCACACACTACATTTGTAGTGCCCCTGTCCACCATACTCATCTACATCTACATCCATGCAAGCCACCTGACGGTGTTTGGCGGGGGTACCTTGAGTACCTCTATCGGTTCTCCCTTCTATTTCAGTCTCATATTGTTCGTGGAAAGAAGGATTATCGGTATGCTTCTGTGTGGGCTCTAATCTCTCTGATTTTATCCTCATGGGTCTCTTCGCGAGATATACGTAGCAGGGAGCAATATACTGCTTGCCTCTTCGGTGAAGGTATGTTCTCGAAACTTCAACAAAAGCCTGTACCGAGCTACTGAGCGTCTCTCCTGCAGACTCTTCCACTGGAGTTTATCTATCATCTGCGTAACGCTTTCACAATTACTAAATGATCCTGTAATGAAGCGTGCTGCTCTCCGTTGGATCTTCTCTATCTCTTCTAGGATTCTTCCAATGAATCTCAGTCTGGCATCTGTTTTACCAACGATCAACTTTATATGATCATTCCATTTTAAATCACTCCTAATGCGTACTCCCAGATAATTTATGGAATTAACTGCTTCCAGTTGCTGACCTGCTATATTGTAGCTAAATGATAATGGATCTATCTTTCTATGTATTTGTAGCACATTACACTTGTCTACATTGAGATTCAATTGTAATTCCCTGCACCATGTGTCAATTCGCTGCAGATCCTCCTGCATTTCAGTACAATTTTCCAATGTTACAACCTCTCGATATACCACAGCATCATCCGCAAAAAGCCTCAGTGAACTTCCGATGTCATCCACAAGGTCATTTATGTATATTGTGAATAGCAACGATCCTACGACACTCCCCTGCGGCACACCTGAAATCACTCTTACTTCGGAAGACTTCTCTCCATGGAGAATGACATGCTGCGTTCTGTTATCTAGGAACTCTTCGATCCAATCACACAATTGGTCTGATAGTCCATATTCTCTTACTTTGTTCATTAAACAACAGTGGGGAACTGTATCGAACGCCTTGCGGAAGTCAAGAAACACGGCATCTACCTGTGAACCCGTGTCTATGTATGAGAGTTATGGGATTTAACCCAAGTATTTGGAGGATCATACTCTAGTAGTGAGGTACTTTTTGCTACATATGCTCCTCCCTTCCCCACCCTTATATTGGTGGTAAGCTAGGACAACCCACCTCGAATCAAACACCACTGCACTAACATTCATTAGTTACCTCAGCTACATAATCTGGTCATTAGTTTCAAATGCTTTCTATTTTCCTGCTTTTGCTTCATTCACTACATTACTACACTTTTGTTAATATCTCTTTAATGGAATATTGTAACAAATAGAATAATATTTTAGTTGTTCTGTTTTACAAGGCAGTTCTACTGTCGTTCAAGTTGTATTTCATATTTTTGTAGTATCAGTAGTCTTATAAGAAAGATGAAATGAAACTTCCTGGCAGATTAAAACCGTGTGCCAGACCGAGACTTGAACACAGGACCTTTGCCTTTTGCGGGCAAGTGCTCTACCAACTAACCTACCCAAGCACATCTCATGACCTGTCCTCACAGCTTCAATTCTGCCATTACCTTGTTTCCTACCTTCCAAGCCGCAAAAGGCAAAGGACCTGAGTTAGAGTCTTGGTCCGGCACACAGTTTTAATCCGTCAAGAAGTTTCATATCAGCGCACACTCTGCTGCAGAGTGAAAATTTCATCCTGGAAACATCCTCCCAGCTGTGGCTAGGCCATGTTTCTGCAGTATCCTTTCTCTCAGGAGGGCTAGTTCTGTTAGGTTTGCAGAAGAGCCTCTGTGTATTCGGAAGGTAGGAGCCGAGGTACTGGAAGAACTGAAACTGTGAGGACAGATTGCGAGTCGTGCTTGGGTAGCTCAGTTGGTGAGCACTTGCCTGTGAAAGGCAAAGGTCTCAAGTTCAAGTCTCAGTCCATCACATTGTTTTAATGCTTCAGGAAATTTCATATCGGTGCACACTCTGCTGCAGAGTGAAAATTTCATTGTGGAAATATGAAATGAGTTAAGCAAAAATTGATCATTGTGCAGTAGTGTTTATGTCTAATAACAGAATGATTTATAGTTCATCTGTTAATATGCAACATATTATATACATTCTTATTTTCTTCTGATGCTTGGTGGTTTGTTACAGGTGCTGTTTATAGATTGTTTCTCCATAAAACACCTGAGATGTGAAGAATGAGCCAAAAATGTTACTTAAGAAAGAGAAGGTGCCAAGGCAGAACTACTTATAGTTATGGGGCAACTGGTTTAATTTAATAATGTAGAAATGAAGTTTACTGATACCATTATCTTGCCAAATGTAGCATAGCTCACATTTTAGAAAGATTTATCTAGTGCCTTATTTTGTATCATACTTAAAGAAACTAGTCATGTTGAATGTATCAGATTAACTATGTTGTAATTTACTTGTTTGTAATTTACAATTTTGAAGAACAGATGCTTGTCATATTAGCCAAAGAACACAGTTTATTTTAATTCTGTACTGAATTTTTACTTTTAAATGTTATTTATACAAAGCTTTTGCTATTTTTATGCCATATCATCTCCTCCTTAGAGGTGTAAAGCTAAACCAAATGTGCCAGTACCAAACACCAATGAGTTTAGAAATTAAGAATTTCAGTGATATCAGACAAGTGCTTTAAATGTGTCAGTTATATCTACAGGTACAAAACTGCACGCATAGCGTACTATTCTTGTACTTCCTGCTCGGCAGTTGATGTGTGTATTGTATGAGTTACAATTGTATATTCAATAGCCACCAGAGCAATAAAATGTGACAAGCTGCACAGGCACAAGTAGCCATATTGTTCCTAAATATAATCTGAGAGGAAAATTTTTGTTCTATTGCCACATTGAAAAACTGAGAATAGCATTAAACTGGCAATCTGCATTCTTTTTGTGACATTTTGCTTGATTACTGTGTAATCTTCTCTGTAAGCAATGATACAAGACACTCTGCCAGTAGTTGCTTGTTATAATTTTTGTGCACTTTAAAATTTTGAATTGTCATGGGTAAATTGATTAAGATGAACATGAAGAAAGAAAAAGGCAAGAAACATAACAAGAATCACAAATGCCAGTATTGCAGAAAGAACTTTGCAGCAGCAGGTGATTTAACAAAGCATTTGAGAACTCACACAGGAGAAAGACCTTATGAGTGTGCAGACTGTGGTGCACGGTTTGCACAGGGTGGTGGTTTGAAGAACCATATTGTGGCCAAACATACATATCCTGAACCATTTACTTGCCACCACTGTGGAAGGACATTTCCCATCAAGGAACGCTTAAGGCTGCATCTGCGTACACACACTGGTGAGCGACCATATGCCTGTCCACAGTGTCCACGCCGCTTTGCTCGTGGGGGCCAGCTGCTGCAACATACCATAACCCATACAGGTGATAAACCATACCATTGCACACGTTGCCCAAGGCAATTTGCCTCCCAAAAGAATCTCAGTATGCATCTGAAACGACATGACGGGACACGTGATCAGACATGTGAAATTTGTGGCAAATCATTTGTTCGGCGTGATAGTCTCATGAAACATGTTGCTTGTATCCACAGTGGAATCCGTGCTTTCCGTTGTGACATCTGTGGAAAAGAGTTGAAAGGTCATATTGTCCAGCATTTACGTATCCACATGAGTGAAAAGCCATTCAGCTGTAAGACATGTGGAATGGCATTCACACAAGCCTCACATTTAAAGGTTAGTTTTTCTTCATTGAAATATATTTATGGCCAGTTTATTTGTAAAGTTGTGAAGTTAAGAAAATAGTTACTTTTGTAGGAATTACTGTTCCCACTCTTTTTATTTTAGTACTTTAGTGTTGACTTTGAAGAAATTTTAAAGAAAACAACAGCCCAAAGTAACTGCAATGAAATTGAGTTAAAAAAGCCTGTTTACCAGTTGGAAGCAAATTAACAGATACATATCTGTGAAATTGTTGTCACTTTATTTTCTATTCTTTTACTTTGGTTTCTGAAATGGTTAGAAATAATGCACATTTAAACATGGCAGCAAAAATTGACACAATTATAAATGTGTTGTCATTGGCACATTTTTCAAATACTAAGTGATAATTGTAGGGTTTCTAGTTGTGGAAGTAACAGTACACTGAAACTTATCTTGCCATATTTGCTCTTAAGGGAATTATCATTACAGAAATAACAAAAGATGTCCTGTTAATGAGTGATTAATTCTGTACAAATGTTGAATTAATGTTTTTTTCTTTGAAACATTGCTTCTGCAGTGAGGAAGAATGTCTTTCACCAGAAATTTCTAAAAGGTGTTATTTTGATGCTCTGTTCAAAGAAGAGGAACTTCAAGATCTGAATATGAAATTTTTATAAAGTTTTAAGTCTGATTTTTATGAAGTCTTTATAGAGTCCGACCAGCAGCCAAAGATAGTGGTCATGTATGTGTGAGGTGCGTTTGTGTCAGTGTGTGTGTGCACGTATGTTGTCTATTTCAGGAGAACATCTTCTGGCTTATGTGTTTAGTAGTCTTTTTTGTTGTGCCTGACTACGACTCATCATCTCTGCTATATGGTGAGTAACAATCTATCCTTTTCATAATATTGTCACTATCCAATCCTGGATTTTCTATTGTTAAATTTTTAAAATGTTTCAGTCAAAGGCCCCTTCGTCAATTATGGTATTAGAATGGTCAGTATAATGTGCAAAGTATTTATTTTGGAAGTAGTGGGTGATTTTAAACTAATAAATATTGAAATTTTAGTATTCTACCGTTTGTTAATGTTCGGTGAAAGTGTGTGTATTCACTCTTTATCAGGAGACCTTTGTTTCTATATCAGTAGGAAACTTACGAGATAAAATCAAACAATGGAAAATCCAGAATGGAATAACAACAAATTGAAAGCATTAAATTGCTATTCACCATATAGAGGAGATGTTGAGTGCCAGATAAGCAAATTGAAAAAAGACTGCTAGATATGATGAAGGAGATCTCCTGTTTCTTGCCTTCGCTGTCAACTATCATCCCCCACATACCTTTCTGTGCCAATAAAGGAGCTTTCCTCTTTCGATTCTATACCACCCAGGACTGAGCAACTGAATCATGTTCTCTGCCAGGGATCTACCTCTTGTTGTGTTCTGAAATTAGAAGTATCCTCCCTACTATACTCCTCACCCCTCCCATAGTGTTGTGCCTCTCACCCAACCTAAACAATAATATTGTCTGTCCCTATTCCACTCCTGCTCCCAACCCTGTGCCGCATGGCTCTTACCTTTCAATAGGCTTAGATACAAGATCAGCCCCATCTTCCCACTGCCAACTACTACAGTCCTGTCACAGATATCTCCTACCTCACAGGAGGCAGGACCACATATGAAAGTAGTCTTGTGATTTATCAGCTTAGCTGCAACCACTATGCTCCATTTTATGTTGGCTTGACTACTAACAATCTGTCTATTCATGATGATGGCCACTGCAAATCTGTGGCCAAGAGAGAGCTGGACAACCTAGTTGCGAGCATGCTATCCAACATGATGTGCTCAGCTTCAGTGACCGCTTTACAGTCTGTGACATCTGGATTCTTCCCATCAAGATCATCTTTTCTTAATTGCACAGGCGGGAGCTCTCCCTATGACATACCCTTCATTCCCATAATCTCCCTGGCCTCAACCTTTGCTAGTCCCTATCCTTCGCCTCCCTATCCCCTTCCCTGCTCTCACTTACACATGTGTTTTATCCTGCCAATGCAGTTGCATAGTCCTTTCCACTTCTCTCCTCTCCCTTTTGCATCCTCCCCCCCCCCCCCCCCTCCATTTTCTCCTCAGCACAGCCTTCTGATTCAGCACCTATCATTGTCTGTCCCCACCAAAACCCTGCATGCTCCGAAAGGCAGCACTAACATCTTACTCTGTCCCAACTGTGCTATGGTGGTGTAAGAATGAAATTTTAAATTTTCAGTTACACTGTTTAGATGTAATACTTTAGCCTGAAACTAACAAATTATTTACGAATAAAGAGACAACTCACCGAAAGGTAGAAGTGCAGCACCATTGACAGATTCATGAACAAAAGGTAAAGAGCTTTGCTTTGCTAGCTTTCAGAATGAAATTCCTTCCTCAAGGTGTAGGAGGAACATACAAAACACACACGTGCGCACACTTGTCTCCCTACATTGTACTCAACTGCCAGCTCTTTTCTGGCCCACAGTGAGTGTAATAGAGTGTGATGGGGTGCAGGGTGGGGTGAGGGATAGAGAGAGGCGGGAGGCAGCGAAGCGGTTGGGGGAGAAGCATCTAGCGGCTCAAGGGAGAGTGGGGAGCCGTCTGTGGATTGGCTAGGGGTGCACATAGAGGGGGCAGGTGGCAGACAGCTGTGCATGCGATTTCACAGATTAGGTCGTGATATTGCAACACACAACTAGCTGACACATATTGGGTGGCATTTCAGCGCATGACGATAGATAATCAAAACCTTGACGAACGACGTGGTTCAGTCGTTCCAGTCCTGGTTGGTGTTGGGTGAAAGTGGGATACTTCTTTCTCATTTGTTCTTGGGATGGATGTGAGGATCAGATGCGTGTGACTATATGGCAAGGGAGATCTGATTTTGTGCTAGATGTGGTGGTTATTGCCTGTCTCCGAAGACCTTTGTGAGGCCTTCAGCATACTGGGTGAGAGAGTTCTTATCACTGCAGATGAGTCTGCCACAGTTGGCCAGGCTGTATGGGAGGGATTTTTAGGTGTGGAATTGGTGGCAGCTGTCAAAGTGCAGATACTTTTGGTGATTGGTGGGTTTGATGTGGACTGAGCTGTGGATGGAGCCATCTGAGAGGAGGAGATCAACATATAGGAAGGTGGCATGATGGTTGGAGGAGGACCAACTGAAGTGGATGGAAGAGGTGGTGTAGAGATTGTGGAGGAATTAGGATAAGGTGTCCTGGTCTTGGGTCCACATTAAAAATATGTCATCAATAAACCTGAACCAGACCAGGAGTCGTGTTTTGGGAGGCTAGGAATGTTTTCTCTAGGTAGCCTATGAAGAGGTTTGCGTAGGAAGGTGCCATGCTGGTGCCCATGGCTATGCCATGAATTTGTTTGCATACATTTCCTTCAAAGTAGTAAAATAAAATAAGTAGTTATGGGTTAGGATGTAGTTGGTTAGTTGTATGGGGAATGAAGGGGGGTTTTGAGTCTGCAGGGTGTTGGGAGAGGTAATGTTCAGTCGCGGCAAGGCCATGGCCATGAGCAATGTTGGTGTATGTGGAGGTTGCATCTATACTGACAAGTAGGGACCTGGAAGGTAAGGGCGTGGGGATGGTGGAGAGCTAGTGCAGGAAGTGGTTGGTATCTTTAAGAAGCTAGGTTTTGGACCATTGGTTGCAGATGTTGATCAAGGGCTGAGATTCTTTTGGTGGGGACACTGTAACCAGCCCTAATGGGGTGCCAAGGATTTTTAGGTTGTTGGACTTTTGTAGGATGTAGAAAGTGGCTGTGTGGGCTGTTGTAGTGGTGAGCAGGGAAATGGATTCAGGGAGAGGTTCTGGTGAAGCCTAAGTATTTGAGCAGGGTTGGAGATTATGTTGAATGTCTGGGATGGAGTCACTTTATCAGAGCTTGTAGGTAGAGGTGTTGGACAGCTGGGGGAGGCCCTCCATCCCATAGTGACTCTGGTTCATCACAACAGTTGTAGAACCTTTGTCTGCCAGGAGATTGATCAGATGAGGATCCGTTTTTAGGTTGTGTAGGACAGTCCTTTCTTCTGCTGAAAGGTTGATGTTCTTAGGGAGGGACCTGATGGAGGATGGTGTGGCCAGGTTGGAAGTTAGGAAATCCTAGAAGGTGACCAGGGGATAGTTAGGTGAAGTGTGGGAGGGTCACGGCTGGATGGTGGTAAGAACTGGGACAGGCAGGGTCCAGTATTAGGATTGGACAGGAGGACCTCCGCCAGCTGTCCGACACCTCCACCTACAAGCTCTGCCAAAGCGACTCCATTCCAGATGTCCAAAATAGCCTCCAATCTCAGCTGAAATCTGTAGGACCTTCCCAGAACATCTCCTCAGAATCCATTTACCTGCTCACCCCAACAACAGCCTGCACACCACCTTCTACATGTTCCCCAAAATCCACAAAACTAACAAACGTGGGTGCCTCACTGTGGCTGATTACAGTGCCCCACTGAAAGAATCTCGGCCCTTGTTGATCAACATGTGCATCCAATAGCCTAAAACCTAGCCTCCCACTTCCTGCACCAGCTCTACACCATCCCCACATTCTTACCTCCTGGGTCCCTACTCGTCACTGTAGATGCAACCTCCTTATGCACTAACATCCGTGAGGCCCATGGCCTTGCCGCAATTGAATACTAACTCTCCCAAGCAGACTCCAAACCCATGACTTCATTCCTCGTACACCTAACCAACTACACCCTAACCCATACGTACTTCACCTTTGAAGGGAAGGTATACAAACAAATTCGTGGCACAGCCATGGGCACCTGTATGGGACACTCCTATGCCAATCTCTTCATGGCCCACCTAGAAGGAACATGCCTAGCCTCCCAAAACCCCAAACCCCTGGTCTGGTTCAGGTTTACTGATGACATCTTTATAATGTGGAACCAAGGCCAGGACACCTTACTCTCATTCCTCATCATGCTAGATTTCATGCCATCTGGATCGTCCCAACCACCACCAGCATTCTGAGCTGCACAGATGGGAGCTATCCTCACAGCATATCCTTAACTCCTATAACCTCCCTGGCCTCTCAGTCCACACAAAACCCACCCGTCATCAAAAGTATCTGCACTTTGACAGCTGCCACTTCTTCCACACCAAAAAAATCCCTCCTATGCAGCCTGGTCACCTGTTGCAGACCCATCTGCAGTGATGAAAACTCCCTCACCTAGTAAGCTGAACGCCTCACAAAAGCCTACGCAGTCAGGCAATACCCCCTGCCCCCAACCTAATACAAAAACAGATCTATGCCATATCCCCATACACACCTGATCCTCAAATCCATCCCCAGAACCAACCACAAAGAACTGCCACCTTGTCATCCATTACCACTCGAGACTGGAACAACTGAACCGTGCCTTTATCAGGACTTTGATTATCTATCGTCATGCCCTGAAATGAGGGACATCCAACACAAGATACTTCCATGCTCTCCCAAAGTGGTGTTCCACTGCAAACCCAACATCCTAGTCCACCCGTATGCCAATCTCATCCCAATGCCCTGCCACAGGGGTTATGCCATTGTGGAAGACCCAGATGTGCCCTATCCACCGACCCAGCATCTTCTACTCCCATCCCATCACAGGCTTATCCTACCCCATCAGAGACTGGGTCACCTGTGAAAGGAGCCGTGTTATATACCAGCTCTGCTGCAACCACTGCACAGTGTTTACATTGGTATGACAACCAGCCAGCTGTCAACCAGAATGAATGGCCACCATCAAACTGTTCCCAAAAACAACATGGATCACGCAGTGGCACAACATGCAGCAGAGCACAATGTTAAGATTTCAGTGACTGCTGCCCCAAACTGTGTCATCTGGATCTTCCCAACCACCACCAATTTTTCTGAACTACGCAGATGGGAGCTATTCTTACGGCACATACTTTGCTCCTATAACCTCCCTGGCCTAAAGCTAAGATAACTCGCTGTTTCCCCAGCACCCACCCTAGAGAGAGAGAGAGAGAGAGAGAGAGAGAGAGAGAGAGAGAGAGAAAGGGTGGGGAGGGGGGGGGTGGAAGTGTTTGTACGCACCATCCCTTTCGAATTACAGCCACTCAATACATGTCAGCTAGTTGTGCAGTGCAATCTCATGTCCTAATCTGTGAATCGTGCGTTCAGCCGTCTACCACCTGCTCCCTTCTACGTACACCCCTAGCTAGCCCATGGACGGCTCCCCACTCTCCCATGAGCCGCTAGACGCTCCGCCCCCCCCCCCCCCCCCCCCAAATCCCTTGTACACACACACACACACACCAATCCCCACACTGCCTCCCACCTCTCTCCATCCCTCACCCCACCCCACTCTGCACACCCTCCTCACCCCAGTACATTCAACGAGAACTAGGAAAGAGCTGGCAGTTGAATTAGCACAATTTAGTGAGACAAGCACGTGAGTGTGTGTGTGTGTCCTACAGCTTTAGAAAGGAATTTCATTGTGAAAGCTAGCAAAGCAAAGCTCTGTACCTTTTGTTCGTGTATCTGTAAATGCCACAGCAATTCTGCCTTTCAATGAATCATCCCTTTATTCCTAAATAATTCATTATTCTCAGTCAGAACATCTAGTCTGAAACTAGGTAGTACATCCTATTTGTTGCTATTGCTACCGCACCATTCTGTTATACCTGTTGGTTTGATACTTTGAGCCATTGGTGCTTTGTCATCAGCGTCTAGTACTCTATTACTAGGCAGTGTGTAGGACAGATTGTTCACATTTACTGTACAGTAGGCAGAGAGAGTTGTAGAACAAAGCCTTCTGGGACATCTTCTGTAACAGATAAGGTATATGGTTTTCGAACATGTCAGCCTGGAGTTTCCATTGTTAGAATATAGCTTTAGGTTATTTACACATACTAAATGTTCACTGTTGCTCAGGAATGACTGCAGCAGGAGGAAAGCATTCTCTTCTATTCCATAGTACTGTACTTTTCTGATTAGGAAATTGGGAGAGTCTGTATCAAAGAATTTCCATAGGTCTAGTAAAGTCACTTTTAATCTTATACTTTTGTTATAAGGCTCTCTAGTTTCCTCATGTTAGAGACATTAGATCTGATGACATAGTATGCAGGACAAAGTAGGTTGTTGTGTCTTGAATATTGACTCAACTGTTGGTGCATACTGTATGCCATTAGAAGCTGTTTGGGGCTGGCAACATGGCCTGGTATTTATCCAGTGACTCTGTTTTACTGTCATTATAAACATGTTTGATTATCGATATTTTTTAGTATTCTATTTAAACACCTCAGTTAATCTTTCATTGATGATTTTTGTTAAGTGTTTAGTGGCAACATTTGGAAGGTTATAGTGACCTTCAGTTTAGTAATTACTGCTGTTGTTTCACTTATTTGTCTATGAGTTATATTACTTGATATAAAACTGTCAGTTGTTTTGCTGTGTAGTCTCAATGTTAATGTTTCTGTTTTGCCTACATTATGTGCAATCTTGGTCTCTGAGACAGATCGGCAAAGTATGTATGACATGTCAGGAAAACCTGGAATGCTCTGATTTTTTTGATAATGTAACCTTTTTTATGGCTTTCCGCAGGGCTTTAGATTTATTTTCAGAGTTAAATATGTATCCATCATTAGCCTTACATTTTGTTGCAGATTTGCAGTGCTTTTTCATGATTGTGTATTTATCTTTATCTTCTTTACTGTGATGTGATCTATCATAATACAGAAGCATAACAATTCTCTGTTATTTAGCACTGGTTTGTATCAGTATTTCAGACTTACTGGTTTGGAGTGGGTGCTTTACTTAACATATTTCTTAAAATGCCTATGCCATATTTCTTCAAAGATTTCAGTTAACTCTTCTGAAATTTTGTTTTGGAGACCAGTCACTGAGTAGTGGAAGTGTTGAGCAGTTGACAGGTGTACAAAAAGAATGAAAATTTATTAGCATTCACACAAGTCCTTTTATGAGTTAATATTGTTCCATAAAAGCTTTAAACATCACAGTTAATATTGTAATAAAAATGAACAAAACACACAAACACACACACAGAATTACAAGCTTTCACAACTCCTTCCTTCCTTCCTTCCTGACGAAGCAACTGCCAGTTGCGAAAGCTTGTAATTCTGTGTGTGTGTTTGTGTGTTTTGTTCATGTGCCTGTCTGCCGGCGCTTTCCCGCTTGGTAAGTCTTGGAATCTTATTTTTAATATATTTTTCCCATGTGGAAGTTTCTTTCTGTTTTATTTACACAGTTAATATTGTGTTTGATTAGTTTGTTACAGTCTATTAAGTTTAACATAGATGTCAGTTGGTTTTGCTTCTGTTCATTAGTGGTAGAGGGGATGATTTTCAGTATTCATTATATCTCTTGTCAGTTACAACACTTGTTTCAGTTTGAAAGGCTGTTTCCAAGTTTGTCAGAGGGATGTGTCTTACACAAGAAAATACAGAAAATTTACATCATGTGCGTACATTATTTGTTCTACTGTTATTTTCATGTGTATGGCACCTTGCACTGGGTAAACACTAAAAATGGATTCTTAAGCTGAAAGATAGAAGTTGTTAGATTCTTTGGGTGAGACTCAGTATCAAAGGTGGGCAAAAAATTATAATAAGGTCCATCTGTTGACCATCAGATTCTCCTCCTGATGTAATTGAAAACTTAAGACAGCCCTAATTCACATGTATATAAGTTCCCTAATCATACTGTAATCATTGGGGGAGTCTTTAAACCTCCAACAATTGGTTTAGATAGTTTCGTTGGTGGTGGGCATGATGAGACATGCTGTGAAATGTTACTAAATGCCTTCTCAGAAAATTATCTGAAACACAGTTCAGAATTCCACTCATGATGGAAATACATTAGATCTAATGACAACAAACAGACCTGATCTCTTTAAAAAAGTCCACATTGTAAATGGTATCAGTGGCCATGAGGCAGTTATAGCTACAATGACTACCAAAATGCAAAGGACAACTAAAACAAGCAGAAAGATTTATATGTTCAGCAAACTAGACAGAGAAACAATAGTGTGATATCTTAGTGAGGAACTTGAAACTTTTAGCTCATGACAGGAGCCTGTAGATGAACTATGGTTCAAGTTTAAAAGAATAGTTGACCATGCACTGGATAGATATGTATGCATTAGAACAGTTCATAGAGGGAAGGACCATCCATGAGTGAAAGAGAGATTAGAGTTAGTTGTGTTAAGAAACAGCTGAGATCATTAAAACTGAAAAGCCTCAGGGCCTGATGGAATTCCTATCAGATTGTGTACCCAGTTTGTAACTGAGTTAACCCCCCTGTTAACAGTAAGCAACAAAAACTGTGCCCAATAGTTGGAAGAAAGCACTGATCACACCTGTGTACGAACAAGGTAGCAGAAGTGATCCACAAGACTACCAATATCCTTGACATCTATTTGTTGTTGAATCTTAGAACATAGCCTGAACTGAAACATATTGATGTATCTCAAACAGAATGACCTCCTTCATGCCAACGAGCTTTGATGTCAAAAACATATATCTTTCCTCGCATGACATCCTAAAAGCCATGGATCAAGGCAGTCAGATAGATGCAATATTCCTTGATTTCCAAAAAGCATTTGACTCGGTATCACACTGATGCTTATTATAAAATGTATGACCATAAGGTGTATCAGACAAAATATGTGACTGGATTGATGATTTCTTGACAGGGAGGACAAAGCATTTTATCTTGGGTAGAGAGTGCTTGACAGATGTAGACGTAACTTCAGGTGTACTCCAAGGAAACATTGCATCCTTTCACATTATACATTAACGACCTTGCAGACAACATTAATAGTAACCTCAGATTTTTTGCAAATGTTATAGTTACCTACAACAAAATACAACCTGAACCTGAACCTGAACGAAACTGTACAAATATTCAGTCAGACTTTGATAAGATTTTAAAGTGATGCAGTGATTGGCAACTTTCTTTAAATTTTCAAAAATGTAAAACTGTGCACTTCACAAAACAAAACATAAATATAATATTAGTGAGTCACAGGTTGAATCTATGAACTAATATGAATATCTTGGTGTAACACCTTGTAGGGATACGAAATGGAATTATTACATGGGCTCAGTTGTGGGCCAAGCAGGTAGCAGACTTTAGTGTATTAGTAGAATACTAGGGAAATACAATCAGTATACAAAGGAGACAGCTTAAAAATCATTTGTGTGACTCATCCTAGAATACTGCTCAAGTGTGTGGGGCCCGTACCAAATAGGACTGGCACGGGATATTTAACATTATACAGAGAAGGGCAGCACAAATGGTCACAGGTTTGTTTAATCCATGGGAGACTGTCAGAGAAATACTGAAGGAATTGAATTAGCAGACACTTGGAGACAGACGTAAACTATCCCAAGAAAGTCTATTAGCAAAGTTTTAAGAACCGGCTTTAAATGATGACTGAAGAAAGATAGTACAACCCCCCCCCCCCCCCCCACACACACACACACATATTGCTCTCGTAAGGATCATGAGGATAAGATTATGTTAATTACAGCATGCACAGAGGCATTTAAACATTTTTCCCATGCTCCGTATATGAATGAAACAAAAAAAAGCCATAATAACTGGTACAGTGGGATGTATCCTGTGCCATGCACTTCGTAGTTGTACACAGAGTATAGAAGCAGATGTACAAAGTAAATCAGGAAATGAGAAGAGGTGTAAGAAGTATTACAACGGAAGAAGGAAGATGCCTTCATCCAACAAACTTATGGCTGTGGTACCCATTATGAAGAAAATGTTCATTTATGGAGCTAATTACTACATTATTATTTAAGACAGCCTAAACCACAGCCCTTCTTGTTCAGTGGTTTAATTTTATTAAATTGCGTTCTGTTAAATGAAAATTACAAATTATATTGACATGCAGTCTGCATGATAGTTTTTCATTTGTACAGCCAAACTGTAGAGATTTTAAGTAAATGTGTACAGTTCTCTTTTGAACATATTGTCCCACATAGTAACACTCTGTAATGTTTAATCTTGAGGTGTAAGATTATCTGTTTTAAGACTTCCTGTCCCATATAGTAACACTCTGTAATGTTTAATCTTGAGGTGTAAGATTATCTGTTTTAAGACTTCCTGTGGACACATCTTCATCAAATACAAACACAACTATAATTTCTCAGCTTGAAAATGATACAGCCGCAGCTTCAGCATTTGATTCTTTACTAAGCTCATTGACATTAATAATTTAATTTAATTATTTTGGTATTGTAGATAATTTCCTAAGAATGTTCAGATTTATGCTGCAGTAACTTGTAGATTATGTCACAATCATTGAGATATCCATTGTTCATTTACCAAAAATATTGTAGTTTTAACTTTTTTTAGCCAATATTTGAGTTAAAAAATTATCTTTTTGTTTTCTTTAATTTTCAGGAAAAGTGTCCAAATCGTGATCACAAACTGTACTTGTCTGTTCTAGTGGATGTACACGATTTTCTTTCAGACAGTGTGTTAGTTCTGGACCAGTCATAAAATTATCAGATCCTTTCCCTCAGTTTCAGTTTTTGTGCTTTTCTTTTTGCTCGACTATGTTATTTTAATTATAAATATAAGGTTGGTGCTTTAGTTCATTGCGTGTTTTTTGATGTTGGTATTCCGGTTGCTATGGGTTTACTTATCAATTGTCATTTTTTTTATTAATAATTCATTGTTGCTGTTTGAGTTTACATATTGTCTTTCTGTAATTTGGAGACAGTGAGTGGAGCTTTGGATGCTAGAAAATGGAATGCCAAGGGAAGAAATCAGAACGTTCCTGACTTATTCTTCTCTTTGAGTTCAGTAGAGGGGTGACAGCAGTGGACATAGCCAGAAACATTTGTGCTGTGTATGGGGATAATGCCATAGAAAAGAGCATGGCTAGAAAATAGTTTTCTTATTTTAGGGAGGATCATTTTGACATCAGTGACTCTCTAAGTTCATGGGCTTGATGGAGATCGTTTAAACACATTAATACACAATGATCCTCAGCTGTGAACTTGAAAACTGGCAAATTTGATGAACTGTGATTATTCCACCTTTGTGCAATATTTGCGTGCAATGGGGAAGTTTAAAAAAAATAGGTGTATGGTACCGCATGCTCAAAGTCAAAATTACAAAAATCAGCATGTGCATTTGTGCATACTCATTATCAGTTGGCTTGTGAACAACCCTGAGCATTCCTATCTTGCATCATTTTGGTGACAAGAAAAATAGTCTTTATGCTAACTTAAGGAAAATAAAGGAGTAGTTGAGCCCAAACAAAGCAGCAACTCCCTGTACAAAGACTTGCACACGTCCGCAAAAGACCATGTTATGCATGTGGTGGAACAGCAACGAGGTGGGGCATTACAAATTGCTTTCCCAAGATGTGACCATGGTTGCTGACATATTGTCAACAACTGAAACATCTTGCAGACTCATTCCAATAAACACCAACCAGGAAGATTGCATGAAGTGATGTTACTCTACAATTACGTCCAGCTGCATTCTGCTAGACTCACAAAGCACTCCACACAGGAGTTGGGTTAGGAAGTCATTCCACACCCACTGTATTCATCTGTTCTTATGCACTTCCATTTCCATCTTTTCTGCTCTCTATTGAATAACTTTCAAGGAAGTTCCTTTCTGGATGAAAATGTGCTCCGAACAAGGCTTGATGAGTTATTCGCCTCAGAACCACATGATTTCTACAGCTGCAGAATGGAAAAGTTATGTCAGTGTTGGCAAGCTTGTAAATAGTGGAGGAGAATGTATTATTGATGACTAGAGTCCCTGTTATACCTATCAGATGATTTTATTAAACTAATTGAAAAATGCTACAAACTTACTCACCAACTTGGTGTTAAATGTTATTTGTTTCTTACCATTAATATTGACATGACTGTACAATCTCCTTCGTTCAGGTTACCTGTATTTGAAAACATCACTTTTTTTCAAGTAATTAGTCATCTGAATAGTTTGATAATGCATGCAACCATTTTAACTCCTGTGCCATTCTCTTCATCTCAGTACTTAACTTTCAACATGTTAATTATTTTTTGGGTAGATTTCCAACCTCTGTCTTCTACAACTTTTCCCCTCTACAGCTCCCTCCAGTGCCGAGTAAGTTATCCTCTGATGTCTTAACACACACCATATCATCCTATCTCTTCTTCTAGTCAGCATTTCCCACATACTACATTTCTGATTGATCTTGTGGGGGACCTCCTCAATTATTATCTTGTCAGTCCACTTGTTTTTCAACATTCTTCTGTAACACCACATTCCAAATTCTTCAGTTCTCTTCTTTTCCATTTTTTTCACAGTACAAGATACAGTGCCATACAATGCTGTGCTCCAGACATTCTCAGAAATCCCTTTCTCAAATTGAGGCCTATGTTTGATACTTGTAGGCTTATTTTGGCAAGAAACATTTGCTTAGACTGAGCTAGTCCACTTCTTAAGTGATATTTGCTTTGTCTGTCATGTGTTATTTTCCTTCCAAGGTGACTGAAGTCCTTCACTTTGCTTACTGTGCGGTCCCCAATTATCCTACTATGTTTGTTGCAAATCTCATTTCTGTGATTCCTCAGTACTTTAGTCTTTCTTTGATTCACACTCTATTATGTGGCACACCATTATTTTCCTGCAACAAACACAGGACAGCTGAAAATTCTCACATTTCATCTGCAGATGCATCTATATGCTCATCCTCATTTGTAGATGTCTTCTTAGTTTTTATTGCTTTGTAGAATTTGTGGTATCCAGTTCAGTGCACATATGAGGTCTTGTTTCTTCTTCGAGTCAATTGGAACTGGCCCGGGATACTTCTTTTGAAGACTGGTTCCTTCTAAGGTTTTAGGGCGACTTGTTTGTGTAAACTGACTTTCCGCCAGTCTTCCCCATGAAATGTATTTGATATGAACAAGATTCCTGGATCATCTGCATCGAAGAGGAGCCTTACAGTATCTCGCAATAACACCTTGTTGCCTTCTACTGTGATATTCTTTTGACTAAATGTAGAACTCAAGTCACTGATTCATACAAAATCTTCTGATGACAGAACATGGACCCAAAATGGTCGCTTTTGTTCACACTTCTTCAGGATTTCCATCCATTCTTGACGGGCATATACAAACTGCACAAGTCGGCGAACACACTGCTCCACAACAGAAAAATCTCTTTTGCTTGGCAACATGGAATGTCCAGGAAGTGGGAAGTGGTGCTCAATGGTGAAAAATCTTCTTTTTGATACAAGCAGCAGCCAAACAAACACAATTCCAGTTTTTATTTTGCCCAATGCAGTTGCCTGAAATTGCAATCAACTTATTCCCTCGTATATTGTTATCTTCAGAATACTTCAGTAAGCAGCTGCCTATTTCCTCTGAACCCCTTGATGCTACTGTTTCATCCCATACAAAGAAATGACCTGGTGACAAATTACAGGGATGAATGCAGAAGTTATATGTCCACAGTTAACTCTTATAGAACATTGGACCTTAGAGAGTTTAGGAGTGGGCAATGCCTGTTGTAGATCAAAAGTTATTACATGACTGTCTTTATTGACCTGCCTGGACTTTTCTGAGATGTAACTTCTTCTGTATATTTATTTCTCTTAACTTTTCCAGGTCATTTTTTGCTTCTATCAGTTGAATTTCATTTGAATCACATGTTGGGCAAGTATCTGATTTGCTGATTTTGGCAGTTTGAATGAAATATTGAAATCTTGAATCAAAATGTGATGATACTTAACCAAAAGATAGAGACTTCACTTTGATATCGGGACAGTCTTCATCTTTATAATGGTTGTAGCAACTTTGCATGGAATATTCCATCGACACACAGGATTTTTCACCATTATCTTTCCTACTGTAGTGACTTTTGTATTTTGGAATACCTTTTATATGTTTTTTGACTAATTGCACATCTTCCTCTGAGTAGGCATGTCGTTTGTTCTTGTTTTTGCCTCTTCTATCTTCTGGTCAAGTAGTAGCCCCTGTTCTGATTTTGGATTGTATGTTTTCTACTCTACCTCTGTTGTGCTACAAATCATAGATGCTTAAAAATGCAACTTTACAGACATCAGTGCTTCAACCATCTTTTATAACACTGTATCGTACAGTGTTGTTACGCCTGCTAATTTCATTGCCTCTGTATCTTCTTTTTATGGGTTCTAGCCGCATGGAACCAAACAAATAAGCATTTTGTCTATTGAAGACCCCAATGTTCCAGAATGACTTGTTTATACTCTGTATAAGCTTCTACCCAATCCGTTCAAAACATCTACAGGAAATGCCAACAAAATTTCTCATCTGTATCACTGTACCTTCTTTTGTAGTATGTTCAAGTCTACTACTCCTTGCAAGTTTCTTCTCTTGTTGTTGTTTGTTCGCTAGCTTTTTTTCTTTTTCTCAATGTTTTCATTATGATGTCTTTATTCCCAGAGTCAGATTGGTTCAATCCTCTTCATTCTATGAAAAAAAAATTTATATGGATAGTGTAGTATTAAAAAAGTGCTGTTAACCAATAAAATGGTAACCTCATTAATGATGAGATGAGTAAAATAGTAACCTGCAAATACGAGAATATTTCTTTTTGTAAACATCCCATGATTTACAGAACACAATGTAGTTGCATTAAAAGACCTGTTGACTCTATCTTCATATCAAGATCTTGTAAAAAGGTTGAATATGGAAATAAAATATGTAGCCTAACTAGCTAGCACAAAGTTAATGGTAACCAGCAAATAATAACATGATGTGGAAAACAAAACTTACTTGACTTGCAGTACAATTAATATAAGTAGAATCTTCTATCTCCTCATTTAAATTGAAATCTGGATCATTAGTTTCATCATCAAAACAATCAGAATCAGTGGAATCTCCACACAATTCCCTGAAAATTATAAAAAAATATCATAACTTCCCTCTCTGCAATCTGCCACTGCCTCCATTTTGAATTTGTGGGTTACCATTGTTTCTCACCAGCATTTGTGGGTTCACACAGAAAGAAATCAACATTGTGCTTCCATCTGTCATCAATAAGATGAACTCGTTACACCACCTAGCATAGGTCAGGGTTACCATTGTCTTACTGTACTTGCTTTGAAAAATTCAAGTTTCAGGGTTACCATTGTCTTGTCCCATACCTTTCATTTGTCATCAGCAAATTTTGTCTGGTATCCTGGCACCCTGTTTTAATCCCATTCTTGGACACTTATTTTATTTCTGTTTTGCTGCTTTGGTTTACAGGTTGAACAGTAGGAGATAGAGAGAGACTGCATTACTGCCTTACGCTCTTTTTAATCCAAGAGCTTCTCTCTTAGTTTGGCATTCATGTTATTTCCTATTGGTTCTTGTACTTACTTTATATTACTCTTTTGTTCTTATAGTGTACACTCATTTTTCTGAGAATTATCATCTTACACCACATTACATCATCAAATGCTTTTTCTAGGGTGAAAAATTCTACAAAACATTTTTGAGTTTTCAAGTGTAATGCCAGAACTACCTCTCTGGTGACTTTACCTTTCATAAAGGCAAACTGATCATTGTGTTACAGGTTCCCAATTACTTTTTCCATTTCTCTGTATATTGATCTAGTCAGCAACTTGGATGCATGAGCTCTCAAACTTATTGTGCAACAATTCTCATGCTGATTGGGTGACAGTTTTCAGTTCTCTCTAAGTCATTATTAAATCTATGTACAGGACCTGGAGAGGAGGTCATTTCTTTTATTGGTGTTCTGAACAATTAGATTAGTGTGTTACAAATTGTCTTTTCAAAAAATTTTGCTGTCTCTTACCTATTGCTACAGTAAATGTTATTGCAACTCCCCAAGAGCACCACATTGTCTTTAGAACTCACTACAATTGTTTTTTGGCCTGAACCACACCAAGTGCAAATCATACTTCCAACAGAAATGTGCACTTAATAATACTGGCTCTCATCTTCCATTGCACAATAGTATTTTATTACCACTTTACTGTGTTATCGCACTGCATTATATAACTTTGGGAAAAAATGTTATATCAATATATCAGTCCAATTACGGGTCTTCTTTTGCAAACAAATTCACTTATATTTACTTTTTCAAGCATATTATGGAAGTGGAATCCATTTTGCATAGGCCTACAAATTTCAGTGCCACTACCTACCTTTATATATATAATGAGTGCGCCTTTGTACCTGTCCCCGCGTGCTCTGAGTGTGTTTACATGCACCACCAGTCCTTCTACCTGGTACTCTGAACATGTCTATGAGTAGACAGGTTCAGAGTACCAGGTAGAAGGACTGGTGGTGTGCTTAAACACGTTCAGAGCACGCGGGGACAGGTACAAAGGCGCACTCATTATATATACAAAGGCGCGTACGTTAACATGTCCAGAGCAGTTAAAGGGTTAATGTTTACACATCAGAGATATAACTTCTTATAACTCTAATTTGGTAGTTTTACTACATGTCCCAGCAGAGAATCAATTTCTGTAGTTAGAAACATATTTTCAGAAAGAGCATGATAACTCTAATATGCACTTCAAGTCTCTCTCAGCACATTCATGAGACAACATTGTGCGCTTTTCCAGCCTTGTACAAGGGAAATGAAACTCCTGCAGTTTACCCTTGAAATGCTATTCTTAACAACTTACTAGCAATTTGTACATTTTTCGCCCACCACGAGGGATTATCTAGTTGTGGAGTATGTTTGGTTTGTGTTGCATATCAAATCTGCACCTTTTTTGTCGCCTGTCAATGAGTAGCACTTATATTTTAAAACATCAAACTGGAGATATTTCTTTTCTAACGGCAAAATTTATGTTTTAATGTTCCCAATATTATCTAGTAACTTTGAAATATCTTAATTTTCATATTTTGTGTATGATTTAGGTTATACTGGTCTGTAATCAACCCCCCCCCCCCCCCAAAAAAAGCATTGATTGCCTGGAACAAGAAAGGAATTCATGAGTAAGTGAGACATTAAATAAGCAAAGAATAACAAAATTAATGGGAAAGCAGGTTAGGGTTTAATGTCAATGCCATTGTAGACATGGAACATGCTCTGATTAGACAATGATGGACCAAGATATTGTCCACTTAAATCCACATTTAGCAGTCCGAGAAACGACTATAAACCTAATCTAGATGTCTGAATGGAGATTTGACACTTGCTCTGAATGTAAGTTTGATACCTTAAATACTAGGGACTTTCCTACTTTCCTTGGCTTCACACAGACAGATGACTTCTCTGACATAGTGGTAAAAAGTAATACACAAACATTTCTCATAAATCAGTCATCTGTTAGCACAAACCATATCTAAATCCCTGTTGTAGTTTCTGAGTTTAGCTTTCACACAGAGCCCAAAAAACATGGTGGGGGAATTCAGTATTATGTGTAGATTGTGCCACTTTCCTCAGTGTAGTTAACAGGGTTAGAAATTAAGTATAAGAGGACACAAACAATGAATCTAATGATTTGATTGATTTTATTTTATATGTTGTTCCAGGAGTCAGACTGGGTTGGCCCCACAAGGAATGTTGTTGACTGTTGATTATTAAGAGATGACTGTATTGTCACTTTTTTATCTTTCTATTACATGGAGAGGCTATAAAATCAGTTTGGGAGAATTAGTTTCCTTCAAGTGTAAATGTTTTGTCACCAGTTGACATGTAGCCTACTGAATTATAACAAGATTGCTGGGATGAGACACACTTCTGTTGGCAATTATTACAAGGTTTTTTAGATGGCAGGTGTGGGCAGCTGTTCTCTACCAAAGATGGATACAGGAGCAAACAAAGAAGACAGTTCATAGATAAAGTATTTCTTTATTACTGTTTGTTTTCAGTCGTTGGACTTGAAGCTGCTAATGTCAGTGTCACAGCATCTCTGGCCTGGTGTCAATAGGTGACAGTGCTGAGTGTGTGTCTCTCCATTGTGGCTGCTACGTCAAGGGAAGTTCTCTTTTAATACCTCAGCAGTAGGGGGGGGGGGGGGGGGGATGAATGGCTCGGATGCCCCTTTTCGGAGTTCTGTAAAAGTGGTGGAATGCTGAGGTGCCTGTTCACCTGAATGCTCTAAGTAGCAGACAGAGGTTTAAAGCCTGGTGATTGCAGAGTTGGCCACCCCATCGATATGGCATTTTGAACAACACAAGCTGGACATCACATTACTGCACAGCTGTTCAATGATGAGGGTTGGTCAGGAGGGGTTAAAATGCATCTGTTCCTGGCTGACTTCTTGGTAGTGATTGCGTTTGTGTGTCACATGCAATGTTCTTGGAATAGAGGCAATGACCGAAGCAGCTGTTGTCATGTGGCAGTGAGTCAATCCGTAGACCATTCCTGATGGCTAGCGTGAGCACATTGACATGCAGCAGTTTGATGAAACAGGGGCGACAACTTCTCCTGGGGTGTTGCGCCTGCACATTGGCAACCGGCTGCAGTTGGTAATCGTTTCCTGGTTGATGTTGATGGTTCCAAGCTATGGTATGGTCTGTCCCATTAGATTATCATGTGACCTTTGTATCATATAGATGCTCGTGATTGCACACACACAGTATGTCATTAGTCACAGTTTCTATGCAGCCTTGCTTCTTATTTTGTTGTTTATTGGAATCCTGTTGCATAGGACTTCTTTTAAGTACATTCCAGGTCCAGGATAATTTTAATGGAATTAGTTTTTGATGAGATATTAAACCCTTACGTTCTGACCTTTCTTTCCATTTGAATTGCCCCTGGATATAAGTACTGATATTCACTTGCGACTGAGTTTTCTAAAAAGTGTTCGCTGTCTCGGTTTTTTATTCAGTTGATCACTGTCATTCGATAAAATAAATACAAATAAGCATGATGTGTGTGTGTGTGTGTGTGTGTGTGTGTGTGTGTGTGTGTGTGTGTGTGTGTTCAAGAATAACGCACAAAAATAACATTGTAACTGTAATAGCTTCATTTCTGAACAATTCTTTGCTGAATATTCATTATGAATTTAGTATTTTTTAATGGGACACCACCATAAAGCTGCTAAAAATTTTTGCTTTTCTGTGGCTAGTTTTGACATTTATGGTTGTTTCTCATCAAAATTCATGTTATAAAAGCTGTGGAGCAGAACTTAAAAGAAGATTTTATGAATGTATGTGTTAAATTATTAGTTTTGAGTTATTGATTTAAATCACTGCAATCTTATGAACTACTTGACTATGTTGCATGTTTTTAGTCTTCTATTATTTAGTTGTTTAATTGTTATAGAAATAAAGGTAATAATTCAAGAAGGAATTTAATATTTTTCTAAAATAGTGTAGTTATGGTGTCATTCATATTTTTCTGCGATACACGAGGTCCGTTCAAAAAACTCTGGAACTTTGTCCACAAAATTTTTCTGCACTTACCTTCTACTTATTGTGCATTGTCTCTTTCGAAATACTCTCCTCCACAATTGATGCATCACTCTTGATTCCGTCTTCATTTCTAGAGCAGGCTTGGTATGCCTCTTGCTGGAGTGTGCAAAGGCCCGTCTGCAGATTTTCTGTTATCTCGTCTATCATTGCAAATCTTCATCCTTTCAAAGGGATTTTCATGGAAATTAAAAAAAAGGTCCACAGGGGCCACGTCTGGAGGGTACAGAGGATGAGGCAGTTCAGTAATTTCATTTTTTGTGCAGTAGTCAAGTGCCAAAGGGATGAATGTGTGGTTGCATCATTGTGGCACAAGCGCCATGAATTGTCTCACTACATTTTAGGCCATTTCCTTTTCATATTTTCTTGCAGGCATCGCATCATGTCCCGATAGTACCATTGATTAACACTTTGTCCTTGTGCCATGGTTCTTTATGAACTAATCCTTCAAAGTCACAGAAAACTATCAGCATGACATTGGCTTTTGACCTGACCTGCTGAGATTTTTTGGTCTTGAAGAACCTTTTTTGATCCATTGTGGAGATTGAATCTTGGTCTCAACATCAATAACTGCAGACCCACATCTGATTACCAGTTGCCATTCTCTTAAAAAACATCTCATTCTCATTAGCATGATCCAAAAGCTCTTCACAGATTGTGAGGCAGTATTTCTGGTCTTGACTCATGAGCCGTGGGAGGAACTTGGTGGCAGTGTGATGCATTCCAAGATGCTGTGTCACAATTTCATTACATGATCCAACTGAAATGTTATTCTTGTGCAGTCTCTCGGACAATCAGTCTTCGATTGGCACTCACAATTTCATTGATGTTCCTGACATGAGCATTGTTGGTAGATGTTGAAGGGCGTCCTGAAGACTGGTCATTTGTAACTTCTGCCAGCCCATTTTTAAGCCTTGTGAACCGTTTGTAACACACAGTACAGCTTAAGCACTCATCACTGTTGGCTTCCTGCATCAGTTTCTCTCTCTCTCTGTGAAGTTTTTATTGAGTTTCATGCAAAACTTAATGCAGTTGCGTTGCTCCTGCAACTGTGCCACCTCGAAATTCGCAAACTGTGCGACTCAATGTTGTATTCAATACAGCACTGAACATTACCTAATAGACGTACAACAATGAAACTTCTGGCAGTTACACATTAAACATAGGTGTCTGCAGGGATGCCATCGCATTTCGCTCCAACACACCATTGGCACAAAATTAAGAATGTTCCAGAATTTTTTGAACAGACCTTGTATGTCTTTTGCTGCTCCAGCCTCTCTTTTTGTCCCTAGGAAGTATGGTATATGAAAAGTGGGTATTATGAAATAATGCAATGTGGAACATTCAGGCACTGTTTGTGGATTAATTATTATTCGTACTTTCTAATGAACTTAGTTATGATAATGTGCAATATATATTCACAGTATGCTACTGTGCAATATATGTTCACATTTTCTCTCTGCCGCCCCCTCGCCCCCCTCCCCCCATCTCTATCTATCTATCTATCTATCTATCTATCTCCTAGAAAGTTCATTATGAGTTGTCATATTTCTAGGAGATAGTGCTACAATAACTGTACCTTCTAATGTGTTACTTCAAAGAACTATTGTATTTTTTTTTTTATTTTAGTCTTTTTATTTGTTGAATTACATGGCTCTTACAAAAGAAATTTCTTTTCAGCAGACATAGGATTATGGGGATGTGGATATGAAACTTTGCATTCATGACTGCTGTTGGCTATGCAGTAGTGATATTACCACAAATCATCATTATTAGGAAATGACATCAAGTCATGTGAGTAATGTGACCACAGAGAACTCGCAGAAGATGAACATTTTCACAATATGGGTTTGGTGGTTTAACTGTGGTGTTCCACTCAATCTTCATACATAACAGTATTCGCTAAGTGGTGGAGGTCAATTTAGATGAGTTTTAGGCATAGTTTGGTCTTTCAGAAGGGTCATCACGGGAACTTCCAGCATGATTTCTATTTCAGCTTTGTCTTCATCTAATAACCCACATGGTTTTTTGTACCGGAAATTTGGGCTTCTTCACATTTTATTGAAACAAAATTCAGATGTCTCCATATAATAGTTTCTCAGTAACAATCACATAAGTTACTTTTTTCTGTAGGATATATGCATGTTAATAGCACATTTTAACACAGGTAATTAAGTCCTGCTTAGTGTAATACTTTGGATAACTTGTCTGCACACTTAGTAAATATATAAGAAATGTACTTGAAGCTGTTTTTACTACGGTGAAGGTTTAACATATCCACATCTGTGATTCAAGTAAAGTCTTTATGTGTAAAACTTTGTTCAATAATATTGAAAAACTGTATTTAATGCACAAAGATATGTTTTATTGGGTCAGTTGGATACCATTAAGTGTCAGACAATTTCATGGAACTAATTACACTAATTATATTAATAAATAATCAATTTGTGAAGTTATATTTGAATAGATAAAAAAATCTACCCGCACATGTAAAAGTTAAGGAAATATGCAAGCATTTGGAGCCAGTGGCTCCTTCTGGCAGAAGGGCTGAAGGGGAAAGGACAGGGATGAGGAGAAAGACTGGCGAGATTTAGGGAATAAGAGAGCTGCAGAAATGTTGTCCAGAAGCTTGGGTCAGGGGAGACTTACCAGATGGTAAGTGTTTCTGTTCTCACACCAGGCCTTTCCCAGAGCGAGCCGCCCTCACCCAGCCAAATTCTGGCATAGTTTGATACTTGCAAAAGCTGCTTATTTGTTGAAAAGTGTTTAATTTTATAAAAAGCTGAATCATCCATCTCTAACATAATTGGTCCCTTAGCGTGGACTTCCTAGTGATAATAGACAAGGTTGTGAAAGGGCCTAGTCTGAGACAGTATTGAGTCGAACAGTGTTCACATTAGTGGGGTGGTGCATGGTTGGTTCTCCCCATGAGTCTGGCCCATAAGAGCAGCCCTCCATGTCTTTTTAAATGTTGACATTGTTACAGATTCTGAAAAAAAAAGCAGCAAATTATTTCCACAAGACACCATCATAGTAACACTGCTTATAAAGAAAGACTCCTTTGCTCAGTTTATAAATTGAATTTTCAACTAAGGCACTGATAACCATACTGTTGAGTGCCCAAGACTGCCACCATCATACTTAACAACAATTGATTTGAATTGATGGAAAAGGGCAACTTTTATAGTTTGATATAGAATCATAAATAATAGGTGTATTTGAATATCCTGTTTGTCAGGTATGTAATAAATTACGCTATTACACTGACTATTTGATGTAATGGCTGACCATTTAGAGTTGCTGAATATTTGCAAAAGATTTCTCGTACTTTGTTTTACCGGATGAAAATACACAAAATTGTTTAGTAGTTAACATTAGAGTGGTAAGTTTGAATTCTTGTAGGCTGTATTGGGGCTAACCAAGTTCGGTACTACCCCAGAGTTCGTCCTTCAGTGCCAGATATTTTATTTACTTCCTTGGTGACATCAGCTTATTGGGACATTGGCCAAAGCCCAAAAACCAAGATTTTCACCAGGAAATCAACCACTGGCCTCGACTGTATAATTTCACAAGTCACAATATATTTTGTACAGTTATATTGTAGACGACTCAGGTGCAACTGTAACAGTTCATTTGGGTGCATCTTTGACTGGACAGACAGACCATATGAGACCAAGTTCCTCCATATCTGGCTGATCTTTATCTGCAACAAAGGTTGAAAATAGTGGTGTGATATAATCTACACGGCAGGAAACATGCGACACCTGTAGAATTTGTCAAGCAAGACAAGTGATTCTTGGTGCACTCTGATTTTAGAGGCAGCTTTATGTTCTGTGCAAATGAGCTTATAATGCATCTAACATTACTTGACCCATATACACAAGAGTATTGCATGTATGTTAGTAAGCTTCGTGGCTTTCTCTGCAGTACCGTAAAAACTGATCATAAAATTTTGAAAACCTGTCTTCACAGAACATACTGATCTTCTGTACCTATGAATTGTGCAGAGGTTCTGATTGTAAAATTAGGATTGGACCAAGAACACAAGTGTCACAGCAATCCCTTTCATCTCCACAGCATCTGTGAATGGATTGCGGACAATGACAAGTAATAATTTATGACACTCCCCATTGCAACTGTTTGCCACATAGGTGTAAATATAGAGGTAGAAGTGTGGATTTTGATAAGATTTTACTCTAGTAGCTCTTTGTGACTACTTAACACCAGAATATTCAAAATATGGAAGTAGCATCTTACAATAATGATAATTTCAGGATATAATTTTTATTTCAAAGACATGTTTAATTATTGTTTAAGATAAACCTTATGGGAATAGGAGCAGAAGTTATTCTTCAAAACAATAATGTTCAAGCACCCACAGAAGGTCAGTTTGGACACTATTGGAAGGATTACAATAACTACGGAATGGATTGGCCAGTGAGATCACTGCTCAGCAGTGTGGGATCCGCACCAGGTAGGGTTGATAGAAGAGATAGAGAAGATCCAACGGAGAGCAGCGCGCTTCGTTACAGGATCATTTAGTAATTGCGAAAGCGTTACGGAGATGATAGATAAACTCCAGTGGAAGACTCTGCAGGAGAGACGCTCAGTAGCTCGGTACGGGCTTTTGTTAAAGTTTCGAGAACATACCTTCACCGAAGAGTCAAGCAGTATATTGCTCCCTCCTACGTATATCTCGCGAAGAGACCATGAGGATAAAATCAGAGAGATTAGAGCCCACACAGAAGCATACCGACAATCCTTCTTTCCACGTACAATACGAGACTGGAATAGAAGGGAGAACCGATAGAGGTACTCAGGGTACCCTCCGCCACACACCGTCAGGTGGCTTGCGGAGTACGGATGTAGATGTAGATGTAGACTTTCATTCTACCGAGTGCTCCATTTTTATGCATCTTTGTGTGTTCCTCCTTGAACAAATTGTGCAAGAATTGTGAAGTTCTGTTGAAAGACAGTGTAACGAAAATAAGGAATCTCATATCAAAATGAATGAAAGAAATTTGATTCAAAATCAGAATGACATTCAGTATTCTTAGAGAGACTAAAATGGGTGTGAATTACATTGCTACTAAGATTCTAAATGTAAATAAAATTAGTGCAAATATTTGGAAAGAAGTTTTGTCTAATTATCAAAGCATATGAAAATTGTACCCAGTTTTCTTCAGTGAATAATAATCACAGTGAAATCTGGGTCCTCATGTGCAACCCAAAAACAAAAAGGAATAGTTAATAGTGGCACACTGGAGCTTCACCAAAATGGAAAAGAAGTGAAAGAACGTAGAAAATGTATTCTCATTGTATTTAATAGCAGAAGCGCCATTGACAAGGTGTTTGTGCTGATGAAATGTGCATATTGCATTCAGGTACTCAGTCATGTGGGACTAAAGCTTAGCTCATCCACATGAAATCCATCATGTATTGTTCAACATGATGACCTGTCAAACAACACTGTGTTATTGACAAGGAAGTTTTTGAGTACCAGAAACACTCCAACCCTCCTTAAGCCACCCTATCATACAAGTGTGGCATTATGTGATTTCATTTAGGTGTCTCATACAAGGGCCGGGATGGTCTCTGTGAAAAGGCATGGCCAACTTCCTTCCCTTATCCGATGGCACCTTGCTATTTGGTCCCCTCACCACAAATAAACCAGACAACCTACCAATCAACCAACCTCATGCAAGGTTTTACCATAAAGGCAACCATTTAGGCCCATCAAAAATGTCCCAGCAGCTGCAACAAGTATCTTGATTCAGTGTCTCCACTGAAGATTGATAGCACTGTTATGGAGAGTGGCAGTAACATTGTAGACACTTAAACGGCCTAATTTGAATCCTACGTACTGTCTTTGAATTTAAGTTCAGTTTTATAATAGTGTTTCATCTTGAAGCAATATTTGATACTACTATCTTTTAGAGACATGCATGTGGGATACACCTGTTCTTATTTCATGTCAGAAGAAGGTTACTGTTCTGTCAGTACCTTGAATTTTGAGTGATTAATCAGTTCAATTGTTAAATGTTCTTGATAACAACATGTTTATAGGCAAGCCATTCTGCTTGTTACATTCATTTAATTGCTGCTGCTATTTTTTTTTCTTCCTCCCCTCTCCACCGCCACCATTTCTGCTATCTGCTCCAGGCAAATATGGAAATCATAACTGATCCCTTCAGTATTCCTCAACTAATTAATGAGAAATATTTGGGAAAAACTTAATGGAAATGTAACTGATTAACTGTGAGTTTTTGCTGTGGTTGATGTGCTACAATGTCTACGAAATTAAGATACATATAGGCATTTATGTTTTCTGTGAAAACTGTACTATGTGGGCAAGAGCATAGTTATTAAATATCACTTTCTTTTTGCAGCTGGACAGTTGGAAATATTTTTGAACAGGTTATTTTGAAACCATTTTGGTAACATTGTTTCCAGTTGAAAAATTGCAACTCTTTAACTTCTCATACAACAATTTCACCTTTTTTTCTACATTTTCTCATTACAAGGTCCATGGACGTGTTCATAGCGGGGAGAAGCCATATCAGTGCAAAGTGTGTAAAAAGGCCTTTGCACACTCAGCTGCTCTGAAGATGCACATTCGAAGACATACAGGTGAGAAACCATTCAAATGCCTTCTCTGCCCATCAGCAGCATTTGCTCAGTTGCCTCATCTCAAAAAGCATATGCTGTGTATTCATAAAACAGCAAAACCTTACTTATGTATTCGCTGCCGAGAGTTTTTCAAGACAAAAAATGACTTGGAAACGCATGAACAGACATGCAAAGCAGAAGAAGTTAACCATGCATGTGAGGACGGTGGTGACTCTCTGGATAAAGTAAAAGACAGTGACGATAAGGACAAATCACTTGTACCTCCCATGCCAATAGCAAAAATGAGAATGTTATTGGCAATACTTCTAAAAAGGATCTCAACATCTGAAAGGCTTGAGCAGTTAGGTTTCGGGGAGCGCCTCATTGATGACGTACTGTGTGAATCAATTGAAATGTCAGGTAGAAAACCTTGTTCTGACAAAGGTATGGATGAAGGCGAGAGGTTGAAAAAAAATGTTGAGATTCTTTTGGAATGGACAGTACCGAAACGATTCATGGATAGGTTTCAGAAGGAGGGTAGATCTGCAGAAGCACTCTTAGAAGAACTCACATCGTAATGTATCAGGTTGGTTAGGTATTTATACACGATCACAGAACTAAAGAGGAAATTGTTTTTATGAAATGAAACCAAACATTGTTATTGTGACTGAAATGTTTATTTTTCAATGTCCAATACAAAGATAAATACATATAAATAATCTTTTTATACTAAAATATATCATATTATTTTTAATCTTGTTTATTTTTATATTATTTTCATAAAGTCAGAGAATTTCAAGAAAATGATTTTAGCCATCAGCTTGCCTATTTTGTGTATTAAAACAAATTTTATAAATGATTGCCTAGAATACATATGATTATTGTGATGGTAGTGCTGTGTGCTGATTCGTATATCAGCTGCTTATTGTGTTCAATATCTTTAGGGTCAGATATTTGTAATTTAATCTAACAGAAAGGCTACCTGTAGACTTTGTGGATTTGCCTACTGCAATGTGCATTCAAGACGTTTGTTCATCTCTTAATTTTTCTCAAAGTTGGCTACATGCATAAAAATATGTTTGTTAAAATAAAAAGAACCAGCATGTCATGTTTTTACCTTAAACTGGGACTGTACTGTGTGGCAGAATCCATTGTTATGTTGAACAAGGTGAAATAGTTCAATTTTTAATGTAAGATATAATTATTATTTGTGTGCAGTTTCAGGACAACATTTAATGTGAGACAGTAATTACAAAAATAGTTTTGTGTTAACCATCTCTTTACTAGAGGAAGATAATGCAGAAAAGTGAGGATCAATTATATTCTCTCAGGAATTGCTTTATTTAGATAGTGATATTATTATTTTTTTCTCCCCCCCCCTCCCCCCTTCTTCCTAACTTAAAATACAACACGAAGCCTGTACTGGAATTTCCAGTTTTTATGATAATCAAATTTGCTGCAGATAATAGTATCTCTGTGCAAAGCTTAGGCATTTGAAACAAATTTTTTTAAGGACATCATATTTGCCATTGACTGTAGAAATTATGTATTTCATAATTGCAGTTTAGCCCTTAAGGCCATTATCAAATGGTGGTGCAAAAGATTTTGCGTCAACACATGTCGCAGTTTAAAACCCTCTGAGGTACTATATGTTTGCAGCTGAAAAGTCACTGACGTGGAAGACAGATACAAATTTGTAGTTCGTTCTGTGGTGAAAGATAGTTAAAAACAACTGATAAATACAAAACCATGTATTTATCTGTTAGGACCACCACAGTGGGAGGCTTTCTCTTCCTATAACTCCTCCTGAGCTGATTGAGAACTTTCACACCTCTCACAGGCAACATACCAATTTGCACTGTACATACCTCATGCTGTCAAACTGAAATAATTGCCATCAGTGCATAGCTGCAGGCAGTGAGGGGAACGACCCAAAAAAAAGAAAAGAAAAATCAGGAACACAAACAGCACTCCCCAAACACTCACACAGGCAAAAAATTCTTATGTGTGATATTTTGTGTTGAAAATGGACGAAAAATTATGAAACATTTGCTCTTCCTGCCTTGTTCTGTTTAAAAATTTGGTCCAATTGTCAACAATTAACACTATGTCCAGCTCACACAATGTATTTTTGAACTATTGTCATGGTAGATCCTATAATAATGTTCAGTCGTACTGACCGAAGAAAGACATTGTGTGAATTTTTTGCCCCTTCTCCTTAATCAAGTTTTAACTTGCAGATGGGAATGACTTTTCATGTTGATTGTGTAGAATTTTCTGTGTGTTTATTTCATATTTTAATGTGTTTACTATCTTGCCAGACAAGTCAATGTACCATTATTCAGTCATCTTTTATGCATATGACAAAATATTTTGGTGTTTAAAAAAAAAAAAAAAAAGAATGGGGGGGGGGGGAGGAGGGAAGGAGGGGGGAGGGAAGACAACTTTACACAACAATTGAGCTTTAAAGTATGGTACCATTATAGTTTTTGTATAAAAAAATAAATATTTATGCAACATAAGTAAAAGAAAAGAGTGGAACTGTAATAAATGAAAAAAAAAATCAACTGTTTCAGCATTGCTGGCAGGTTCTGTACATTAGTACTTGTAATTGAAATACTGTAACAAATTTTACCAAAGATTTTAATTGTCAGATGATGAAGTTACAGATGAAAATTTTGTTAACAGAAATAAACTATTAAAAATACTGCTTACCAATGCAGTCAGATATTATTATGTCAGCAATATTGTTGTAATTAGTACCATAAAATGCAAGTTCAGAACAAAGATGAGTTCTGTCTCGGGAGCCAATGGAAAAAAAAGAGTGGATGGATCACTATGAAGTGAGCGAAGAAGTTTCCCTACGTGCAGAGTGGAATCTTCGATTTTTGCAAATGTGTGTCTCTCTTGGCAAGGTCACAACATTCCTTATGGTGTGACTCATTGATGTTTGTTGATTTTTATTTTTATTTTCCTTTCCATTGCCTGAAAGGTAATTACTTGTGTAGTTTTATATTTTGACTATGCAACTTGCAATTCTTGTAACATTAGCAATAATGTGACCATAATATCTTGTTAGTATGCACTCAAACTCTTACATTCTGTTAGCTTGAGTACACTCAGGTTTAGCCATTGAACTGCAGTTTTTCTGAATGTGCTATAAATTAAGGGTTATAACTTTTAAAGGTCACTGCCTTGTTACCAAAAACAAACTTTCATCTGAGGATATTTTTTGTTTTGAAGTTTTAACAGCTGTAATGTAAGCATTTTTCTGTAATGATGATTGAAAAGCTTATTTTTGAGGTGTCTTAAATCCATTAAATGGCAAACAACAGAAATCACAACTTTATTTTTGAAAGGTGTGAGTCAGATATAACTTCAGAATGTTATGTTTTGCTACCATTTGGTAAAGTTTCACACTGAGTTACAAAAACTGTAAACCTATGGAATTGTTGAAAATGGTGACATGACCTGGAGACGTTTTGGGAAGAAGGACTTGTTTAAAAATGTCATTAAATTTCATTTAATAAAGTCAGATATCAAATAATTAACACAAATTCAGTATTTGTTTGTATCTCAAAAGACAGGCTCTGGTGAAGACAGGACTGCCAGAATAACATTGCAGTATGCTGCTTCAAGATATCTGTATACTTAAAATAATTTGATATCTTCAGACTCCTGTTCCTTAAGAGTATGAAGTATGAGGAGGTCTGAATAGGTGGTTGTGTGATTCACTTCACTGGCTGTTATATCAATGTATTTCATTCCTGCTATATTGAAGTCCATTTTGGACTTCCATAAGTCACCTAGTGGAATCTCTCCAGTCAGTGGGAAACCATTTCTCACTTAGTACATGTAGACAGCTAAATTTCTGATTATCCTATGGTTTAATTAGTAGCAAACTTTGTTCCATTTTCCACAGTTGATTTCTGCTTTTCTGGAACCTAAGCAACTAGTAAAATGTTTTTGCAATGGGAAAAGAATGTTGGCTGTTGTATCAAACACTTCGGCCACTACTCAACTTTGGTACAATAATTGTATGAAAACAGTTGCAGACAGCACAAGTAAATAAAAGTAGTTCCAAATTTCCCAATGTAATGTTTAGGCTACCAGCTAGTCATTGCAGTGAGCCATCGCTGGCATGTTTATGTACTTTGCCTTTCTTATATTGCTTATTCTAGATGTGTTTGAGATCTCTTTCTGCTGGAACAACCCTTCTGGCAATACACGAATTAATCCATCAGCACCAAATTGCCATCATTTCACTGTATGTAGCGATGAGAGCATGGAAGAAGCTATGTCATCACATGATGTGTTTGCATCCATGGATTGGCCGGGAAGAGTTAATATAGTGGAAACAAAACAGCAGGCATGTAAGAGGATTAAAATAATAAATTTTCAAACCATCTGTAACATGACAAATAAGGCAGTCTGCCAGAGAACAACTGAGTAATATAGAAATAACATAATAAAGATAAAATTTTAGATTTGAGACACTTCAGAAATAAACTCTTTAGCTGTTCAGTAAGTAGACAACTCATAATTCTTTATTTAAATATTGTACTGTTTTGTTCTCTTTTTTGCTGTTCTCACTAGTAGTTAATTCTTTACTTGTGTGCCAAATGTTATTCTTTTTCCTCATAAGGTAGACTGATTCTATTTTATTTTGGTATATGAAAATGTGTTGACAGTTACGTCACTAGAAAGAAATCCAGTGCAATTTCTACCTTCATAGCCAGTCTGTATTTGAATATTGCAAGTATTTCCAGGAGACATTTTTGATTCTCTTCCTATGTAAATTACAGTAACAGCTTGCAGGATCCTAGCACCTCAAAGTTCCTAAGTTCCTACTACTGTGCCATGGGTTTGTACTGGATATTGATTCTCTTTTCTGAAAACAAAGAAGTGCAATTTGGAAGACCTAGTCTTATGGTTATAATTTCATAGCAATATTTTGTAATTACAGTAAGAAATGTTTAATATATGACCATTGTTTGTTATAAAATTTAGTCTGACTTCTTGTACAAACAATGTAAAATGTTGTATTGTGCAAAGTAAATGATAATTCTTTTTTTCTGAGCTGAATCCAAACAAACATTTATTTATTTATTTGCATGTATTGAAGACAAATAATGCCCACATAGTTAATAAAAAAAAAACCTATCTCCATTCTCATCTTCAATAATTATCAATAGCAGCGAGTGGTGTTATAAATTTGGCATATTATGCATTAAGTGCAAAACAGAGGGGAAGCATGCACAGTACTCAAGCATTATTTGTAATTTGTTACACAGTTTGAGGGAGAACACAATCTCAGGTACCATTCATATTCAAACAGTGGAGAATCGAGGGTGGAAAATGACAATATTATGAAAATGACAGTGTTACTCACCACATAGAGGAAACACTGAGTTGCAGAAAAGCACAACAAAAAGACTGTTATGAATTGAACTTTAGGCCAGAAGGGCCTCTTCTATACACACACACACACACACACACACACACACACACACACACACACACACACAGTCCACTGTCTGGCAGCTGAGGAGGCTGGATGGCAGCTGTGTCAGATGGGAGAAGCAATCTGTGGGCGGTGTGGGTAAAGAGGAGGTTGTGGTAGGGAGGGGGAGCGATGGCAGGTTAGGGGTGGGGGAAGGTGTAGTGCCATTCGTGGGAGCATGCAGGGATGTGAATGGGGCAGGGTAGGGCTGCTAGGTGCAGTCAGAAGGTTTGGTGTAGGAGTTTGGTAGACAAGGAGGGAAGTAGAGGAGGGGGAAAAAGACTAGTGGGTGTGTAGTGATAGGGTGGGAGCAGGACAGGGACTACTGACGGTTAAGGTCAGGGGATTTCTGGGAGTGTAGGATGTATTGCAGGTGGAGTTCCCAACTGATAAATACAGCTAGTGTTGGTAGGAAGGATCCAGATGGCACAGGCTGTGAAGCAGTCACTGAAGTGAAGCATGTAGTGTTGGGCAGCATTCTATTAGTCACAGATTGTCAGTGGCGATTCATAGGGACCAAATGCATGTTGGTTGGCATGCCCACATAGAAAGCAGCACAGTGGTTACAGTTTTGTAGATCACATGTAGCCCTACTTAGGAGATGCCTATGACTGCACTGGAATAGATGGCGGTGGGAGGATGTATGGGACTGGCCTTGCATGTAGGTCTATTGCAGGGATATGAGGCAAGGGGTTGGGAGCATTGGTGGAGTAGGGTTGGACGTGGATATTGTGTTGGCTCAGTGGGTGACAGGATACCGCTGTGGGATCGGTGGGAAGATTAGTCTGTAAGATATTCCTCATTTCAGCATATGACGAGAGATACTCAACATCCTGGAGGAGAATGTGATTCAGTTGCTCCACTCATGGGTGTTGCTGCAACATTAGGGCAGTGCTCCTTTGTGGCTGGACAGTGGAAATTTGAGAGGTTGTAGTTGCCTGGAGAGGCAAGGCACTTGAAATCTGTTTCTTTACAGTGTTACTGTGCCCCATTGAGAGAATCTTTGCTGTCATGGACCAACACCTTCAGGCTGTTCCCTGAAACCTATCCACTTGTATAAAAGAGACCTACCATTTCCTCTTCCTGACTCACATTTCCTGTCTGTTTACCACATAGTACCCTGCTTGTCACTATTGATGCCACTTCCCTCTACACTAACATCCCAGATGCCCATGGCCTTACTGATATTGAACACTACCTTTCCAAACACCTGACTGATTCCAAATGTACAACTTCCTTCCTGATCATTATGACCAACCATATCCTCACCCTCAATTGCTTCAATTTTGAAGGCATCACCTACAAACAAATCCGAAATATGGTAATGGGCATCATATGGCACCACCCTATGCCAACTGATTCATGGGTCATCTAGAGGACTCTTCCCTAACCACCCGGAATCCTAAACTGATTCAGATTCATGAACAGGACTGAAGAAGAAGACATGCTGTCCACATTCCTCTACAACTTCAACACTTTCTCCCTCATCATTCACTTCACCTAGTCCTCCTCAACAAAACAAGCCACCTTTCTTAATTTTGACCTGCACCTTAAAGATGACCACATCAGTACCTCCACTCATATCAAACCTACCAACCATCAGCAATACCTATGTCCCTTCCATACAGCCTAGTCTGTAGTGATGAGGCCTCCACAGACCAACACTACCTTCCTAATCCCGTGCAGAAACAGGTCTCCCATGCTTTGTATCTAGAGTCATCTAACACCTGCCCATTCCCACTGTCCAGCCACAAAGCACTCCCCTCGTGACTCATTACCACCCACGACTGGAGCAACTGAATTGTTTTCTCTGCCCTCATTGCACATTTAAATGAGGAATAGATTCTACCCACTCCTCCCATGTGGATATTCTGCCACTCCCTGAACCTAAGCAATATCCTTGTCCATACCTACTCCAACCTTACTCCCAACCACTTGCATCATATCCCTGTAATAGACCTAGATGTCATATATCTTCCCATCAGCACTTACTCCAGACTGTTCAAAGGCAGGGATGCCTGTGAAAGCAGTCATGTGATCTACAAACTAAGCTGCAACTATTGGGCTGCTTTCTGTGTGTGCATGACAACCAACAAGCTTTCTGTCCACTGACAAACTGTGGCTGAGAGACAGCTGGACCATCCAGTTGCTAAACATGTTGCCCAATACAATATGGTTCACTTCTATGACTGCTTCACAGCCTGCACCATGTAAATCCTTCCTACCAATGTCAACTTTTCTGAAATGTACAGGGGGATCTGTCCCTGTAATATATCCCATGTGCCTGCAACCCCCTGGCCTCAACCTTCACTAGTACCTGTCCTTCACTCATCTTCCCCTTCCATGCTCCCACTCCAGCAATACACAGCCTTCTATTTCAATAATCTAATAATGCATGCACTAGTGTCCCCCCCACCCCAAAAAAAAAGAAAACCCTCATGACTGCACCTAGCAGCCCTACCCTGTCCCCACCACATCCCTTCATAATGCTTAACACATTTTTTTCTGTTTTTGTTTACCCAGACAAGTTTTGAACATATGTGTCATCTTCTGCAGGTCAAACTTATTTCTGTAAAATGTAATGCAAAGTTCATGGTCATTTATCTATATTAGGCCTAAAACTACAACACGTCCATTTTGTCTGGTTTGATTGCTCACTTGAACATTAACATTGCTAGTGAAAATGGATTTTTGTAGGTCAGCTTTTTGTGCCTTTTTATCCTTTTGGACAGCATATATGTGCAAAGTAACCATGAAGAAATATGTATTTTAGAAGTTGCTGTTTTTTTAGTGGTGGAGGATGTGCTGAAAAGTAATGCCTCCCAATTTCTTAAGTGAAACTCTTAAAAGCTTTGTAATAAAACAAACTTTATTAACATCCTACATCTTTATTCTGCTTGCCCACATATTGATTCCTCCACATAGTCACCCTGGTGACAAACACATTTCTTTCAATGTGATACTATCACTGCAGAATATTTGACTCCATGGACGAAGCCACAACCCATATCTGCTTGCGCTGCTTCATCACTTTCACAATGGAGCCCTCAAAGGTGTTCTTTAACTTTTGGAAACAGTGAAAATTGGATGGTGTGAAATTGTGAGTGTCTGGAGGACGATGAAAACAGTGCACCCTAGGTTTATGATCATTGCAGATGTTGCACAGCTTGGTTATGGCCTGGCATTATCATACTGAAAGAGAGGGTGCTCCATGTGTGGACAAACATTTACTGTGGTTAGAAATTCAACTACAACACGCTGCTTCTTGTGTAATACCTCAATCAATATTGAGAACAGAATAGAAAATTCAGAAGCATTATTTGGCATGCCCTTGCATATTGAGTATTGCAAACAGTGTTTTGTTGCAAAGGTATGTATTTTAATTCGAGACTTTTGTTCCTTGTATCATTATTTTTTGTTTGTTGTAGTTCACCTCATGGCAGAGACTGTTGTGTTCTCTGAGGATCATAAGTTAAATTTCAATGTTGTCAGGGTGGTGGTTTTGTTCTACAAGAAGAACTGCAACAGTAGACTGTGTACCGTCACTTTTTAAGGCTCTTGAGATGTTTAGAAAACCTAGTTTAAAAATTTCTGTGTGTTTGGCCTATTTAGACAGACTCATAAACTACAGGTAAACTGATAGATACCAGCAAGGGAAAATATGACTTTGGAGGTGTTCTTAGTTTTTAGATTTTTCTGGAGAGAGAGAGAGAGAGAGTAGAATAATATTTGTAGTCTTCATTTTTCGAGGACCCCTACTGCCTGCCCCCGCCCCCTCTGTCTCTCATTACACACAGTTCTCGCCCCAGAACACACACCACAACAGTTCTTACGTTAAATACTGAACAGAAAACAATGAGCAATTGAGCAGCAATAGTGACATGAATGTTTGCTCAAATGTTTTGTGGAAAATACGCACAAAGAAAATGGGCGAGAGTGAAATACAGGGTGATTTTAAGTACAGTTCTAGTTTCAAAATGGTGTGAAAAAAGAACCATTGCTCAGAATGACATCAAATTTGAATGGAATATTATTGAAGAAAGGGGGAAACGTTATGGAGAAAAACAAAGAAAAATTTTCCCTCTAGATGGTACTGTAAGTGTCATAATTTAAATAAGTTTGGCTACAAATGACAAATAAATTGCAGTACATTGGTTATGATTGAGTTGCACATTAAACCATCTGTACTGTGCAATGTACATGAATGCACAAGTTCAGCATTCAACAGTTGTGGCAAGACTGTAGCACATTGGATGGCAAAAATCAGTTTTCGATCGTCCTGAAGCCAAAAATTGAAAGCAACAATGAAATGAGACTGGCCGAAGACATGTGCAATAAACTGTCCACAGTTTTCTGCCATAAGTTGCAACTGAGAAAAAGTTCCCCTGCAGCAGGTGCTTCTCTGGCTGTGCAATATGTGGAGGAGCACCATCTTGCATAAAAAATGATCATATCCAAGCTGTTGAAGGATTGGAATGATATTGGTGAGCAAAGCACTCTCATAACATTTTTACCAGTGATGGTGCTGGTAATAGGACCTGCAGGACCCATCTCATAACTCATCCATTGTCCACTTCCATGCTAGCAAGAAATTTTATAACAAAGTGCAACTCCTGAACATGGGTAATTTTGTATGGATAGCAATGCAGGACATTTTCTAGTCAGCTCACACACATGTCCAAAGTTCATTTATACTGAGCATCTCAGGTGCAAACGGAGGAATAACCTCTTACCTTTGCTTATTCTGCCACTTACCATTGAGTAGTAAAATTTTCATTAAATTGTTTTTGTTTTCATAAGGTTCCCCTCCTTCTGCTTTACATTTGAAGTCATTCTGAGCAGTGGTTATTTTTCTGACAGTGTTCTGAAACTGAAACTTTAATTATAATCACCATGTTTATGTGTATAACAGTGTACACAACAGCAGTAGAAAAAGAAACCCCAGAGGTGCACAACAGGGTGGAAAAAGTAAGTGCAATGACAAACAGCCACTACCCATGAAAAACTTTTTCCAAAACCATGTATATTTTCGTCATGACTACTTTGGTAGAGGTCATGCGGTAAAAACGATAAAAAAGGAGGTGCAAAAAGCTGACTTATAACAATCCATTTTCACTAGCACTGTAATTTTCAGGTGAGCAATCAAAGTCAAAATTACATTAGTGCAGTTGCACAAAACTGTCCTCAACATTAGAGACCTACTGGTTTGTGGCTTCATCAGCTCTGTGGAGCAAGTGGTCAGCACTCTACCATCTGATGTTGCAGATGAGATTTGGAGAGAGAGAGAGAGAGAGAGAGAGAGAGAGAGAGAGAGAGAGAGAGAGAGAGAGAGAGATATGCAGGTGCTAACAGGAGCCAGGTTGCTCAAAATGAACTTCTTAAGAGACGAGAGGATAGCCCTCAAAATTTTGTGAGAAGATGAAAATATACTGGTGTTGCAAGGGGAACTGTGTTGTCATAGTGCAGAAGACCAACTATGCACAGAAGATCTGTCAACTTTTAGAGAACCCCACTTCCAGTCCACTAGAAAATGACTCCAGCAGTAGAGCGGACAGGAAAACCAAGGCCCATTTGAAGGAAATAGGGCAACTTGAGAAAGTTGTCAAGTAACTGAAAGGTAAGGCACCAGTAACACCCAGACTATACAGATAACTCAAGTTCCATAAAGAGGGTGTACCGCTTCATCTGATCACGAGCAATATCGGTGTAGCCACTACCCTACAGCCATCTATCTTAAGCAGGTGTTAGCACCACATGTGGGAAAGTGTGTTGACCAAATCCATAACTACTCGGACTTCATGGAATCTTAAAAACCTATGAATCCCAATACAGTCGTAATGGTCATCTTTGATGCTGTGTCTCTATTCACCAGGCTACCACTTCAGGACACAGTAGATTTGATCAGTGAGAGATTTGACAGATATCTACTGGATTCAAGCATATTTTAACATTCTCTTCCTTTGTCAGTGCTAATTCTGTGAGCAGACTGAAGGCGTGATGATGGGTAGGCCCTTATCTCCAGTAATGGCAAATCTGTTTATGGAGAAATTCGAAAATATTGCCCTTAAAACTATTGCTTACCAGCTGATATATTTCTTCAGATATGACAGTTTGTCATCTGGCCACATGGACGGAAAAGACTGGACTAGTTCCTGACCTCAAAGACATCCCAACATTAAGTTCACCATGAAACTTGAGAATGATGGTCAACAGTATAGGAAAAGAATGCACACCGACTTATATCTATAAACTGTCAGCTGCCACCATCCAGCACAGACGAATGAGGTGCACTTGTACACCAAGCTGAGGCACTTTCTGACCCAGGCAGCTTTACAACACAGTTAGAATACATACAGTGGGTGTTCACGGACAGCAGTTATTCAACCCGGGGCATCCACAGTGTTACAACCCACACGATGACCTAATGAAACATAAAAGAAACAAGAAGAAAAGACTGGGAAGGTAGCCATTCTACTGATTGCTTGACTATCTCTGCTAAGATCAGCAGAATACTGAAGAAACATAAAATCAGAATTGTGTTCTGTCCACCCAGCAATATCACAGCACTCCTTGGAATGGTCAAGGATGTTCTGGGGTTACAAAAACCGGGTATCGGTATGCATGAGACAGCATGCATATGTAATATATTTGAAAACAACTAACATAAAAATGGGATTTTCCAGTGCTCATACCTCGGGTTTCATTGGTAATAAAAGGGTAGGGTCAAATGTTTTGCGTAGCCTATGGACTAGGGACAATTTGTACAGCCTACAGAAGGATTGTCTCAGTGTCAATATCCTACAATACAGAATCAAGATATGAATATTAGACTTCCTCAAGCTTAGGAAAATTGAGAAAATTGGTTGGTTCTTTTTGTATTTCATGTGGTCTATGGTGGACTTGATGGAGCTTAATGACGCAACATTAGTTCATGGGTGGTCCTACAGAAAACTCCACAAAAAAACAGTTTTTTATTATATTTTTGCAGTCACCAGCAGACCAAAACCTAGCCAAGGATTCCAAAATGGCTTTGCACAGCAGAAGGCTAAAATTTTCATGTGGGACCTTGGTCTCAAATAACTTTGAAAATTTTATTGTTTTAACAGTATATTCTCTAGGCATTTATCAGAAGAAACATCTCTCTCTTTTCAAAAATCTTAATCCATTATCGAGGAACACCCCAAAAACTTGTTTTTTGGGTAGCAAAATGGAGCTGCGGATTGTAAAGTGTCTCTGTTATCATATGGAAACCTCATGTTGTAGTCCTGTAGCAGATGCAATTTTTTTTACACATAAAATCCAGCCTGGGGTGTAAAATTAGTTCTGTGGTATTTCAGTTTCAGATAACTAAACTATCTAAATTTTATTGATCAATATATTTCTTTTCACATGAGTTACATGCCCTGCTGCAGCAGGGAAAAGGATGCAGATATGTTCCTATTTATGTAGAAGACACCATGAAAAGTGAGGTACCAGCTGCCTTGTTCTACCTTCCCTAGCACCTTTAAATTTTGGCATGTGAACATACTTGTGCCTTGTTCTACCTTCCCTAGCACCTTTAAATTTTGGCATGTGAACATACTTGTGCTTCTTTTATGCTGAGTGAGAACACTATAGCAGTGGCAAGGAAATGGAAAAGTAATCAATAATGGAAGATAGTAGACACTGGTTGTGTGCTAGAAAGGGTGAAAGAGACAGTGAGACAAAGAGCTGGATGCAATGGCAGTGGAACATATTGACAATGATAGAACAGTGCTAAGAAAAGAGTGAAAGAGTGAGAAGGAGGGGAAATAATGAAAAGTGAAAGTGGGTGAGAGCCCTTGATAATAAGAGACACAGTATATGATGACAGTGAGGAAGCGGAGAGGGAGAGGGAGAGGGAGAGAGAGAGAGAGAGAGAGAGAGAGAGAGAGAGAGAGAGAGCAGTAGGAATGACTGAGATATTAGCAGTAAGAAGGAGACAGTGACAATGAGAGGAGAGTAGCAGTAGGACAGAATGAAGGGGACTGTGGCTGAGACACACAAAGAGTTAACAACAGTCAGGGAGAAAGGGCAACAGGGAGTGCATTGCTATGAACGACTTACAGTGATGGACTAGTAGGAGTGAGTGAGTTACAGTTAGGGGAACTTGTGGAAGGTTGAAATGAGTTGCATGTTAAAAACTGTGAATATGTTTGCAGGCAAAAATTTTTAAAGTTGCTGAGGAAGGTAGAATGAGGCAGATGGTATCTCACTTTTCAATCAGAGCTTTTTCTTTAAATAAACAGGAACATATTCACATTTTTTGTGCTCTGATAGGAGCATTTTCTTACTGGTTTACCATATAACTTGTGAATGCTGTATGTATTACATCTGTCAAACCACCAGAACAGTGGACATAGGATGTAAGGAACACCAAAGATATACAGGCCACTAACTTAGCAAGAGAAGAACATTGCCTGGATGTTCAACACATCATTAACTATGACAAATCCTGGATACTGGCTCAGACCCCCAAATTCTGGGACGGTGTCATCAATGAGTCTATTGAAATCAAGATTGCGAATAACCTGATCAACTGGAAAGCAGGATATCGGGCTAGTACGGTGTGGAATCCAGCTTTGGAACTAACTACAGAAACACGAAAAAAGTTATCTTCTTCGATAAGGAACCTCTGATGACCAAGAGCATAATTAAAAGGATCAGCTCTCATATAGAGCAACAGGTGGCAACTACCTCCTCAGGAGGCAGCCACAGTGGTCATGGACAAGATATGGAACATCACCACCACCGGAAACCCCAGGTATTGCACAATCAGAGAGCAGACATAATACAGAACACCAGATGGCAGCTACCATCACAAGAGTTTGCTGCAGCATGCAGCTTGACATGGCCATGAGAGAAAGCTGTAGTAGTCACGAACTGCGTAAGGAACATCTATAGCTTTATGATAGTGCTAGGAATGCCCCTGTTGGTTACAGACCTAATAAAGAATGCCAAGAGATGGCTGCCACTGTAGAAGACAGCTGCAATGGGCACGGATGAAGAGGAATGCATGGAGACAGATACCACCACAAGAAACAGCCACAGCAGGTGCTGACGGTGTGGTGAACACCAGACAGCGAGCAGGCATAAACATGGTACCCGGTCAGCAAAGTCCCCAGACTCGGGAAACACCTGACGAAGATGTCGAGTTGAAACATCAAAATATTACGTTGGGAAGATGTGGACCACTGGCAGTACACCCGATTCTATGAGATGACAACATAATTCTAAAATATTAAGGAAACTGACAGTCACAATTAAAATCGTATAGGCAGAGAGAATGAGTACAACAAAAATAATAAACAAACTAGCCAACAAAATAAAAAAGCAAATTAAAAAAGAACAAACTATGAAGAAATTACCGGCCCCAACAAAGTGGCAAGAAAACAAACACAGGGAACCAGGAACATCTTACAAATAGCATGGCACATACTAACATACAGAAACAAAAATTTCCATGGAGTGAGAATCATTGTGAAGAAATGAGGACTATAAATATCATTCTACACAAATAACATGGTACAGGAAAGTGTAAACAGCGAGAACAGCTCCACAGACATTTTCCAAATCTGTAATCTTTCAGTTTACCAGTAGATCATGAAAATCTGTCTTATGTGGGCCAAACATCCAGAACTTTTAAACCTAGATATTCTTAACACCTCAGAGCCTTAAAAAAGAGGAGTACACTCTCCACTTTTGCAGGTATCTTGTACAGGAAAACCACCACCCAAACAACATTAAAACTGATTTTAAGCCCTTCAGAGAAAGCAATAGTCTCCATAAAAAGCATGCATTAGAGGAGAATTGCTACATACAAAAAGTAATGATATAAGGAAAGAATGTATTTAATGAAAATATATCACCCTGTAACAAAAGTGTGTTTGCAACACTCGATGAATCATACAAAAATTTAGTAACTAGATACCCTAAAATATTCAAAAACATTAGTTTCTCAATCCCCTCCCCCCTTTTCCCCAGCTCAATTTTCCCCTGACAGACACACCTCAATAGTCCTCATGAAACACTCAAAATTGAAGCCACACTAAAAGGAAGCAAAACGATGAGCAACTGAGCAGCGACAGTAACATAGCACCTCTCAATGAATATTCATGCTACATAAAGCAGGCAGCATTCTACATGAGTATGTAGAATACCTCTGTTGCTAGCACTATTGCTGACTGTTGTAGTACGAATAAGTGGATTGTGGCACAGTTTATGATTGATGCAATAATTTATTCTACCGTGTCGCAACAGTAACAAATTCATGGATTGTATTATGTGACACTGATGACTCTATAATGCCTAATATAAAGTAAATACTTGTATGAACCTGATGATCACCTGTGGACCAAAACTGGTTGTTAAATGAAGAAATTTTATCAGGGGCTTTCAGCAGTAATCATGGCATTCTTCAAATATTTACAAGTCGTGGGGCACCACCTTCTGCAAATTTTTAACACAGCCTCTGTCAGATGTATGGTTACATACTTTCCTCAGTATTCTTATTGCTATCTTCTGCAGAATAAATACATTATTCACTTTAGATGCACTTCAACAGCAGATAATTTTATAAGAAAACAAGGTGAATGTATGTAAATGGTCATCTTTAGAACATTACAATGAGAGTATACAAACAAGACTTGCTGAACTGAATTTCTTGATTAATTTATCTACATGTTGACTCCATTTTAACTTGTTATGCAGCTGAAACCCTTTTAGAAACACTGTTTCATATTAATGTATGATCCTTAACATGAACTTCTGATGCTGAAAGGTCATCATAATATAGGTCTCGATGATCTGCTTACCTATAGTTTCAGTTTGCACTCAGTTTTGAGAAAAAAAGACTTTCTCTCTTGCTGTACTCAAAAAATTTTAAAGCAGTTCATCCCACTTTATGTGCATTATACTGTAGCGGATGGCTAGTTTACTTTCACAACCCACAGTTCTTACAGATAAAGTGATGACAACTACACCTAGAAAAGCTTTTTTTTCACCTGATCTTCGCAGTATTGTAGGGAAGCAGCATACTCACGCCTTATAAAATTCACATCAGTCTTTCCATTGTGTGGCAGCCAGTCCGCTGTAACTAGCTCTGACGTCATAAATGTTGCACAATACTTTAAAAATCAAGTGAATAACCTGAAACGTTTCTAGCATGTCAGGAGTAATACTAAATCAATATGTGTTGAATATCAGTTCAATAACTTCAACCATTTTCGAAATTTGGACGTTTTTCTGTAAAAATCATTGGCGCAACAGAAAAGAGCTAGAAACTTAAAAAATTATATTTAGATTCCTTTTGCATAATAATTTAGTAGGAACAGTATTCTGGATCTCACAAATTAAAATTTTAGTTGAAATTCATGATTTTCTGGGTTTTATCTTATAAATTAAGGAAGCAAGATAGATTTAAGTAGGCGAATAAGTAAAGCTAGGATGTTTAAATTTAAGTAGAAGGGAGATCCATTATAATCATAAAAATGTGAGAAGTTTCAACAGAATAACTATAAAATTATAGCTATAGTGTATCTCCAAAGAGCAATTTCAAAGCTCCTCTACTGCGTATAGTGTAATTAAATTAATTCTCTCGCCCAAAATATTTGACTTAGCCACGTCAGACTTGTATTATGATTGCTTACTTGTGTGCTGATTGCACAATTAAATTGAAAGCTTCATCGGCCATCAGCAAAGGAAGCAATGATTTATTCAATAACTTAAAGTGGTGTATTACTAGCCCAGCGGCTAGTCAGGAGAGCAGATTTGATCAGGCATTCCCTTAGCCGTCTGCACCACGGCTTTATATGTAAGAATGCTGCACGAGGAAGGAAGGCCCCAGTTCCCTCCAGAAGCTGATTAGTGCACCACCTGTGCCGGGAGTCGCGTCGTGTCAGTATCGTTGATACAAACAGCCTCGGATGCAGTAATAAGTTACTCGGGATACGTGTAAGCATGAAATCGTTTTCGAGTGAAGTGCTAATTCTGGGATGACTTTAATGATCTATCTTCAGTTTGCATATGTCGTATTTTCACGTGCTGCCGCAGGACAGACATTCTACCATTATTTAGCGCGGTGTTTGATGAACATTATCATCAAATTATGGTGAGCATTCACTTAAACATTTAATTTGAATAGTTATAGTTGCATCTGCACATTACACTCTGAACTGTTCTGGTAGTTGGATTGTGTGGATTCTTTTTGGTCTGTGACTTTCAGAATATAGTGAACATTTTAGAGAGAATGGTTTTTGATTTTGAATCCCAGACAGTCTCCTAATTCCTCAGAGCTATAAGCTGTAGCTATAAATGTATTTCTCAGATGAAGTGGGCACTAGGAATTCTAATTACAGGCTTTACATTTTGCTAATCACTTTCTGGTTGCCAATACTGTAGTTAGAGAGCCAGTGTTGAGAACGGCAAACAGCATAAATACAAAACATATATTCTATTATACCACCCGCCGCCCCACAGTATCCTTGTCAGACACTATGCTCCTTCTGCGCCCATCTTCTTACCCTATGACTCCTACCCCTGTGACCATCCCCACTGTAAGACTTGCCCTATGCACTTTCCTACCACCACCTATACCAGCCTTGTAACTGGTGGCAAAACATACACCATCAAAGGGAGAGCCACCTGTAAAACAACTCACACCATATACCAGCTGTTGTGGAAACACTGCATGACTACCACCAATTTATCAGTTAGGATGAATGGGCATAGGCAGAGGACGTATACTGGCAGCACACAATACCCTCTACAACAACACAGTCATGACCTTTGATACCTGTTTCACGACATGCACCATCTGGATTCTTTCCTCAGACATCAGCTTCTCAACTCTGCAGCAGGGAACTAGTACTGTAGCACTAGTTCCCTGTTAACATGTCCTTGGTTCTTGCCACCAGCAAGGTCTTAATTTACATTAATTTCTTCTGTCTCAGCTTTTCTTCACTATAACTATTCTTTGCTTCACTCCTTTTTTATTTCCTACATCTTTCATTGTCTTTCTATCTATTTTTCACCATCCCCTTCCAACTCTGTTACTTACAATGCACTTAGCTTTTCACTCTTATTGACCCATGCATCATGTTTAAGCAGTAATCTCTGTCTTGCATATTATCCTTTCTTCCCCCTTTAAGCTCTCATGTTGTCAGATCTCATCCAGTGCAGTCCCCAACAGTCTGTCTTTCCTTCTCATCCCATCAGGTAAGTCTGCCCTGACACTGGGTTCTGGATAACTTTTCTGAAGTCTACCCATTTTCCTAAACTCTCCAGTCCTTTTCCTTCACCAATCTTCCTTCCCCTTCAACCCTTCTGCTGGAAAAAGGAGTCACTGGCTCCGAAAGTTTGCATACATAAAACTTTTTTATGTATGTATTCTCCTGCCACCACTGGGTAAGTAGATTTTTCTTTTCCATCCAGTTATACTATATTGTCAAAAATTGATTATTTTTGCAATTCATTGTATTGTCAGATAAATTGATGGGCACCTCTTCTGTTGGTTGGTTGATTGATTCATGGGAGGGCATCAAACAGCAGTGTCATGGGTCCCATAAGATTAGGGAAGGATGGAGAAGGAAGTCGTGTCCTTCCCAAGGAACCATTCATGAAATTGCCTGAAGTGATTTAGGGAAATCACGGAAAACCTAAATCACGATGGCCGGACACAGATTTGAACCATTGTCATCTTCAATGCGAGTCCAGTGTGCTAACCAGTGTGTCACCTTGCTCGATATCTCTTCTTTTGCAACTACTTAGAGAAGAATTGTTGTCACAGTACAGGTTAAAGTTCACAGTGGTGTAATGTACAGTGACAGACATATGAAGATAACAGTACACATGAAATAACTTGCAGTGTTATCACCAGCAGTAACAACACTGGTCAGTGAAGAGAGTTTGTAGATCATTTACACTTTCAGGTTGTGCATCAACTAGCTTGCTTGATATTTTTAAGACACAAAATATTATCTAGTTTCGTACTCTATAAACATGTGTTGTGCATATTATATTGGGGTGTAGAATTCCACTTTATCTGACATGGAGATTGTGACCATCAGAAATAGACATTCTTATTTGAAGAAATTGTGGTTGGTGCGCTATGTAGGAGCTAACACAGTGATATGTTATGCAGAAGACCCATCATAGACTAATATGAACCATAGCACAACAGATCTATATATCGTGGAACAGACAGCTCGAGTAAACTTCCAGAGAGAAGTTGAAGGGACTCAGCAGGTAGAAAGATCAAGAACATGTTTGATGGATATTGTAGAGACAGACACTGCAGTGAGGGATGAGCACTAGATGATATCATGCACACTAGTTTTCATCCTGGAAGATTTGGAGGTGACCTGTACACAGCACTTGGGAAACTGCAGCAGTTAAATAATAATTATGATTTTATATTGAAATATCCGTTAACTTTCATTTTTAGTGAAAGCAGTCTTGCTATTCACAGCATATTACATGACAAAACCAATTCCATTGGAGTTGGTGAACAGTAATAGTTGTTTGTACACAGGCAAGGGGGGGGGGGGGGGGGGGTGTAGCCTCGTTCTGCAGCTAACTCCACATGCATTAATCATGACAGCTGTGAATGTAAAGGTGTGATTGTATGCTCTGAATTGGAAAACAGACTGTTTATTCCACATTGTGGAAATAAGTTTCATATTCAGTGTTATTGTCACTTAAGTTGTTGATTGAAAAATCAGTATAATCCAAAGAAGAGTGGAAAAATGGTCACTTTTCTAGGAGATAAGCCACAGCTAAACTCAAATCTGAGAATAGAAGTAGATACACATGGATTTGTTCAAAAATGGTTCAAATGGCTCTGAGCACTAGGGGACTTAACATCTGAGGTCATCAGTCCCCTAGAACTTAGAACTACTTAAACCTAACTAACCTAAGGACATCACACACATCCATGCCCAAGGCAGGATTCGAACCTGTGCCCATAGCGGTCGCGCAGTTCCAGACTGAAGCGCCTAGAACTGCTCTGCTACTCCGGCCAGCAAATTATTTTAGTGTTGTCTGCAGATTTGCCCTCTTTCTTTCTGCCATATCGAGACAACTCTTATGCCTGTAAGAAATGATTCAGTTTCAAAGTCTTACTCTTCCTTGTGCAATAGGTGATCATTTTAGTTTTGATGCATAAGTGTGAAAAATTCTGTTCCATTTGCTTTCAGGGGGTGCGCAGGTATGTCTGGCATGCCAGAACTTATATTGTGGAGGAATTGTTATATATTCCTTCTATGGTGCAAGAGTTGCAGTTGAGCAGATCTATTAGGAATGTGTGCAGCCTATTCCTGGAATGAAAATGAACTGAAAAAATGACGCACTAGCAGCAAAAATTAACTTTCAAGGAAAAAAATGTAGACAGGGCAAAATGATCATATCTAGAACCTGATGAGGTTACCTTTCATTCATTTGCACATATCTCCAGTTCCATATTTTATCTTAATCCTGGTTGGTTCGTTTAAAGGTGGGAGAAGGGACCAAACTATGAGGTCATCGGTCCCTTTTCCCCAATAAAACAATGTCACAAGTGTGACAATAAAACAGACAAAACATATAACACAAAATGGAACAAAAGGAAAAGCCACAAGGGCGAAGGGAAGGCAACAAACACTAAAAGGAACAAAAGAGGACAAGAAAACAACAGAGAGATGCTAGAAACAGAAGAGAGTAAAACATGAAAGCAGATTACAGTGGCTGGCCAACCATCGTGAATGCTTATTATGAGCGTATGTCCTTATAAATCTATTGAATTCTTTAAACACCCTTTCCACGGGACTTGCTTCTGGTTGGAAAAAACTTACCAAGATGTGTTTAATGCCCTTTGTGCTCATGAATTGTTTCCATTTTTTTCCTACGAAATAGGCTGCTTTGTCTGTTACTTTGGGTTTCCCTACTCTTCATAAATAATCCTCTTCAATTCTCCTTATGATGTTACTGGCTGTAGTGGTTTTGATAGCATAAAATTTGACTTATTTTATGAAAATGCCACAAAGAGCTATTATGTATTTGACACCACCTTTTGCTCCAGGATATGGCCCTGAGATGTCCAGAGAAATCATTTCCAGTGGAGCTTTGATTAGTATGGGGTGCAGTTCTGTAAACTTTGACATATTGGATGGTTTTGTTCTTTGACAGATAGTACACTTTTTTAATATTTGTGAAACATGTTGTCGTAAATTGGGAAAGTAATAAAATTTGGAAATCTTGTCTGTACATTTTGTTACCCTGTAGTGTCCCCATACTTTGTGTGTGTGTTTGATAAATTCATCGATATATAAGACATCCCCCCCCCAATGAACAATAGACCTTGCCGTTGGAAGGGAGGCTTGCGTGCCTCAGCGACACAGGTAGTCGTACCGTAGGTGCAACCACAACAGAGGGGTATCTGTTGAGAGGCCAGACAAACGTATGGTTCCTGAAGAGGGGCAGCAGCCTTTTCAGTAGTTGCAGGGGCAACAGTCTGGATGATTGACTGATCTGGCCTTTTAACGTTAACCAAACTGGCCTTGCTGTGCTGGTACTGCGAACGGCTGAAAGCAAGGGGAAACTACAGCCGTAATTTTTCCCGAGGGCATGCAGCTTTACTGTATGGATAAATGATGATGGCGTCCTCTTGAGTAAAATATTCCGGAGGTAAAATAGTCCCCAGTTCGGATCTCCGGGCGGGGACTCCTCAGGAGGACGTCATTATCAGGAGAAAGAAAACTGGCGTTCTATGGATCGGAGCGTGGAATGTCAGATCCCTTAATTGGGCAGGCAGGTTAGAAAATTTAAAAAGGGAAATAGACAGGTTAAAGTTAGATATAGGGGGAATTAGTGAAGGTCGGTGGCAGGAGGAACAAGATTTTTGGTCAGGCGAATACAGGAACATAAATACAAAATCAAATAGGGGTATTGCAGGAGTAGGTTTAATAATGAATAAAAAAAATAGGAGTTCCCGTAGCCCACGCCTTCAACAGTAGTACAAGTTTATATGCCAACTAGCTCTGCATATGACGAAGAAATTGATGAAATGTATGATGAGATAAAAGAAATTATTCAGGTAGTGAAGGGAGACGAAAATTTAATAGTCATGGGTAATTGGAATTCAAGAGTAGGTAAAGGGAGAGAAGGAAACATAGTAGGTGAATATGGATTGGGGCTAAGAAATGAAAGAGGAAGCCGCCTGGTAGAATTTTGCACAGAGCATAACTTAATCATAGCTAACAATTGGTTCAAGAATCATGAAAGAAGGTTGTATACACGGAAGAACCCTGGAGATACTAGAAGATATCAGATAGATTATATAATGGTAAGACAGAGATTTAGGAACCAGGTTTTAAATTGTAAGCCATTTCCAGGGGCAGATGTGGACTCTGACTACAATCTATTGGTTATGACCTGTAGATTAAAACTGAAGAAACTGCAAAAAGGTGGGAATTTAAGGAGATGGGACCTGGATAAACTAAAAGAACCAGAGGTTGTACGGAGTTTCAAGGAGAGCATAAGGGAGCAATTGACAGGAATGGGGGAAAGAAATACAATAGAAGAAGAATGGGTAGCTTTGAGGGATGAAGTGGTGAAGGCAGCAGAGGATCAAGTAGGTAAAAATACGAGGGCTAGTACAAATCCTTGGGTGACAGAAGAAATACTGAATTTAATTGATGAAAGGAGAAAATTTAAAAGTGCAGTAAATGAAGCAGGCAAAAAGGAATACAAACGTCTTAAAAATGAGATCGACAGGAAGTGCAAAATGGCTAAGCAGGCATGGCTAGAGGACAAATGTAAGGATGTAGAGGCTTACCTCACTAGGGGTAAGATAGATACTGCCTACAGGAAAATTAAAGAGACCTTTGGAGAAAAGAGAACCACTTGTATGAATATCAAGGGCTCAGATGGAAAACTAGTTCTAAGCAAAGAAGGGAAAGCAGAAAGGTGGAAGGAGTATATAGAAGAACTATACAAGGGCGATGTTCTTCAGTACAATATTATGGAAATGGAAGAGGATGTAGATGAAGATGAAGATGAAATGGGAGATATGATACTGCGTGAAGAATTTGATAGAGCACTGAAAGACCTAAGTCGAAACAAGGCCCCGGGAGTAGACAACATTCCATTAGAACTATTGACAGCCTAGGGAGAGCCAGTCCTGACAAAACTCTACCATCTGGTGAGCAAAATGCATGAGACAGGCGAAATAACCTCAGACTTCAAGAATAATATAATGATTCCAATCCCATGGAAAGCAGGCGTTGACAGATGTGAAAATTACCAAACTGTCAGTTTAATAAGTCACGGCTGCAAAATACTAACGCAAATTCTGTACATATGAATGGAAAAACTGGTAGAAGCCGACCGCGGGGAAGATCAGTTTGGATTCCGTAGAAATATGGGAACACATGAGGCAATACTGGCCCTACGACTTATCTTAGAAGCTAGGTTAAGAAAAGGCAAACTTACGTTTCTAGCATTTGTAGACTTGGAGAAAGCTTTTGACAATGTTGACTGGAATAATCTCTTTCAATTTCTGAAGGTGGCAGGGGTAAATTACAGGGAGCTAAAGACTATTTACAATTTGTACAGAAACAAGATGGCAGTTATAAGAGTAGAGGGACATGAAAGGGAAGCGGTGGTTGGGAAGGGAGTGAGACAGGGTTGTAGCCTCTCCCCAATGTTATTCAATCTATATATTGAGCAAGCAGTAAAGGAAACCAAGAGAAAAATTTGGAGTAGGTATTAAAATCCATGGAGAAGAAATAAAAACTTTGAGGTTCGCCAATGACATTGTAATTCTGTCAGAGACAGTAAAGAACTTGGAAGAGCAGTAGAACGAAATGGACAGTGTCTTGAAGGGAGGATATAAGATGAACATGAACAAAGGCAAAACGAGAATAATAGAATGTAGTTGAATTAAGTCGGGCGATGCTGAGTGAATTAGATTAGGAAATGAGACACTTAAAGTAGTAAATGAGTTTTTCTATTTGGGGATGATGGTCGAAGTAGAGAGGATATAAAATGTAGGCTGGCAATGGCAAGGAAAGTGTTTCTGAAGAAGAGAAATTTGTTAACATCGAGTATAGATTTGAATGTCAGGAAGTCGTTTCTGAAAGTATTTGTATGGAGTGTAGACATGTATGGAAGTGAAACATAGACGATAAATAGTATGAACAAGAAAAGAATAGAAGCCTTTGAAATGTGGTGCTACAGAAGAATGCTGAAGATTGGATGGGTAGATCACATAACTAATGAAGTATTGAATAGAATTGGAGAGAAGTTTGTGGCACAACGTGACTAGAAGAAGGGATTGGTTGGTAGGACATGTTCTGAGGTATCAAGGGATCACCAATTTAGTAGTGGAGGGCAGCGTGGAAGGTAAAAATCGTAGAGGGAGACCAAGAGATGAATACACTAAACAGATTCAGAAGGATGTAGGCTGCAGTACGTATTGGGAGATAAAGAAGCTTGCACAGGATAGAGTAGCATGGAGAGCTGCATCAAACCAGTCTCAGGACTGAAGGCCGCCGCCGCCACCACAACAACAACAACAACAACAACAACAACATATAAGGCATACACACCAATGGTTAGGACTTTCGTACTTCTGGTGGAATAAAACGCCTTTGTATAACTGATACCATTTACGTACCTTGTGGTTTGCAATCCAGTTAAGATTTTGTATTACCTTCTTCCAGCTGTTGTCTTGCTGTTGTATTATTCCCATTTGTTTACAAAATTTTTTGTAGTCTGATTTTTGTCGACTACTTCGCATCAATAATGTACGGGTTTCTGAATCGTGTTCAGACAGTTCACTGAACTCGTCTAGTCCCTGTGGTAATGTGGATAATGCATCTGCAGTAACATTCTGACTGCCCTTTATGCATATTATTTCAAAACTGAATTCCTGCAGGTACAACCACCACCTTGCTAGTCTTCAGTGTAACAGTTTACGTGTTAAGAGAGGTGACGACGACGACGACGACTGGTGATCACTATAGACTTTAGTGTTTTTACCCCAAAGAAAATACTCAAATTTCTTAAATGCCCAAATTACTGCTAAACTTTCCAGTTCTGATACGGAATATGATCTTTATCTTTCTGCCTTTGATAAAGTTCTGCTGGCAAACTGATGACTTTGGGTACTGTTTTTCCTCCTCCTCCCCCTCCTCCTCCTTCTTCTTGTATCTGGAACAAACATGTCCCTGAGACGAGGCGTCCGTGCTTAAACAAGTCTTTGGACATATCAGGATGACTCAATGTTTGCTGATCTTGATGCATTTTCAATTTAGGGAAAGTCCTCCTGGCATCTCTCATCCCATAACCAAGGCCATTCTTTCTCAACGGGTTAAGTAGGGCATCACTATTCATAAGCTGCTGTGGTATAAATTTTTGGAAAAAGGAAGTTAGTCCTAGATCTGCTTTCAATTGTTTTCCGTTCCTTGGGGGTGGGCAATTACGTATGGCATCTAGTTTCTTTGGGTCTGGTAAAATACCCTGTTCTGATATATGCCCTAACAATTTCACTTGTTCTTTGCCAAAGTTAGTTTTCTTTAGCTTTGCTGTTACTCCGTACTTTGTAAATGTCTTAAATACCTTTTCTATTATACTGATGTGTTGTGCCCAAGCTAATGTAGCTATTAACATAAAATCAATGTAAATGGTAACTTTACTGAGCAATTCAGGTCCTAAGACCTCGTCCAAGCCTGATATAAATACACCTGCTCTAATGTTTAAGCCAAAGGGTGGAACTTTTAATTCATAACTCTTGCCATTGCAGATAAATGCTGTGTACTTTCTACTCTCCCGTGTAACTATTTGCAAGTAAGATTTTTTAAGGTCCAGGGTGCTGAAATATTTGGTGTTATGAAATTTTCAATTGTTCATCTAAATTACCTGGTTTTGTTCTCACTGATCCTAGGATTTTGTTTATGCCTCTAGCATCTAAAACTAGTAGTCCTGATCCATCAGGTTTGCTAACTGGTAGTACTGGGCTGCAATATAGAGAAAACGATGGCTGTACGATTCCCCATTCGTACGTTCTATTGATTTTCTGCTTAACTGCTTCACACTTTGCCCACGGCATAGGGTAAGACACAACACAATGTTTCATGACGATAGGCATTAAGTTTATGTTCATAATCTGATTACTCCTGGATTCTTATAAAAAATATTTGCATATTTAAAAAGTAAGTTAGAAAGCACTTATTGTGTAGCATCTAGAATATCTGATTCATTCAATTTTTGTTCTACTAAATTCTGGTTAACTTCAGTGTGTCTCGTGTTCATTATCAAATTTGTTCACAAAATACATGGTGGGATATGAATACTGTACAGTGAGATGGGGTTCTAGGTTTGCTTTGTCATACCCCTCCAGAGTGGTAATCAGGCTGATATAAAATCTTTGGTCGTTCACAAAGAAATGGCACTTACCATTACCTATGTATTTGAATTTTGTAGGTTCTAAATGTGTCCATACCTATCAAGCATCTGACTATAAGTTTGTCTACTACTAAAAAAATTACACTGCACAGAAAATTGTTCAATGTTCACGGTGATAAGAGCTTCGTGTTTTACAAATTTGGTTTTGTCGCCTGTAGCGGTTTGTACGAGGGTGAGTCAAATGAAAACAGTAAATATTTTTTAAATATTATTTATTGCGCAGAAGTGGTACAGAGCTGTATCACTTTTCAACATAATCTCCCCCACACTCAATGCAAGTCCTCCAGCACTAACAAAGTGCATAAATTCCTTTAGAAAAAAATTCTTTTGGTAGTCACTGCAACCACTCGTGCACCATGTGGCATACCTCTTCATCAGAACAGAATTTCTTTCCTCTCATTGCGTCTTTAAGTGGTCCAAACATATGGTAATCACTTGGGGCAAGGTCTGGTGAGTATGTTGGATGAGGAAGACACTCAAAATTCAGGTCTGTGATTGTTGCAACTGTTGTATGGGGAGTGTGGGGCCTTGCATTGTCATGTCCCCAGTAACGGTTCTTGCAAGGAAACAATCACCTTCTCGTTCAAAGCACCGAAAAAGTTCTTCACAAGCATTAACATGTCGTTCTCTCATTTCAAGAGTCAGCTGCCGTGGCACCCATCCTGCCGACACTTTGTAAAACTGGAGCACATCATGCACAATGTGGTGTGCTGACCCATGACTAATCTGTAAACATGCTGCAATGTCACTGCAGTTTTTCTTCACTATGGCTTCAACTGCTGCAACATTCCGTGGAGTCAACTCCTCGTGCCTGACTGGACGAGCATCTTCCACTGAAGTCACACCATTTGCGAACTTCCTACTCCATTCATAGACTTGCTGCTGTGACAACCATGCATCACCGTACTGAACCTTCATTCATCGATGAATTTCAATAGGTTTCACACCTTCACTATGCAAAAACCAAATAACAGAACGCTGTTCTTCCCTGCTGCAAGACGCAAGGGGGTGGCCATCTTTATACTGATACTGCGATGGTATGTGTGCATCTGCACTGTGCTGCCACCTACAGGCTATTCTGCACGCTGTTGGTAGCACACTTACCAACATACAGGATAACACACGAAATTGCGAATTGTTATTACAAATTTAAGTTTTTCATTTCACTCACCCTCATACTTTGCAGTTTTGTACTGGCAAAACAGGAAATTTATTCTGCCTTTTTTATTCAGCGAAAAATGCTTCAGACATTAAATTAGTCGTGGACCCTGTATCAAGTATTGACTGTGTGTCTACACCAAAAATTTTCACTCTGATTACTGCTTGCACTTGTTCTTCCAGTGTATTTTTCGCCGATTTTAGTTTATGTTGGTACAGATCGTCTTTCATGTCTCCTTGTTCATCGAATCATATGAAACATGTTTGCAAATCTGGTTTGCCCCAATCGCTTGTAAGGCCTATAGTATAGGGCTCAACTATGACCGATTCGGGTTTTCCTGTAGTATAGTCTGATCTACTTCGTTACACAGAACAACTTGTGTCAGTTGTACAGTGTGATTGTTTCTCCAGTGTGTATCATTTCCAGTTCACAACCTACTCTCTCGTGTGTTCATATGGCTATTGTGAAATGTTCCCGTATTATGATTTTGCTGTGCAAAGGTTGGCTGCGGTACGGCGTGTTGTATGTTGTATAATGATGATGTATAATGATGATGTATAATGATGATGTTGCCGCGCACTGGCCACTGATGCGGCTGACTTATCACTTACATGCAGTGCATAATTTTGAGAGGAGGGATTGAAATTTGCTCGTGGATGGTAATTGTTCCTGTTATACGGAAACTTTTGTTTAAATCTCTTGTTCCTACCATTCCCATTCCCGTATCTATTTCCACGGTTAATGTATCCTTGCAGTTGCATGCACCAGCTTTGCTGTGTGTTTGGCTGTCTGACGCCGTATTTGTTACTACTTTCTCTTCATATATTAGGTCGATTGAATCTAAAATGGATAGAGAATGTTCTGTGTTGTGCTCAGGTGTAGTAATTAATTTTTCGTGAATGTGTGATGGCAAATGACTTCTTAAAACATCCACAAGAGAAATAGGATTCGTCCAATAACGTGTTTTGTCGAGATACTTCTCAAAATACCTTCGCAAGCTACCATATTTTCTAGTAAAAGGGGGCGGGATTAAAAACCTCTCGTCTAAGTCTCTCCTGTACAGCTTCTGACCAGTATTTGTGAAGAAATACCCATTCAAATTGTAAATATGTGGTACAACACTCGGCTACCTCGGTCGCCCACAGAAGTACATCACCTTGTGTGTACCCAACAACAAACCTGATCTTGTGTGTTTCCGTCCAGTTTCAAGGAAACACATGTTGAAAATCATTAATAAGTACAACAGGATTCATCGTCTTACCTTCACTCATAAATGTTGGAAATTGACGGTGTCTTAATAGACCTTCATCGGCAAATATAGTGGGCAAGCTGTTTGCATTTTGTGCTCTGTTTACATAGCTGTCATGATTATTTACATTTCTCGTAGGTACTGGTTCTGGTGTTATGCCCTGTAAACTTACACTCTGCATTCTGTCATTACTACTGGCATTGTTCGTATGGTGGCATTGTTTGTTTGGTTTGCAATGATCTGCGTGCATACATTACTTTGGTTTCCTGTGGCTGGCACTTTGTTTGTGTGTACAACTGGTGTCTTTGTATCAGTTTCACCTAAGTAGTTGTTTCTCCTGTACTCTGTAGCTTGCAAATTGGTGTTCACTTTGTCGATGTCATTTTTCTTTTGCAGAATAACTGTTTCAACTACATCATTGATTAATTTACATTCCTTCACTACCTTTTCCACTGCAGTACTGGTTTTGTCTAAAGTACCTGCTTCAGCTTGCGAAATTACATCAGATAAGTTTTCACTAATTTTGTCTCTCTCCTTTTTGGCACAGGCTGATTTGATTTAAGTGATGCTACTTTTAAAGCGAGTTCATCAATTCTGCTCATTAGGAGTGTCTAATTTCTGTTTTATTCTGTAATATCAGTTTACTTCGAAAAGTACACCTTGCTTTAGCTATTTTTCCATGTCTAAATTTTACATTCATTTCCTCGTGAAAATTCTTAGTCAAATCACTGATCTGTTGTGTGACTGTATCCTGAAAACCTTTTAAAACTTGTTTTTGCTTTTATTTTATGTTGTTTATATCTTGTGTGACTATGGTAAGGTTTTGCAACAAACTGTCAGATTTTAGATTTTTTGTCTGCACACAAATTGGTGTTAGTATTTTTATTTCTGTGCTCTTTGAGTTTTTAAATTATTGTGGCAAGTGCACTGTTTTGGTTGCTATCTAATGTACTTTGGTTGTTAACAACTGTACTTTGTAAAGTGACATGCAGATAGCAGGTGTAAAGCTTATCAGTTGCCCGTCACTCAGCCAGGCGGTGGAAAAAAAACCGCCACAATTCCACTGGAGGATGACATCATGAGACTGGGAAGGCATGGAGCATTCAACGAGGCAGTTTACACCTCAGAGTCATCTGCTAACACTGATTTATTGCCTGAGCAGTCTACATCCATTGTGTCTGAGGGTCTGGCAAGATCTAGGTCCTCAGTGGACACCAAAATCTCCACCCCATCCTCAGCTGCAGAGCTTGTAGGTAGCGGTGGTGTGGGTGCCACAGCAATTTTCTTGGTCTTGAGGGGTTTTCTTTTTGGATTTCTCTTGCTGCTCCTTGGGTTTCCCTAGCTGGGAGGACTTCACTGGCTCAGTTTCCGAGATTGAGGATGAGCGTGAAGCCCTACGACCACCTGCCTTTGAGTTCTTCAGCCACTGGCGGGTGTCATCTTTCCAACTAGAAGAAACCTGGGAAGGGAGAGACCCAAGGCACCCCTCCCTAGCGAGAGAAGCCGAAGAAGACTCATGCTTCTCCAGCTTAGAAGTGAGGATGAATGTCCCTGATGGTTGGGGGGGATGGGGGTATTGTTGCTCCTGAAATAGGTGGTGCAGCAGCAACAGGGAGGGAAATGCCCCCCACCATCAAGGAGGCAGGTGTAGTCTTCCGGCTCCGAGATGTGACCTGGGTTGGTGGAGCTGATGGTGCCAGAAGTGTTGTAGCGGTGGCGTAAGACCATGTCATACGCACAGGATGCAAGCATTCAAATTTTCTCATAGCCTCAATGTAGGTCAGTCTGCCCATGATTTTCCATTCTTTCTGGAGAATCCTGCAGTGAGGCAAGCAAGGTAAATGGTGCTCTCCGCAACTGACAGAGATGGGAGGTGGGGCACATGGAGTATTGCGATTAGATGCGCGTCCGCAATCTCGGCATGTGACACTGGAAGTACAGTGGGAAGACATACTTCCAGCACTTAAAGCACCGCACCACAGGAGGGATATAGGGCTTTACATCACACCGGTAGACCATCACCTTGACCTTCCCGAGCAATGTATCATCCTCAAAGGCCATGATGAAGGCACCGGTGGTAACCTGATTATCCTTCGGACCCTGGTGGACACGCTGGACGAAAGTTACACCTCGCTGCTCTAAATTGGTGCACAGCTCATCGGCGGACTGCAAAAGAGGTCTGGACCATAATTAAGCTCTTATGGGGTGTGATGGTTACAGAAACATCCCCAGCTTGTCACAAGCAAGTAACTCTCGTGACTTGGCAGAGGATGCTGTTTTTGATCAAGACTGACCCAGATCTCATTTTGGACTAACCCTCCACCTTCCCAAATTTGTCCTCTAAAAGCTCAACAAAAAAACTGAGGCTTCATTGTCATGAAAGATTACCCAACACCTCTCTAACATACAAGGTACCGGGGCAAATAAGATCTTCTGCCATCCTTAGCCTGACGTTCCTCCTATGGTGTGGCCAGGAAGGAGGATGATCTGGGGGTCATACTTCTATGCGTTGAATTGAGCTCATGATCTCTTAGAGATTGCTTGTGTTTCACCACCAGCAAGAGACGATGGACTAAGCTTCATCTCTTGTCATCCGCCCTGATGCCACCCACTCTGACCAGGGGCCCTCCCCATGGGCACCACCCAGCCGTAGCAAAGACCACCTGGCAGGATGGCCATTGCTGGAAGTCCTGTTGCCCCAGGGGGATGGGCATTTACCCCTTGGCATACATGGGCAGTTAGTGGCGCAGGCTTCAGCAGAGTGATCCCTGTGTGGCCAGGGGGGCTACAACCAACAGGGTACATGGCAGCCCCATGACAATGGACTGGCTACCGTGCTGGATATCAGGTGCAAAGAAGTCCATAGTCATCGTCACAGCAGAAATCGACATAGCACAGTGTATGGAAGAAAACGCACCCAGGAAGGTGTCCTTGCCCAAGAGATGGACAATGGGCAGGACTGCAATGCGACGATAAGAAACTGGGCTAAAGATCTCAATTCACGATGCACCTTCCCCAATTGGTTCGCTCTTCAGGAAAAATTTGAAGAATGGAGGTCAAACCCTACAGGAGACCATCATATAAAGGCTGAAACGTGTGAAACTCCTTTTAGTCATTTTGTACTACAGGCAGGAATACCTCAGGCTTATTCAAATCCCCGGACCCACAGGGGGGCTTAATTTTGGACTAGTGCTTAGTTAGCAGCATTTTTATTTTTTTAATATCTAAACTTTAGAATAAGTAGCAATATGAGATGCAAAGAAGTAGTGAAACAAGGATAATAACGGAAAAAGAAACCTTTTACAAAAATGCAAAATTTCTTTACGCCCTTGGGTAAACAACAAAGGAAAATGATGGAGGTGTTTCATATGAAATACTGCTGTACTGGTGCTGAACAAAGGGCACTGAAACCAGCAGAACTTGCATGCTTTCTAAATGTGGATCTAGTGGGTAATTGGAGTTAATAGGAAAGAAAAAATAAGGAATGTAACAATAGAAACAATCAATTATTGAAAAAATAATTTAATTGGATTGATAAAAAAATCTACTCACCGAGAGGGAGCAGCACACACATGAAAGATGGTTGTAATTGGCAAGCTTTTTGAGCCAGTGGCTCCTCCTCCATGCAGAAGGGTCGAAGGGGAAGGAAAAAGGAAATGACTGTAGAGGTCTAAGAAAAGGGATAGATTTCAGGAAAGTCACCCAACCCAGAACCTCATGGAAGACTAGACTTATCGCACAGGATGAGGAGGAAACTCTGGCTGTTAGGGAGTGCATCGGACAAGATTTGAACACCTGAGAGTTTAAAGGTGGGAGGTCAGGGTAATAAGCAGCCATAAATTACTGCTTAAACATAATGCATGAGTTAAGAGTGGAAAGGAAGTGCATTATACTTAACAGATGTAGGAGGGGGCAGTGAAAAATAGATGGGTAAGATGTTGAAAGATGTAGAAAACTAAAACATAGTGAAGCAAAGAGTAGTTACTGTGAAGAAATGCTGTGACAGAAGCAATTAACATAAATTAAGGCCAGGTGGGTGGCAAGAACCAAGGACATATTGTAGTGCTCGTTCCCACCTGCGGAGTTCTGAGTAACTTGTCTGGGGGAAGAATCCAGATGGCACGTGTTATGAAGCATGTGCAGAGGTCAGGATTGTCATGTTGTAGAGCATGCTCTGCAATTGTTACAGTACACCCTCTGCCTATGCCCATTCATCCTAATTAAAAATTTGATGGTAGTTACACCAATGTAGAAGGTTGAATAGTGGTTGCATAATAGCTGGTGTATGACCTGTGTCATTTCCAGGTGGCTCTCCCTTTGATAGTACCACCTGTGAAATGACCCATGTCTATATCAGTTGTTATGTAAACAGTGTTCAGACTTTTACATCAGCATGACAAGTGCCAAAGTAATTAGGATGAGTGGGCATGGGAACAGGGTGTATACTGGCAACTCACAATATCCTGGTGTAGAATATGCTCTACAACATGTCGATCGTGACCTCGGTGCCTGTTTCGCCACACTCGCCATCTGGGTTCTTCCCCTAGACACTAATTTTTCAGAACTCTGCAGATGAGACCTAGGACAATAATATGTCCTTGGTTCTCACCAACCAACTGGCCATAACTTATGTTGATTTCTTCTATCTCAGCATTTCGTCACAGTAACTAATCTTTGCTTCACTCTGTTTTAGTTTTCTACATCTTTCATTGTCTTACCCATTTATTTTTCACTGCCCCCTCCTACCCCTGTTACGTACAATGAACTGTTATTAACTCACACATGATGTTCAAGCAGTAATGTATATCTGCCACAGTACCCTGTCTTACACCTTTAAGCTCTCAGGTTTTCTAATCTCATCCAATGCAGTACCCAACAATCAATCTCTCCTTGTCATCCCATGGAGAGAGTCTCCCCTGACCTGCAGTCCTGGGTGACTTTCCCAAAATCTACCTCTTTTCCTAGACCTCTCCAGTCCTTTTCCTTCACCCCACTTTCTTCCTCTTCAACCCTTCTGCCTGAAGGAGCCACTGGCTCCGAAAGCTTGCAAATTACAACTGTCTTATGTGTGCATTCTGCCACCACTTGATAAGTAGATTTTTTAAAATAAGGAATGTGGATGTATCAACATGTTCGCTGCAGCTGGTGCTTACAAACATCAAAACAAGCCTCTAGCCCAGTGTTTCTAATGCTTATAAGCATTTCTGTGACCAATGAGCCAGTGTGGCATAAGGTTACAAGTAGGTGTAATACTCAGTCTTGTTTTGTAGCTGTGAACACATGTTTATGCAAGCAATGATGTCTACAATTTCGTTTTCTTGTTCTTAGTTGTCTGAGGCATACATTGTTTAAAATGGTGACTAATCAACCAACATCACGATCTTCTAACACTAAAAATAGTAGGAAGAAAAAAAAATCACTGTCAATCACTTATTGAACATATTAGAAGATAGTGATTCTGAATTCAATAACAAAGACTCAGAAGAGGATAGCTAGAATGTCAAGACCGCAGAAACTTGCCAAAGCCATGATAGTGTGGAAGCAGAGCTTTCAAATATGTTTAATGAAAGTGCAGAATTGGAAGATATGGACAATGATAGTGATGTAATTGTTGTTGATGAATAATGGGGGTGGTGGTGGTTAGTGTTTAACGTCCCGTCGACAACGAGGTCATTAGAGACGGAGCATAAGCTCGGGTTAGGGAAGGATTGGGAAGGAAATCGGCCGTGCCCTTTCAAAGAAACCATCCCGGCATTTGCCTGAAATGATTTTAGGGAAATCACAGAAAACCTAAATCAGGATAGCCTGAGACAGGATTGAACCGTCGTCCTCCCGAATGTGAGTGTTGATGAATAAACCACACTTGTTGACGTTAATAAATCCTGTGAGACTTGGCGTGATTAACTACATAAAATATGTTTACAAAATAAGAATGATTACTTATTCATCTTACTAGCAATACACCAATGGATTTCTTTAGGCTACTAATTACTTAGTGTTTAGTTGATAACACAGAATACAGCACTGTGAATATACTTCTTAGAAGTAATATGAAGAACAAGTCTAGGATTTGTAGCTGGAAACCTGTTAGTATAGACAAAATACGTGTCTCCTGAGTATTTCATTACATACAGGTAATTTGAAATCTATCCGGTTACTACTAGGTCTTCTGTTTCAAAATAGAAGAATAGTGACGAGTATGAGAAAAGACAGATATATGATCTTACATTCATTACATTTTGCTAAAAATCTACAGCTATGACAAAGAAATTAAGATGATTGATTACACAAAATAGGGTCTCAACCAAATTATTTTAAAAATAGAATATGTCAAGTGTATTGCCCAGGAAGAGATCTATTTTCAGACAAATTTCTTTGGAAGGAAACGTTGTCTTTTGGACCATATAAACGAAACAAAAGGCAGAAACATGGAATTAAAATGAACATGATGAACAACCCAGATGGTTTCATAAATACTGCACTTTGTACGTGGGGATGCGTGACAATTTGGGTGGAAAATCTCATGCTGAGAAGGTCATTCTGCATTTGTTGGAGGATAAGCTGCCTGTTGGCCACCTTGTTTACATGGAAAATTATTACAACTCCTGTACCTTAGCTAAATCCATATCGAACCTGAAAACAGATTGCACTGGCACTTTAGGGGTGTTCCTCCTATTTAACCCTAAAGAAACTGTATCTGCAATACTGAGTAAAGGAAATAAAATTGCTCAATTTTTGCAAGCAGTGATGATCAGAAAATAGAAGAACAGACAAGAAGTTAGTAACAATTTCACAGAATTTCATTATAAAATAGAACAAGTGATGAATACATGCCAGCAAATAATCACAATGCCAATTGTCAAATACAATGTGAAAATGTCTGACTGATAAGAAAGACCAGATGCTGTCATGTTGTTTATGTGAACAAAAGACCATCTGCTCGTCTAAGAAACCATTCTTCCACACAACTGCCTTCATAATTTTTGCTTCATTTGTGGTCACAGGAATAGATAGATAGATAGATAGAGAGAGAGAGAGAGAGAGAGAGAGAGAGTCCATCCCGGAACTTACATACCTGAAGTGAATACTAAAATAATAATAAACAGGAAAGCACCTAAAGATCCGTGTAAATAACAATACCAGCAAGTAAAACATAAAACATGTTACCAATGCAGGACATCTATTGTTACCAACATAAAATATTTATTAATTACATACACTTTTATTTAAATCATTACTTTAACACAGTTCAGAGATCTGAGCGCACTTTAAAACCAGGGCCTGGAGGTTCTCCCTTCAGTGATGTGAGGCCACCTGCTGGTTCTGCAGCATAACGGCCACTCCTGAAATATAAAATTAATTGGAATAGTGTGATAAACAGTAATAAAGGTGCAATTAATCAAAAATCTTTGCTTACACAGAAATATATTATCTGCTCCTGCAGTAACTATAATATGTTATTTGTAATTTCTGCTACCAGTCACTTTTATTTGTTTTATGTTCAATCAAATATAATACAATGCATTTAGAACATAACATATACCACAATAAACACTGGATATGATCCTTCACTAATTAATACCATCACACAACAGATAAAAAATAAACTGAACAAACAACATCAAACTACACTCACAACTGACAGTGCCCCAGCAGTCAAATATGTAAAAATTCCATATCTTGGAATGGTATCTGACAAATTAGCAAGACTATTCAAACACACAGATGTAAAAATCAGCTTCGGTACCAACAACCACATAAGTATGAAGCTTATTCACAACATGAAACCACCAGATACAGGCTTTTACAAAATTTCCTGCAGCAAAGCAATAAATATTATATAAGCCAAACAGGCAGAAATTTCAGAACTCAAGTCAAAGAACATTTAGACTGCTACAGACTCAACAAATGTAAAGAATCAGCAGTAGTAACTCACATTAAAGACACAGGCCACCCTTTGAAAGTCCAAGACAAACTCTAAATTTTACACAAAATAGGAAAAAGAAAAGAGTGGATGTCATGGAAGAAATGGAAATTTTCATTCATAATACAAAACATGGAAATGGCACTCTTAATGAGATAACCGAATTCAAACACTCAAAATTCTTCAACAGTTTGAAGCCAGTTCTAACTCAACAGATTCAAGATGTTTCAAAGTAAATGAACAACTACAAATCTGTCAGTGCCAAGAATATTGATACAAAATCTCGATAACCGATACTGACAAGGAAACCTCCCCATCGCACCCCCCTCAGATTTAGTTATAAGTTGGAACAGTGGATAGGCCTTGAAAAACTGAACACAGATCAATCGAGAAAACAGGAAGTAGTTGTGTGGAACTATGAAAAAAATAATCAAAATATACAAACTGAGTAGTCCATGTGCAAGATAAGCAACATCAAGGATAGTGTGAGCTCAGGAGTGCCGTGGTCCCGTTGTTAGCGTGAGCAGCTGCGGAATGAGAGGCCCTTGGTTCAAGTCTTACCACGAGTGAAAAGTTTATTTTTTTATTTTCAGACAATTATCAAAGTTCAGGCACTCACACATAATCAACTTCACTCTCCATAACTCCAGGACATGTTCAGATTTGCTTGGACATATGTAGTATTTGACAGTCTACACACGGAAAAATTTGAAAACGTTAAAAACATATGTTTTGACAGAGCACAGGGAAAACTGTGGAACTGTTGCACAGTTTATGTGACAAACTCTTATCTTTTCATCACTTTTTTGGGAGTGATCATCACATCCGCAAGAAAACCTAAATCGGGCAAGGTAGAAGAATCTTTCTACCCATTCGCCAAGTGTACAACAAGTTAGGTGTGTCGACAACATATTCCTGTCATGTGACGCACTTGCCGTCACCAGTGTTATATAGAATATCAGACGTGTTTTCCTGTGGAGGAATTGGTTGACCTATGACCTTGCGATCAAATGTTTCCCATTGGAGAGGCATGTCCTTTCGTCTACTAATCGCACAGTTTTGCGGTGCGGTCGCCAAACACAAACACTAAACTTATTACAGTGAACAGAGACGTCAATGAACGAACGTACAGATCGTAACGAAAATAAAGAAAGTAAACTTTTCATCCGAGGGAAGACTTGAACCTAGGACCTCTCGTTCCGCAGCTCCTCACGCTAACCACAGGACCACGGCTCTCCTGAGCTCACACTATCCTTGATGTTGCCTATCTTGCACATGGACTACTCAGTTTGTATATTTTGCTTTTTTTTCATAGTTCCACACAACTTCTTCCTGTTTTCTCGATTGATCTGTGTTCAGTTTTTCAAGGCCTATCCACTGTGCCAACTTCTAACTAAATCTGAGGGGGGTGCGAGGGGGAGGTTCCCTTGTGAGTCCCATGCTACAAGTCCGCCATCTTGTATTAAGTGCATGATAATACATGTTGAAACAACTTGTGCAGTGAACTGCGTTGAAAAACAGTGACAAAAACAAAGTGCAGTAATGTAATGTTACTCAACAGCTCTGCCATTACACCACTGATGTAAGTGAAGCTACAAGGTGATAAAATCATAAGCAATCAACTGTCATATAAAAGCCATTCACATGATTTTTGCAACACACAACTAATGCAAAACTATCTGCATCCTATACAGGCTGTGATGTCATACATAACCAACAAGATAAACCAGCAGAAGTCATCACTGACATTGATTTCTGGCCATTCACAGCCCCGCCCCCATATGCCACACCAGCCCCTACAGTAACGAACAATGGACAAAAAGTTCTAGGTTAATTTAGTTTAAGACAATTTATTTTTAAGCAACATTTCTATGTATGTATGTATGTATGTATGTATATTAAAAACAAAGATTCCAAGACTTACCAAGCGGGAAAGCGCCGGCAGACAGGCACATGAACAAAACACACAAACAGAATTACGAGCCTTCGCAACCGGCAGCTGCTCCGTCAGGAAAGAGGGAAGGAGAGGGAAAAACGAAAGGATGTGGGTCTTAAGGGAGAGGGCAAGGAGTCATTCCAATCCCGGGAGCGGAAAGACCCCCCTTAGGGGAAAAAAAGGACAGGTGTACACTCGCACACACACACACACACACACACACACACACACACACACACACATCCATCCGCACATACACAGACACAAGCAGACATATTCAAAGGCAAAGAGTAAGGGCAGAGATGTCAGTCGAGGCGGAAGTACAGAGGCAAAGAAGCCGCTGAAAGACAGGTGAGGCATGAGCGGCGGCAACTCGAAACTAGCGGAGGTTGAGGCCTGGCGGATATCGAGAAGAGAGGATATACTGAAGGGCAAGTTCCCATCTCCGGAGCTCGGACAGGCTGGTGTTGGTGGGAAGCATCCAGACAACTCTGACGGTGCAACACTGCGCCAAGATGCGCCGGCCGTGCATCGAGGCATGCCCAGCCACAGGGTGATCCTCATTACCAACAAACACTGTCTGCCTGTGTCCATTCATGCGAATGGACAGTTTGTTGCTGGTCATTCCCACATAGAAAGCATCACAGTGCAGGCAGGTCAGTTGGTAAATCACGTGGGTGCTTTCACATGTGGCTCCCCCTTCGATCGTGCACACCTTCCGGGCTGCAGGACTGGAGTAGGTGGTGGTGGGAGGGTGCATAGGACAGGTTTCACACCGGGGGCGGTTGCAAGGGTAGGAGCCAGAGGGTAGGGGAGGTGGTTCGGGGACTTCACAGGGATGAACCAAGAGGTCACGAAGGTTAGGTGGACGGCGGAAAGACACTCTTGGTGGAGTGGGGAGGATTTCATGAAGGATGGATCTCATTTCAGGGCAGGATTTTAGGAAGTCGTATCCCTGCTGGAGAGCCACATTCAAGGTCTGATCCAGTCCCGGGAAGTATTCTGTTACAAGTGGCGCACTTTTGGGGTTCTTCTGTGAGAGGTTCTGGGTTTGAGGGGATGAGGAAGTGGCTCTGGTTATCTGCTTCTGTACCAGGTTGGGAGGGTAGTTGCGGGATGCGAAAGCTGTTTTCAGGTTGTTGGTGTAATGGTCGAGGGATTCAGGACTGGAGCTGATTTGTTTGCCACGAAGGCCTAGGCTGTAGGGAAGGGACCGTTTGATATGGAATGGGTGGCAGCTGTCATAATGGAGGTACTGTTGCTTGTTGGTGGGTTTGATGTGGACGGATGTGTGCAGCTGGCCATTGGACAGATGGAGGTCAGCGTCTAGGAAAGTGGCATGGGATTTGGAGTAGGACCAGGTGAATCTGATGGAACCAAAGGAGTTGAGGTTGGAGAGGAAATTCTGGAGTTGTTCTTCACTGTGAGTCCAGGTCATGAAGATGTCATCAATAAATCTGTACCAAACTTTGGGTTGGCAGGCTTGGGTAACCAAGAAGGCTTCCTCTAAGCGACCCATAAATAGGTTGGCATACGAGGGGGCCATCCTGGTACCCATGGCTGTTCCCTTTAATTGTTGGTATGTCTGGCCTTCAAAAGTGAAGAAGTTGTGGGTCAGGATGAAGCTGGCTAAGGTGACGAGGAAAGAGGTTTTAGGTAGGGTGGCAGGTGATCGGCGTGAAAGGAAGTGCTCCATTGCAGCGAGGCCCTGGACATGTGGGATATTTGTGTATAGGGAAGTGGCATCAATGGTTACAAGGATGGTTTCCGGGGGTAACAGACTGGGTATGGATTCCAGGCGTTCGAGAAAGTGGTTGGTGTCTTTGATGAAGGATGGGAGACTGCATGTAATGGGTTGAAGTGTTGATCTATGTAGGCAGAGATACGTTCTGTGGGGGCTTGGTAACCAGCTACAATGGGGCGGCCAGGATGTTTGGGTTTGTGAATTTTAGGAAGTAGGTAGAAGGTAGAAGGTAGGAGTGCGAGGTGTCTGTGGGGTGAGGAGTTTGATGGAGTCAGGTGAAAGGTTTTGTAGGGGGCCTAAGGTTCTGAGGATTCCTTGAAGCTTGCCTGCAACAGTTCCGTCCTCCATCACAGCGGGACCCACCTCCTCTTCCTCAAAATCACCCTCTCCAAACCTTCCAGGAATTTCTCACTTCCAGCCTTGCCTCTCAATCTTTCTTGAAAAACCTTAATCCTACTCCCAACATCACCACAGCCGAATCCCAGGCTATCCGTGATCTGAAAGCTGACCGATCCATCATCATTCTTCCGGCTGACAAGGGTTCCACGACCGTGGTACTTGATCGTCGGGAGTATGTGGCTGAGGGACTGCGTCAGCTTTCAGACAACTCTGCATACAAAGTTTTCCGAGGTAATCCCATTCCTGATGTCCAGAATTTCCTCTCCAACCTCAACTCCTTTGGTTCCATCAGATTCACCTGGTCCTACTCCAAATCCCATGCCACTTTCCTAGACGCTGACCTCCATCTGTCCAATGGCCAGCTGCACACATCCATCCACATCAAACCCACCAACAAGCAACAGTACCTCCATTATGACAGCTGCCACCCATTCCATATCAAACGGTCCCTTCCCTACAGCCTAGGCCTTCGTGGCAAACGAATCTGCTCCAGTCCTGAATCCCTCGACCATTACACCAACAACCTGAAAACAGCTTTCGCATCCCGCAACTACCCTCCCAACCTGGTACAGAAGCAGATAACCAGAGCCACTTCCTCATCCCCTCAAACCCAGAACCTCTCACAGAAGAACCCCAAAAGTGCGCCACTTGTAACAGAATACTTCCCGGGACTGGATCAGACCTTGAATGTGGCTCTCCAGCAGGGATACGACTTCCTAAAATCCTGCCCCGAAATGAGATCCATCCTTCATGAAATCCTCCCCACTCCACCAAGAGTGTCTTTCCGCCGTCCACCTAACCTTCGTGACCTCTTGGTTCATCCCTGTGAAGTCCCCGAACCACCTCCCCTACCCTCTGGCTCCTACCCTTGCAACCGCCCCCGGTGTGAAACCTGTACTATGCACCCTCCCACCACCACCTACTCCAGTCCTGCAGCCCGGAAGGTGTGCACGATCGAAGGGGGAGCCACATGTGAAAGCACCCATGTGATTTACCAACTGACCTGCCTGCACTGTGATGCTTTCTATGTGGGAATGACCAGCAACAAACTGTCCATTCGCATGAATGGCCACAGGCAGACAGTGTTTGTTGGTAATGAGGATCACCCTGTGGCTGGGCATGCCTCGATGCACGGCCGGCGCATCTTGGCGCAGTGTTGCACCGTCCGAGTTGTCTGGATGCTTCCCACCAACACCAGCCTGTCCGAGCTCCGGAGATGGGAACTCGCCCTTGAGTATATCCTCTCTTCTCGATATCCGCCAGGCCTGAACCTCCGCTAGTTTCAAGTTGCCGCCGCTCATGCCTCACCTGTCTTTCAGCGGCTTCTTTGCCTCTGTACTTCCGCCTCGACTGACATCTCTGCCCTTACTCTTTGCCTTTGAATATGTCTGCTTGTGTCTGTGTATGTGCGGATGGATGTGTGTGTGTGTGTGCGCGAGTGTACACCTGTCCTTTTTTCCCCTAAGGGGGGTCTTTCCGCTCCCGGGATTGGAATGACTCCTTGCCCTCTCCCTTAAGACCCACATCCTTTCGTTTTTCCCTCTCCTTCGCTCTTTCCTGACGGAGCAGCTGCCGGTCGCGAAGGCTCGTAATTCTGTGTGTGTGTTTGTGTGTTTTGTTCATGTGCCTGTCTGCCGGCGCTTTCCCGCTTGGTAAGTCTTGGAATCTTTGTTTTTAATATATTTTCCCATGTGGAAGTTTCTTTCTGTTTTATTTATATGTATGTATGTATGTATGTACGTTCTAAACATGTTTTATTACGTTTCATTAAACATAAAAAAATGAATGACAGCTAACAAATTATCCCACAGTCACGGCTCTCAAATGTAGCATTATGCCTAAAAATAATCATATGTGTTCGGCAAAAAGCTATATCAATATGATTGAATACCTGTCCTCAAAAATTTGAAACACTTATCATGGATGATAATTCAGTTTTTGTAACTACCTTTTTCTTCCTTTTATAAGATATTTTATGCTAACTGGTTACCTCAAATAATGTTATTGACAATGTAAGGAAAATACAGATTGCTACATACCATAAAGATGACTTACAGTGAATAGCAATCTACGTTTTCCTTATATTGTTGATACTTCTACCTGCAGTTTCCACTGGCAAATAATTTTATGTTTGTAGCTAAGATGAACAGCTGAAAATTAACTAGAGAAGGGCTGATGAGATGTACTAAGAAACAATTGTGAATCTCTGGATTTCCAACAATAAAAAACAGTTACTCTGTCAACAAAGAAGAGACAAAATAAAAAAAAAACTTGTGCAAATTCCATATTACTAAATGCAGTTCTGGCCTTAATGAATCCAGTAAGAGAACTACACTCAAGAAAAATCAGGGTACAGGCAGAAATGATACGCACAGAACACAAGAAAGGTAAAAAGGAGAGAGAGAGAGAGAGAGAGAGAGAGAGAGAGAGAGAGAGAGAGAGAGAGAGAGAAGGGAGGAGGGAGAGGGGGGAGAGGGACAGTAGCTTCTGAGGAAATACCTTGGTCCAGCTTTAGGCTGCTTTCCATTCTTGAGGTCATCCAAAATTTCTTCAGTATCTTTCACAGTTAGGTCCTCCTGTACACATAAATAAAATGCACAGCTGTTATATGTACAAGTAATTATCAGATATGAAAAAGGATTGACAGATGTGTGTATTCTCCAAAATCTTAAAGATCTGATCAACACGGGTACTAAATAAAGACTGCTCTAAGGCTCATGGAATGAAAATATTTTCCTCTTGGAGTAAAAGGAAGAGGGAAACTATTAGGAAGAAGACAAATAATTCAGCATTTGTAACTGCAACTAGATCCTAGAACTGCAGAGATATTGGAAGTGCAAGGTCAAAGATGTTATTCAATCTGTTACTGGGTATTCGGAAAGGTGGTGGTGTATGAAAATTCAATCATGCAGGACTTGCCAAAAATATTATTTTCTTCCTGCTTTCTCCTGTGAAACATATTTTTGAAGGCCATCCTGCCCTTTCCCAAATAAGAAATAACCACAGAACACATTGCATCTACCACATCTCTCTTGCATGACTATTTGATTATCTGCTTGTCATACACATTACCTCTCTGAATGCCAGTTTCTCCTATCTGCAGGGTCTCAATAGCACCCAACAATAATTTTACCAGTACCCTACTAAATCCCAACAAGCCTTTCTTATGAATACAATAAATTACACTTTACAATTTGCTGCTTTTCCTTTCAAAGTTATGTATACCACAAAATTTACAGCCAACAAATGGTCACTCTGGCACCGTCCTATGTGTACCATCTTATGGGCTTCTGACAGAATCCTTTCCACTCATCCACAACACAGTAGCTGCATTCAGCAGAAGTATATGCCATACCTTGGAACTTCACATCTATCCTCATTCACGGAAATATGGTGTCTCCAGTTCCCAAACAGGCACTGCATGTGAATAGGACGCAGTTCCTAATAGGACTGTGTGAGAGGATCTGAATATGTTGAAAATTGTAGCCTATTTTGAAGATGGTTGCCCAACATCTCGATGCATTTTTATATCACATTCAAAACCACTTTGTGCATAAGTGAAACATAAATTATTTCAATACTCTGGTGTATGTTTTCTTTCAATTGGCCAACTGATTTAGGGCTATTTCATGCAAGTTTTATTTTAATGCCCACTTACGGAAAAATCATTACCTTGTACATTATGTGAATGAGGCAGCCACAAACAAAAAGTTCCAAAAAGGTGAAGAACAAAAAGTTCCAAAAAGGTGAAGAACAAAAAGTTCCAAAAAGGTGAAGAACAAAAAGTTCCAAAAAGGTGAAGAACAAAAAGTTCCAAAAAGGTGAAGAACAAAAAGTTCCAAAAAGGTGAAGAACAAAAAGTTCCAAAAAGGTGAAGAACAAAAAGTTCCAAAAAGGTGAAGTACAAAAAGTTCCAAAAAGGTGAAGTACAAAAAGTTCCAAAAAGGTGAAGTACAAAAAGTTCCAAAAAGGTGAAGTACAAAAAGTTCCAAAAAGGTGAAGAACAAAAAGTTCCAAAAAGGTGAAGAACAAAAAGTTCCAAAAAGGTGAAGAACAAAAAGTTCCAAAAAGGTGAAGAACAAAAAGTTCCAAAAAGGTGAAGAACAAAAAGTTCCAAAAAGGTGAAGAACAAAAAGTTCCAAAAAGGTGAAGAACAAAAAGTTCCAAAAAGGTGAAGAACAAAAAGTTCCAAAAAGGTGAAGAACAAAAAGTTCCAAAAAGGTGAAGAACAAAAAGTTCCAAAAAGGTGAAGAACAAAAAGTTCCAAAAAGGTGAAGAACAAAAAGTTCCAAAAAGGTGAAGAACAAAAAGTTCCAAAAAGGTGAAGAACAAAAAGTTCCAAAAAGGTGAAGAACAAAAAGTTCCAAAAAGGTGAAGAACAAAAAGTTCCAAAAAGGTGAAGAACAAAAAGTTCCAAAAAGGTGAAGAACAAAAAGTTCCAAAAAGGTGAAGAACAAAAAGTTCCAAAAAGGTGAAGAACAAAAAGTTCCAAAAAGGTGAAGAACAAAAAGTTCCAAAAAGGTGAAGAACAAAAAGTTCCAAAAAGGTGAAGAACAAAAAGTTCCAAAAAGGTGAAGAACAAAAAGTTCCAAAAAGGTGAAGAACAAAAAGTTCCAAAAAGGTGAAGAACAAAAAGTTCCAAAAAGGTGAAGAACAAAAAGTTCCAAAAAGGTGAAGAACAAAAGTTCCAAAAAGGCGAAGAACAAAAGTTCCAAAAAGGTGAAGATAACCAGATATACTGGCAGTGCTTTCGAAGAACAATGGGTAGTAATTCGACTACCAGAAACCACATACCATACTTTTTTATGTTGAAGAGATATTTGATGCACAATGTAATTTTTTTGTGGACCAGTACTGATTAGATCAGCTATTCACATGGTAACGAAACCAAACATCACCACTCAAAAAATACAGTATCAAGTTTACAATCAACAATATTTTTAAGCAACCAATTGCAGTAATTAACCTTCTTTTCTTTATTAGCTGGAAGTGTCGATATATATTCTCTGCACACTACAGTGAAATGCATGGCATAAAGTACTTCCCACAGTACAAATTTTAGGGCTTTTTCCCATCGCATTCACATGTTGAACACTGAACGAATGATTGCTTGAACACTTCTGTCTGCTTTGTAATTAATCTTATCTTCACAATTTGTATGAGAGGGATATGAAGGGGGTTGTAGCATACTCCTAGACTCATCAGTCAAAGTTGATTTTAGAAATTTTCTAAGTAGGCTTTCACAGGATAGTTTACTTCTATCTTCAAGCGTCCGTCAGTTCTGTTTTTTCAGCAATGCTATCCCTTGTCAAACAAACCCGTGATCATTCATTCCACCCTTCTTTGTATACATTCAATATTACCTGTTAGTCCTGTTTGGTATGGGTCTGACACACTTGACTATTAGTCTAAGGTGGTTGCGTGAGCATTTTGTACGCAAGCCTTTTAGTAAACTAACTGCATTTTTCTATTATTCTACAAACAAACCACATTTTACCATCTGCTTGACTTTTGACTGAGCCTAATGTGATTGTTTCATTTCATATTCCCGCTGATTGTAACACCGAGCTATTTGAATTGACTGATTCCACTGTGACTCACTGATATTGTAATCATAAGCTATCATTGTGAAGTGCAAAATTTTACATTTATTAACATTTAAAACATGTTGCCAATCTTTTCACCACTTTGAAATCTTATAAAGATGTGATGGAATGCCTGAACATACAAAAAACATGGTAGGGTTTCTGGTATATGGACTTAAGGACAGAATGACATTATATATGATAAACACCTGTCTGTTGCAAAAGCCTCCTGACAGATTTTTTCAGGTTAAAATTAATTTTTTGCAAAATATTTACAACTGTTTCCAGACTTCAACTGAAAAATAATGTGTAAGTTTATAATTAGATAGATCAGCACTGGATTGCCATTTCATCAACATCTGAACACTTCTTCTTTCGGTACTGGAGTTCAGGAACGGTTCACAAAAAATTTCATGAGTCTTCTCAAATGAACCAGCACAGAGATACTTCAACTATACACACACAGAAGTGTAAGTACACTGTCATTCATAGAAAGAGCCATACTTTGCTTGAATATCTCACACTACGACAAAAAGATACTCACACCAGTATCAAGCAACAAATTAAGCTGTTACAATTACCCTGTCATAAGACTGGGCTAGAGGGAAACGATTAAGTCACACGGCAGGTTGCTCTTATCTTTGACATACTGTACATCGACAGTTACAAATACATGTAAAATAATTAAAAATGTGAACCCTGATTGTACTTACATAATAGTCATCATTGACCTGTATCATGGGGGCATTCACACAAGCCCCCAAACACTCTACTTCCGATACCGTGAACATCCCATCTTTTGTCATCTCCCCAGGTCCTACTCCTAATTTCCTTTTGATACAGTTCATAATATCATCAGAGCCTCTTAACCAACAAGGTGTTGTTGTGCACACTTGCACATGGAACTTGCCAGTTGGCTGCCTGGAAAAAGAAAGCACATTTTAGTACTCAAATGACACAGGAAAAGTAAGCACTCTAAATATTCTGAAGCTTTTACATGTAATGTTTATGCACACAGAGTGGAGGTAGAACACAACAGTCTAGCATACATATGAGCCTTGCAGATGTAATAAAACACAATGTGGATTTATCGTGCATTTATCATGGTGTTTTTTAGGTGTTTTCTCAGACAAAACAACCTATGAAACATAAGGAAATAGGTGTTAATGGCAAAAAAGGAAAGAATAATTCAGTTCCCTAAAAATGATTCCTATGGACGGAGATGGTCATAGCGGCTGGGAATCTCCTTGTAAAACCACTAGTGGGGCCATTTGGTGGCTGCAAGAACTGTAAGGAACAAAAGCAAAGCTTCTGTTTAATAGAAAGAGAATTAAATATGAAAGCATTTAAAATAATTTGGGTCAAAGGACAAATATTAAAAAAATAGGATGATCATGGGAGATTGAAGTCCTACAGATTAAAATAAGGCAAAAGATTGCAGAACAATATATTTTCATGGAAGTCTGACAAAAAGGTTTTATGTGGCAGAATAAAATAACTTGGGAGAAGGAATGAAGTGCATACATGTCATCAGTTTTGCCACAATCAGAATTAAAATGACACTAACAAAAGCTGAAGGAAGGTACTGCTGAAAGACAAATTATTGTGGCATTCTATAGCCGGACAAGATACAAGAAAGTAGAAAGCTTATCAATGTTCAGTATTTTAAATGATCACCACCTTATTACCAATTGTTGTCCTACTAGTGAAGGTATGCTTTTGCGAATCTCCTAAAACATGTAAAAAAGCACCTAAACAATTATAAAGGGGGCTACTGTTCAAACTAGAATCCAAAGCAAAGTACAATTTGCCATATTTCATGCATAATGAACTCCTGTGATCATGACAATCTTTGTTCAATATGTCCACATTTCACAAGAATTATTTACTAGTGTCCATTGAAGTTCACTTTTCTTGTGAGGATGCTTTCAGATGTTTAGTGATCAATGTGAACAAAAATTACTGTACAGAACTGGCATCCAGAAACAACTTACATAATTATATCTAGTCTGTAGCAACATGACATGTCAGAAGAATGCAACTCATTAACAAATTTATTCCTCTTGTCCTTCAACACTACCTCATAAACATTGTGTAGAACGTTGCAACTTCATAGACGCGCATTCGTGGCATGCCAAGAAGTTCAGCAACATGGTGCATTGCTGAAATTGGTAACCATCCATGTTGTCGTTGTGCTAAGTCGAGCAAGGGAATGACAGCAGCTCTTTTATGTCCCTCAGGATAAATTGCCATTATGGCTTCTGCCCTCTGTGAAAAGAAAAAGAACATGAAAAAGAATATGGAAGATAAATATTTTAATATGCTTGTAACACAAACACGGCAGATAGGAGGTAAAAAAATCTACATCTACATCCCATCGTGAAGCTAAAATCATGATCTGACAATTTTTATGCAGCTTCTCTTAGGAAGTGCTTCATTATAGATAACTGCATCCTATGCAAAAAGCCTTATTTTATTATTCAGACTGTCTGCAAGGTCATTACTACACAACAGGAACGGCAAGCGTCCCAGCACACTTCCCGGGGGCACACCTAAAGTCACTTCTATATTGGACAATCACTCTCCACTCAAGAAAGCATTCTGTGTTCTCTCTGCCAAAAAGTCCTCAATCCGGTCATAAATTTCTCTTGCTACACATATGATCATACTTTTGACAATACACATGCAGTACCGAGTCAAATGTTTTTTGCAAATCAAGAAACAATGCATCTACCTGGTTGCCTAGATCCAAAGTTTTCAGTATGCATGTGAGAAAAGTGCAAATTGGGTTTCATATGATCGATGTTTTCAAAATCCATGGTGGTTGGCATTAAGGTGGTCATTCTATTCAAGATACCTTATTATGTTTGAGCTCAGAATATATTCTAAGATTCTGCAACAAATCGATGATATTGGACAATAGTTTTGTGGGTTACTTCTACTACCCTTCTTGTAGATGGGTATGACCTGTGCCTTTTTCCATGAACTAGGCATGATTTTTTGTTCAAGGGATCTAGAATAGATTTTAGTTACAAGAGGGGCTAACTCAGATGTAAATTCAGTATAGAATCTGACAAGGACTCCTTCGGGACCTGGAGCATTGTTCACTTACAATGATTTCAACTGTTTCTCAACACCATTAACACTAATACTTATTTCATTCATCTTTTCAGTGGTATGAGGACTAAAATGGAGCAATCCTCCTGGGTTTTCCTTTGTAAAGGAACATTTGGAAATGGAGTGAAGTATTTCAGCTTTTGCTTTGCTAATCTCAGTTTCAGTTCCTGGCTCGTTCGCTTGGGGACTCGGCAATAACTTTGGTGCCAATAACAGCCTTAAAATACACCCATAAGTTCTTGGGATTTTGTGAAATGTCTTGACAATATTCTGATACTGTAGTCATTGAAGGCATCACACATTGCTCTCTTGACAGCCAAATGCGTAACATTCAGCATCTCTATCTACAGCTCTTTGCTTTGTTTTACATCTATTATGCAGCAATCTCTGTTTCTTTAGAAGTTTGTTTACAGTGACTGAATACAACGGAGGTTCCCTCCCATTATGAACTGGTCTACTAGGTACATAGCTACCCAATGCACAGTCAACTATTCTTTTAAACTCGAGCCAGAGTTCCTCTACATGCTCCTGACCTGTACTGAAAGTTTCAAGCTCCTTATTGAGATAAGACATTACTGATATCTAAAAGGGACTGAAAATGGTCTACATATTTTGAAGGGAAAGGGATGTTATACATGCCATAAATTTGATTGGATCATGAAAGTATGTAGGAGTGGTAGATGCAGGCACTGAAAGCAATACTGATGCCAGAGATCAGAAAGAATTTAAATAGAAGTAAAAATTTTTGGGTCAGGCTGCTACACAGGTCATGGACAATGGCTCTTCTAGGGCTCATTGGTAGTGAGAGAAACCCCACCCACATCTGACCCCTGCCAATCCAATTAAGGACAGAGTAAAGAATGCCTTCCATCCAGGAGATTCTTAACAGTAAATGTGAGAAGGCTGCAAACCTAATGGACAGTAGTTTGAACTACAATAGTAAAACAAGATAAAAGAAATAATCAGGTCAGTATGTGTGTGGGGCTAGGAGAGTGTTCCCAAGGACTCTGCATGCTACAAGGGCCCTCTCTCCCCACAGCTGTCCTACCTCCAACCCATCCAACCCATTTATAGTCGAAGCGTTAAAGAAGGGAACAGCACCCACTATGCATCAGAGCACTAATCCTGAAACAGAAAATAGGGTGCAACAGAAATGGAGCTAACCACATATAAACGCTATTAAAATGGAGTAAAAAAGGGATGATTGACACAGTAGAGAAAGGAAGTAGGGTCGAGGGTCCCTCAGATCCAGCATGTGGCAGGAGACATCCTCACCTGATGATGTTCCATCTCCGAGTGAGGAAGGTCTAATGTATATTTGTAAATCAATATCTGAGATCATTAAACAGAATGTTGGATGAATAATCACTTCTCTTACCATACAGCCAGCCAGTTAATTCCCTGGGATACTCACATGACTTGGGACCTAGAAAAAACTGAGCAGGCAGTAAGACTACGGTCAAAGGGGACATCTATAGCGGATATCAAAGGGTGAGAAGATGAACATCAACCAATAGCCTGGAGACTGCTCAACTGAATAAATACATATAAAAATGCAGTTGATGGAGGTCTGTTTAATAAAACATAAGGCTCTGTTAATGGCTATCAGCTCTACCATAAACACACTACACATTCCTGGCAACATATGATGACCACAAGATATGTAGGAGCATATCCTGTCCTATACATATTTTTAAAGCCATCAGTGTAAATGACAGTAACACCCTGGTGGAATAGATGCTGAAAGGTGATGGGACGGACAAACCTTAGGACCTTGAAATAGATTGCTCTTAAATCTTGGCCTAGGTGTTAACTAAGGGAGGGAAGGGGAAGAGGGGAGAAATTCGCAAGGAAAACATGGGGTACACATTCTAATGAGGTTAGGTGGAGGTCCTGGCAGAGGATCTCAAGGCACATTTTAACTTACAATCTAACCAGAGGGTAGGTGTCTGGGAGTCAATGCACCTTGTATGCAAAATACAATTTGATATGTTGGTTGATTAGGAAATTATCTGATGATTGCAGAAGTGAGCAAGGGCTGGTACATTTGGAACGGAAGAGCAAAGATCTCCTTCAGCAAGGAAAATGTCTTAAGGGCCTAGCCCAGAAAGTGCCACTGGACAATCTGATTCCACGATGAACTCAATCCAAACTGTGTGTGCTGCTGAACCATAAACCCAGCAACCATATTCCAATACAGACAAGAGCGAGGTCCAGTAAATATGAACGAGATTAGTGCGACCAGCACCCCAAGAGGTGTGGGCAAAGAAGTAGATCATGTTAGTTTACACTTGCAGTTAGTCTAATTGGCAAATGTGGGAACAGCCATGTCAGCTTGTGGGATACATCCAGGTTGGAGTGCTCACAGTGAAATACAGAGAGCAGATGAAGGGAATTCACACACACCTTGTTACTTAATATGGAGATACAACAAAATGCAGGTACACGATAAAATAGCATACTGTAAAACACCACAGGTACTCTCCTCACTGGAGCTTAACAACACATAAAAGGGTCTCATTATCTTGCACTTGCATTATCAACAGTGAGGTCCCCATGGAGACCCTGCCTCTTCAGGAATGCAGTGAACTGGAAGAAGCAGTCCCCAGAGGCTGGATCTACTGACATCTTCGTGCAGGCACACTTGACCAACAGTGCCACAGCTGGTTGCTATGCAGGGCATCGCTGGGCTGTCTCTTGATGAGAGAGAAGCAAAAGAATGTGATGTGATCTTCACCCCCATCTCAATACAGGTAACACTGGCTGAGGTAGGGTGGAGGCCAGTGGGGGCAGCCGTGTTGCAATTGCCGATCTTTCTTGAAAACACCAAGCTGTGATGGGGAAATGCTAGGCTGTAGAGGTGGCTGGGTCGTGGGTGTGGTGCCATCAGGCTCTTTTTGCATTCTTAAAGGCAAGTATTTTGTCCTAGGTGCTTTGTGGTTAAGGAGGCATCAGTCGATAACCTTTATGCAATCACAGATAATTTGATGTCACTGAGAGAAAAAATTATCATACTGACCTGAGTCTGTGGTGGAACATGCATTGCATTCTGTACATGTTTGTCCACTGCTGATGCTGTGAGGGTTGCTGTCTCACTCATGTAGGTCACGTGGAAAGATTTCTGCGGCCAAGTGTCCTCAAAGGCAGCTGTCTATAAAGCGGCCAACTACTGGTGGTGCCAGGTACAGACACTCTGTGGATTTCTTGCATAAAATCTGGAGAGATATGGAAGTGACAGAGGAAATCTGCACCCAAATACAGCTGTTGAACAGCGGTGACTGCCATGGAAATTTGTCATGTAGGCCAATGTCTATGTTGCATGTGACAGTTCCACAAAGTTTGATTGGACAATCATTTGTCATGTGTAGTTGGGTGGAAGGTGTATTAAGCTTCATTGGTGGTTTCTTCCAGGGGATTAAGCTCGCTTCTGAGACAATGTCAGTCAGAAAGTATTGATTTTTGAGTGCTAGCACAAAGAGTTGGCCACTTTTGTTTAGAGGTGGGGCAAAATTAGTTTGGCCCTCATATCGGAGCTATGGATATCATTTTCATATGCTGCTATCTGGATCATGTCTTGCATTTGGGTGGTTGCACTGCATGGAGCAGTTGCATGCCCTGTCACCAAAACAAGAGTTGAATCAATACCACCATGGTCACGATAGTGCAACTGTGTGCGGAATGTTACTGTTCACCATGGGGGAGGTGGGCGCAGCTGGCCAAAGGGCAGTGGCCTCACAGTGGGGCCTAATCTCTCCCAAGTATGCAGAATGAATCACGTTAGTTGTTAGCAACTTCAGACAGCATGTCGTGCTGGGTACGTGCTGGTGATCACCATCGTTTGGTAATTTCATGTTGCTATTGCTGCACGACTGCAAAAAATCTACCAACCAGGGCTAATTTGCATTCCATCAATTCTCTCTCATGCAAAATCATTACCATTTGTATCTGTGGTGCCCACAGCATAACATCTGACATGAACAATGAGGTGATAGGTTCAAAGAGATGTCTCGAAAGCTATTGACATGTGTATCCTCATAAATCACTGATCATAATTAACACACTGCCAGTGGTGCAATGCCTCTTTGGCAGCATCAAATTTGCCATTAGCCTGATGTGCTAACTGACATCATGGATAATGTAGGTGTGGTCTCCTATGGTGCTCAATAAGTTGACAAACTGGGAAGTGTAATTGGAGATGCCATGACTCTGTAGGATGTAGTCAGTGGTTGCAAACTATGTTGCTCAGTGCTGCTGTTGAAATGGCAGTAGTGTGGGATGAAAATGCTGTATATATGTTCTACAAAACTTTTGTTGTTGATGTGCTGGGTTGTGTGGTCTAGAGGAGCCAGTAGATGAAACCCCCTTAGACTGTGTAGCACGGATGACAAACCAAGAATCATCTCGCACAGCTTTGATAGATAGTCTCGCCTTAACATTATGAATGGATTCAACTGGATCATGCCAGACAGATGGACCAGTAAAATCTCACGAGTTGCTACTGTGTAGACCTGAAATAGTTGGCAGAATATTGCCTAGTTGATGTGAGGAAGCTCTAAACTCATCACCAAAATCAATAACGAGGTCACGAGTCATTATACATTACTGGTGTACACTTGCACCCCTATTGTGGTCCTGGTTTGTGGAGTATCAAAAAGTTCAAAGTTGTGGCAAGATCCTATGAGACCAAACTGTGGTCAACGGTCCCTAAGCTTACACACCACTTAACCTAACTTACGCTTAAGACAACAGACACGCCCGTGCCCAAGGCAGGACTCGAACCTTCGACAGAGGGGCCGGGCTGTAAAGTATCCTGTTATGGGATAGTGCACGCAGAAAACAAAAAAGAGCCAATGCAGCACTGAGCAAAGGAAGCTGATTTTTACAAGAAAGCAAATAAGAAAACATAACAGTAAACAGCATCTCAATGAAGGGAACATAAGAGATCATCTTGATCTACATTAAGAAATGGCATTATATCAATACATGTCCAGAAGGATGTCAGAGAGAGAGAGCACAGTGTCACCATAGATTACACTGCCACAGGTAAGATCGGAGTAAGCCACTGTCACAATCGGTGGCTGCAGTGGCATAGTCCTGGTCCTGGTGCACAATACTGGAGACTTCTCTTATGTCACTCGGATTCATGGTCAGCTTCAAACTCTTGTGTCAGACTGTCAGAGAGCCTATAAAGGCTGCCCGGCATATGGATCCCAGGAAGTGGGTGGCATCAAGTTGTTTTGTGGATGAAAAATAGCGCCGGCTGTGTCCAGTGATCACAGCACCCTTGTTACTGTGGCAGATTGTTGCAGTGCAGTGGAGCTGTGTTAGCTGCAGGCATCTGAAAGAGCATCAGTCCACAAGGCAATGGTATGTGGTGTGTATGCTGGGTCATCAGACATCAGCCATACACTGCAGACAGAACACCACTTTCACATTTCACACATACTGAAGGCTGATTTGGGTAGTGAAAAACATACGAAGCACCACGAGCGTCACTTTCTTGTACCTGTTGTCTGTGCAGCAATCATGGGACAACAGTCAGGTAAAGAACACTGATTAAGTTGTACTAGCTGCTGCGGTTTATTACAGGTTCACCAATGTAGGAGCTCCTGGTTGGAATGTTTGTAGTGAAATGGAGAAAGCAGATGAATGGAATGCACACACACTTTATTGCGTAATATAAAGATAAAACAAGACGTGTGCATGATACAACAGCATACATCAGACAGTGTTCGGTCTTTACAGCTGAGCTCTTTGCCCTCTACCAGGCTGTTCCTTACGTCTGCCACCACCGGCATTCTGCTTATGTCATCTGCTCCGATTCTCTGAGCATCATCAAGAGCCTCAGTGATCCATATCCAGATCACCCTTACGTGCACCGGATCCAACGCTCTCTTCAGCAGCTGGTGGACGACGGGTCTCCAGTTAGCTTTATGTGGGTTCCTGGCCATGTCAGTGTCCCTTGGAACGAAGCTGCAGATGCCGCAGCCAAGGCTGCGGTCCTCCAGCCTCGGACAGCATCTTGTTGTGTCCATCAGATTGTAGCAGGGTCATTTGTCAGCGCATTTTATCGCTGTGGCATGCCAATTGGGCAGCACTTACGGACAACAAGCTTCGGGCCTTGAAACCTCTTCCCGCGGCTTGGACGTCCTCCTCACATCCTTCTCGGCGGAAGGAAGTCGGTTTGGCCTGGATACGAATTGGACACTGCCAGTTCAGCCATCGCCATCTGCTGACGGCTGCGCCGACGCTGTTCTGTCCATGTGGGCAATTGCTGACTGTCCACCACATTTTAACGTCCTGTCCGGATTTTACTACACTGCCATGTACTCTGGATGCCATTTTAGAGGATGACCCAGGAGCTGCTGCTCGCGTTCTTCGTTTTATCAACTTGACACACCTGTATAAGGACGTTTGATTATGCTGTTTTTTAATCCTATGCCTGTTAATACGTCTTTTATAGTGTTGTCCCTTTCAGTTGCTGCTTTAACCTTGTGCCTCGTGGTGCATTCCTAACTTAGTCAGGGCGCTAATGACCATTGTAGTTGTGCGTCCTAAAAAAAAAAAGAGGGACAGGAAAACGTCAAAAATACTCTTCATGTGGGAGCTTAACCACATACAAAAGTGTCTTATTCTCACATGGGCATTATTGATGGTGAGTTTGCAACCCCTCCTCCTCCAACTTGTCATTTATGAATTTTAAATGTATCCGGGTAAGAAAATGACACTAACATTTTCGCAAAGTGGACTGCAAGGTGTTCAGTAAGAACTGACACATCAGTACAACTACTACCTTAAAGGAAGACATCCCTAACAGTTGCTGACTCAAAAGACTTTGGTCCACACCTGCAATGAAGAGGTACATGCTCCCAAGAATGAGACTGAACACCCCAGCATTACTTCTTACTGTGTTTACTTAGTGACCTTAGTGTGAAGCTACTTACAAGGGAGGACGGTGGGCTGAGAAGGATGTTGCTTGAGGCACTGCAAGATGCTTTGATGATCATGAATAGCTGATGCAATGCATTTGCTCTGCAATGGCACTAGCTGGCATTGAAGAAGGGCCTGTAGAAAGGGTAACAGCAGTTCCAGCAGCACGGATGCCCACAACCTTGTCAATGCAATCTGATGAGTGGGGGTGAAACCAACAGCAGAGGTACATAACTGCCATTAGGCTCTTCTACAAACCCAATGTGGTAGTTAGTCTATGGGGCAGTGACAGCAAATGCATAAGATTGGGAGGAACAGATAGCTGATAGCCAAAAAGGTGCCATGGGTAGCACTTAAGTGGGCAGGAGTACTGCTATTGAGGACACAAATCAAGATTTGAAAAAAAAGCTGGTCAATCAAAAGGCACCTACCATACAAACTGGTGTGCATTATGATCTCCAATTTGGAGGACAAAAGGTGGAAAATTGTTGGATTAAAGTAGTCAGTCATCTCAAGTTAAGTAAGTGCCCAGCCTGAAGACATAGACACACACACACACACACACACACACACACACACACACACACCTATTGCTTCCAGTGTGATATGGAGAGGAATCCACCCTGTGACAGACATGTGCCAATCAATGTACAGACCTTTCCAAATGCTTTACACGTCAGCATGGTTCTGACAGAGTGCACAGTAACCGTGAACAGATGGTAGATGGGAAATGGTCACCACTGAAGTGTGTTTCTTTGAGAGCAACATTGATTGCAGAACAATTAGATGTCGCAGTTCCAGTAGTTCTACTGGATCATCACATTTACTGATACGGCATGAAGGGGCCAGGGGAACAGTTTACACCCCATGATCACAGTCATCAGTGGAGGTGGAATATCATCAATGAGCACTAGTTATGAGTTAGATAGTGCAGTGGAAACTGCCACCTCCAGGGTCACTGGAGTAATCTTTCCCCAAGATATCTTCTCCTGCTCCACAAATTTTAACAGTCAGAATTCTTGATGTGGATGTAGGAACAGAAAAAGAGTGGGCAGCCCTGGGACCCACAGCCTGTGTCTCCTTCAGTCATTAGCTGGTGACAGCTCTCTGATCTGTTGATTTCCAGAGAGAAGGTTCCTGAATGAAAAAGCTGCTTCTCCAGCTGGATGCTTGAATTAGTTCCTAAAGATGGTGCTGCAGGAGCCACAAGTGGGAAGAGTATCACCCCCACAGTCAGGTTTATTCATGCAACTACCAGATGTCAACACTGACTGATTAAATTCACCATCTACTGCTGAAGACCTGTCCACGGTGGCGGCAAAGGTTAATATCAATGAGTATTTTTTCTTGGCTTCAAAATATGAGAGACAATCAGTGACCTTCAGTTCCTGGATTTCGTGTTCTTGGAGTTTGTTAGCACACTTCAGGTATTGGGGAGGATGATCATTCATGCAATTGCCACAGACAGACAGGAGCACAAACAGTGAATTTTTGTGAAATGGCCAACCATAGCCTCCACAGATCGGGTCATATGTACACAGGAAAGACATACATCCAAAGTGCTAGCGTTTTAAACACCGCATCGGGGGTGGGAAATACTGCTTCACATCACAGTGGTAGCATACCATTTTCACCTTTTTTTGCGCATGAATCCCACTCAAAATTGAGACTGAATGGGCTGGTGTCTATTCTGTTGTCTTGTGAGGCTTGACTCGTACGATGTATGAAGGGAAAAACCTCAACACACTGTCTGTAGTTCATCTGTCTAGTGTTAGGTCCTCGTGAAAAATTAATTCCTCTACCATGTTGAGATTCTTATGGGCTGTGATGATAACAGATACATCATGGTGTTGTTTACAAGAGTAACATCACAGACTGGGTAGGATTTGAAATCTTAAGATGGAATTTGCTAAGGAAAGAGGATTAATTGAATAAGTTCCCAATGCTAAAAAAAGAAGAAGAAAATCCCATTGGTTTAACAGAGAGAAAGGACCCATCACCTGTTTGGATGCATCCAGGAACTGAGGGGACAAAGTCACTAGGTTTTGTTTTCCTGCCATTGCGCAGCCAAGGAGGAGAAGTTCCTAGTGTCATAACAATTGACAATAATTGCGGTCTGTCTGAAGAAACTGCCAAGTCCCCCCACCACCTGCTGATAACTCTGGTCATTTCATGATAACAAGTAGCTGCAGCTGATGTCACCTGCTCCAAATGAGGGCTTCTCTCATGAGCATCACCCATTCAAAGCAAAGGCCACCTGGCCTGATGGTCTGGACTTGGAGTGCCAGTGCCCTCAAATGGGCAGGCGCATACTCCTTGGCATGTGCAGGGAGATGACAGCTCGGGCATCAACAGTAAGATTCCTCTGTGGTCAGGAGGGCTACCACTGTATACAGGTACCTGACTAGCTACTATAGGTGATCTCCACATGGCTGAAGTCAGTATAAAGTTTTGAAAAAGGTGGAGGTCAAACCCAGCTGCTGGGACCAAACATAAATTACCGAAGATATATGGTGTAAAACAGGGTAACGAAGTGTGAGAAGCCAGAACTGATGCCCTATGAGTGAGTTAAATTGTCAGCCAGGAATTTGCCCTACAGATTAGAGTTATGTTCCACCAAGGACTTTCAATTAGCATACGCATATCAATTGTCACAAAATCCATTGCTTTTTGCAGCCTTACCTTCTTATTTGCTTCATTAAATTCAAATGGAATATCTGGGTTGTTTTCTTTGGAATCCCTGTGCTGAAAAATAAAAGCAATATTAATGCATGCTGTGTCCGTGTTACAAAGTTTTCTTCACAATTAAAATCTAGGTAATGGGTACATAAAGTGACAAAAAATGGAACTGACACTAAGTGCTAATTTGACAAATTCTTAAGAGTATAATCTTAACATATGCTCCTTGAATAAACTGAATAGATAGTATACTGAAGGAACCTCTTGACCTAACTTTGCGCAGCAGGAACTGTGTGTGTGAACAAAGAGTCATTAAGGTAATTCACTGATATGAAAGTGCTCTTCAGATTTATTTATGTGAAGGTTAATTTTGCAATTCTGACTGATACTGATTATTACTCTTGAGTTTAGGACAGGGGTTCATTATTAATAACTCTGCATGCCTCCCCCTACCTAACAATGTATTTGAACAACACTGTAAATGTGAATAAACTCTTTTGTGAAATATATGTACATACTATTGAACTAATTGCAAGTATATGCAGCATAATCAAAATGGCAAAAAGTAAATACTTTTTGTTACTCTTTATTACTGTACCTCAAATCATTTTATGCTCTTGCACTCACTCACGAATTTACAGAGTATATATGAATATCAGCTGACTGCATGATTTCATTCTGTGTTATGTTCAACAATTGGGTATAATAAATTTTTCATTTTACTGTAATATTGTTTTCTTGCGAATAACGTGTTTGGCAGTAACTAATGAAGCAAATAATTAAAAGGTCAGTGAAAAGCCTCAGCCGCATAGTCTTTTGAGTTGGCACACACAACAGAACTTTAAAGTCTCTTGAGCATGTGGCCAGATTGATTGATTAATGTAGAACAAATGTTTGATGGTGTAACATGTCGTCATCATCATGATTAGGTAATTCCTGCAGACTGACATCGTGGACTAGCAGGTGCGATATATATACCGGTCGTCTCCCCCTTCCACTAACCCTGTGTATGGGCTGCACAATGTGCCAGCTGCTGTCGTGGAGATCACTTGTGCTCCAGAATTGAGTGGCACTCCTCAGTCTGCACTCCACCTTTGCTATGCTCAGTGTTCCAATTCCACTGCATTTAGAGAATTTTCTGTGCTGGAGCCCACTCTTGACTAAACTGAAATTCACTCTCCTTGTTGACGAGGTTCTCATGTAGCTGGATTTTGATAGCCTCCTTGTATACACAGTCCCAGTACTGGGAAGAATTTTGTATCTTCATATTTGACTTTTGTAGTTGGTTTCAAGCCAATGTTCAGAAATTGCTGATTTTGTGGTCTACTGGATATTGATGTGTCATTTGTGTTCCATAGAACTTTCTTAAATTGTGTGAATAGTTCAATCTATGCATTCCTGCACTCACCTGATACGTAACACACTCCAGATTTCTGGAGTCCTAGATCATCGTTTACTTTTGCTAAAAGGGATTGGTCTTTACCGGCATAAGGTACATACATTTAATATTTTGTTGTCAAAATTCTATAGATTTTTCCAGATACATTACCTGTGTATGGAATGTAGGCTATCTTTTTTGGCTGATCATCAGGTGTTGGCTGTAGTGCAGCGTTTTGTTTGAAGGCACATCAAATCTGGTGGTTGCTGTAGCTGTTTTTCTGGAACATGACCCTGAGATGGCCCAGTTTCAGTTTTAGCCTTTCTTTGTCAGAAATTACATAAGCTCTGTGGACCACCATGCTTAGCACTCCTTCCCTTTGTGAAGGGTGATGACAGCTAGAGGTATGCGTTCCATCCGGTTTTTGCCATTCCTGAACAGCCATGAATGGCAGCTGACCATTTTGCTCAACCCTCAATATGATAAATTTGGTTGTGGATAGACTTAAAATGCTGCAAGAAAACTTGAAGCTCATCTCCCTAGTGAAGCCAAATGGTGAACATATCATCAACATATCTGTAAAAGACTCAGTTTTAATGGTGCTGAGTCTAGTGTTTTGTCCTCAAAGTCGTCAGCATATGTAATGGCCACCACAGGTGACAGAGGACTACCCATAGACACGCTATCATCTCTTCATAGTAATCTCCAAAAAGAAAATGCGTGGATGGGAGCACAAAATTGAAAAGTTTGGTGAATGAAGGCCCAAATTTCTTTTCAGTAAGTTCTAATAACTCCTTTAGTGGAACTCTGGTAAAAAGTGATACAATGTTGAAACTGACCACAAGATTTGAACTGGCCAATGCGAGTTCCCGTAAATACTCCACAAACTGAGCTGAGTTCTTGACTTGGCACTCACATTTGTCAACCAAAAGTCTCAAAACTAATATCAAGTTTTTTCCAAGCTGGTACGTTGGTCCTCCTATTGTAGTCACAACTGGTATCAGAGGTGTGCCCTCTTTGTGTACCTTTGGAATCCTACACCATTTTGCTCTCTCTCCTGTAAAAGCTGTTCAAAGAAGTTCAGTCATCTTGCACTGCTTCTGGCAAGTTGTTGTTGTTGTTCTCATTGTTATCTTATAAGCCACATTACCCAGGAATTTGGACATTTTCTCTTTGTATTCTGCAAGTATTACTAAGATGATTATGGTCCTCTGATCCACTGGGTGGATGGCAATGCCTGGATTGTAATGCAGAGAATGCAGTGCACTCTTTCCCAACTGGACATGTCATGCCTTGGTGGTGTGAATCTGGCGAGAGTACGGCAAGACTACTACCATATCTCCTCTGCCATATTGTTCCACTCCACTGATGATTTTTGTGACAGATAGTGCTGTTGGTATTGAAGAAAAGTTTTAGCATTTCTCAAGGACAGACAAAACATTTTAATTGATTGCTTTCTCTGTAAGATTCATAGTGGTTTGTCTAGTCTGTTGTTTTGGCTATTTTGATGCTAGCCAGTTGAATTTTGAAGACTGCACAGATGCGTTTTGTTGTTGTTGTAGGAGGAGGAGGAGGAGGAGGAGGAGGTGATCAGCGTTTAACATCCCGTCGACAATGAGGTCATTAGAGATGATGCACAAGCTCGGATTAGGAAAGGATTGGGAAGTAAATCGGCCATGATCTTTCAAAGAAACCATCCCAGCATTTGCCTGAAACAATTCAGGGAAATCATGGAAAACCAAATCTGGATGTCCGGAGACGGGTTTGAACTGCCATCCTCCCAAATGAGAGTCCAATGTGCTAACCGCTGCGGCACCCCACTAGGTGCATTTTGTTGTGCCCACAATGAACATTCAACTGACTCGCAGGTAATGGGGATGACCAAGGATGCCAATTCTAGATGTATGGCAAAGAGTTTGCGTCCTATGGAGTCAAGCTGGTGGCATGTGTGTCTGACCGATTACTGCACAAGAGCCAGATTGGCTCTTCTGTTAATTCGGTTCACTGCTAGTGTCTGGATATGATGTACAAGCTTCACAAACCTTGGCACAACGTGGATGTCATGGCACCTTACAGAAAGGTATGGGCTCTCAGAAGGCATTGTTTCTTATTTCGGAGCTTATCAAGCTTCTTGACTTGCTGTAGCATTCCCTACCTGTAGAGGAAAGTAATGTGTTTCATAGGTTTCCCTAATAAGTTCCTTGAAAGTCTCTTGAGCATGCAATAGATTGACTGATCACAGAAGAATGAATGTTTGATGGTGTAACAATCTGTCATCAGGACCTCCACTCTATTCCTGAGCATGAGCTATCCCCACCAGTGCAGCCGGCGCATCATGTAGTCCATACCGGGGTTAGTGGAGGGCTGGGGAGGGGGGGGGGGGGGGGAGAGAGACAACAAATTGTGTGTGTGTGTGTAAAGTTATGTTGAATTTGTATGTTTTGTTTTCCCAGGGAATATGCTGAGCACACATATATATATATATATATATATATATATATATATATATATATATATATATATATATATATATATATATATTAAAAACAAAGATTCCAAGACTTACCAAGCGGGAAAGCGCCGGCAGACAGACACATGAACAAAACACACAAACACACACACAGAATTACGAGCTTTCGCAACTGGCAGTTGCTTCGTCAGGAAAGAGGGAAGGAGAGGGAAAAATGAAAGGATGTGGGTTTTAAGGGGGAGGGTGTAAGGAGTCATTCCAATCCCGGGAGCGGAAAGACTTCCCTTAGGGGAAAAAAAGGACAGGTGTACACTCGCGCACACACACACACACACACACACACACACACATATCCATCCGCACATACACAGCTGTGTGTGTGTGCGAGTGTACACCTGTCCTTTTTTTCCCCTAAGGGAAGTCTTTCCGCTCCCGGGATTGGAATGACTCCTTACACCCTCCCCCTTAAAACCCACATCCTTTCATTTTTCCCTCTCCTTCCCTCTTTCCTGACGAAGCAACTGCCAGTTGCGAAAGCTCGTAATTCTGTGTGTGTGTTTGTGTGTTTTGTTCATGTGTCTGTCTGCCGGCGCTTTCCCGCTTGGTAAGTCTTGGAATCTTTGTTTTTAATATATTTTTCCCATGTGGAAGTTTCTTTCTGTTTTATATATATATATATATATATATATATATATATATATATATATATATATATATATGATGTAAATAAAATAGAAAGAAACTTCCACATGGGAAAAATATATTAAAAACAAAGATTCCAAGACTTACCAAGTGGGAAAGCGCCGGCAGACAGGCACATGAACAAAACACACAAACACAAACACACACACACACACACACACACACACACACACACACACACACACACACACACAGAATTACGAGCTTTTGCAACTGGCAGTTGCTTCGTCAGGAAAGAGGGAAGGAGAGGGAAAAATGAAAGGATGTGGGTTTTAAGGGAGAGGGTAAGGAGTCATTCCAATCTCGGGAGCAGAAAGACTTCCCTTAGGGGAAAAAAAGGACAGGTGTACACTCGCGCGCGCGCACACACACACACGCACACACACACACACACACACACACACACACACACACACACACACACACACACACATATCCATCCGCACATACACAGACACAAGCAGACATATTTAAAGGCAAGGAGTAAGGGCAGAGATGTCAGTCGAGGCGGAAGTACAGAGGCAAAGAAGTTGTTGAAAGACAGGTGAGGTATGAGCGGCGGCAACTTGAAATTAGCGGAGGTTGAGGCCTGGTGGATATCGAGAAGAGAGGATATACTGAAGGGCGAGTTCCCATCTCCGGAGTTCGGATAGGTTGGTGTTGGTGGGAAGTATCCAGATAACTCGGACGGTGTAACACTGTGCCAAGATGTGCTGGCCGTGCATCAAGGCATGTTTAGCCACAGGGTGATCCTCATTACCAACAAACACTGTCTGCCTGTGGCCATTCATGCGAATGGACAGTTTGTTGCTGGTCATTCCCACATAGAAAGCGTCACAGTGCAGGCAGGTCAGTTGGTAAATCACGTGGGTGCTTTCACATGTGGCTCTCCCTTTGATCGTGTACACCTTCCGGGTTACAGGACTGGAGTAGGTGGTGGTGGGAGGGTGCATAGAACAGGTTTTACACCGGGGGCGGTTGCATGGGTAGGAGCCAGAGGGTAGGGAAGGTGGTTTGGGGATTTCATAGGGATGAACCAAGAGGTTACGAAGGTTAGGTGGACGGCGGAAAGACACTCTTGGTGGAGTGGGGAGGATTTCATGAAGGATGGATCTCATTTCGGGGCAGGATTTTAGGAAGTCGTATCCCTGCTGGAGAGCCACATTCAGAGTCTGATCCAGTCCCGGGAAGTATCCTGTCACAAGTGGGGCACTTTTGGGGTTCTTCTGTGAGAGGTTCTGGGTTTGAGGGGATGAGGAAGTGGCTCTGGTTATCTGCTTCTGTACCAGGTTGGTTGGGTAGTTGCAGGATGTGAAAGCTGTTTTCAGGTTGTTGGTGTAATGGTCGAGGGATTCAGGACTGGAGCAGATTCGTTTGCCACGAAGGCCTAGGCTGTAGGGAAGGGACCGTTTGATATGGAATGGGTGGCAGCTGTCATAATGGAGGTACTGTTGCTTGTTGGTGGGTTTGATGTGGACGGATGTGTGCAGCTGGCCATTGGACAGATGGAGGTCAACGTCTAGGAAAGTGGCATGGGATTTGGAGTAGGACCAGGTGAATCTGATGGAACCAAAGGAGTTGAGGTTGGAGAGGAAATTCTGGAGTTGTTCTTCACTGTGAGTTCAGATCATGAAGATGTCATCAATAAATCTGTACCAAACTTTGGGTTGGCAGGCTTGGGTAACCAAGAAGGCTTCCTCTAAGCGACCCATAAATGGGTTGGCATACGAGGGGGCCATCCTGGTACCCATGGCTGTTCCCTTTAATTGTTGGTATGTCTGGCCTTCAAAAGTGAAGAAGTTGTGGGTCAGGATGAAGCTGGCTAAGGTGACGAGGAAAGAGGTTTTAGGTAGGGTGGCAGGTGATCGGCGTGAAAGGAAGTGCTCCATTGCAGCGAGGCCCTGGACATGCGGGATATTTGTGTATAGGGAAGTGGCATCAATGGTTACAAGGATGGTTTCCGGGGGTAACAGACTGGGTACGGATTCCAGGCGTTCGAGAGAGTGGTTGGTGTCTTTGATGAAGGATGGGAGACTGCATGTAATGGGTTGAAGGTGTTGATCTACGTAGGCAGAGATACGTTCTGTGGGGGCTTGGTAACCAGCTACAATGGGGCGGCCAGGATGTTTGGGTTTGTCAATTTTAGGAAGTAGGTAGAAGGTAGGAGTGCGAGGTGTCGGTGGGGTGAGGAGTTTGATGGAGTCAGGTGACAAGGGTTCCACGACCGTGGGACTTGAACGTCGGGAGTATGTGGCTGAGGGACTGCGTCAGCTTTCAGACAACTCTACATACAAAGTTTGCCGAGGTAATCCCATTCCTGATGTCCAGGCGGAGCTTCAAGGAATCCTCAGAACCTTAGGCCCCCTACAAAACCTTTCACTTGACTCCATCAAACTCCTCACCCCACCGACACCTCGCACTCCTACCTTCTACCTTCTACCTACTTCCTAAAATTCACAAACCCAAACATCCTGGCCGCCCCATTGTAGCTGGTTACCAAGCCCCCACAGAACGTATCTCTGCCTACATAGATCAACACTTCAACCCATTACATGCAGTCTCCCATCCTTCATCAAAGACACCAACCACTTTCTCGAACGCCTGGAATCCATACCCAGTCTGTTACCCCCGGAAACCATCCTTGTAACCATTGATGCCACTTCCCTATACACAAATATCCCGCATGTCCAGGGCCTCGCTGCAATGGAGCACTTCCTTTCACGCCGATCACCTGCCACCCTACCTAAAACCTCTTTCCTCGTCACCTTAGCCAGCTTCATCCTGACCCACAACTTCTTCACTTTTGAAGGCCAGACATACCAACAATTAAAGGGAACAGCCATGGGTACCAGGATGGCCCCCTCGTATGCCAACCTATTTATGGGTCGCTTAGAGGAAGCCTTCTTGGTTACCCAAGCCTGCCAACCCAAAGTTTGGTACAGATTTATTGATGACATCTTCATGACCTGGACTCACAGTGAAGAACAACTCCAGAATTTCCTCTCCAACCTCAACTCCTTTGGTTCCATCAGATTCACCTGGTCCTACTCCAAATCCCATGCCACTTTCCTAGACGCTGACCTCCATCTGTCCAATGGCCAGCTGCACACATCCGTCCACATCAAACCCACCAACAAGCAACAGTACCTCCATTATGACAGCTGCCACCCATTCCATATCAAACGGTCCCTTCCCTACAGCCTAGGCCTTCGTGGCAAACGAATCAGCTCCAGTCCTGAATCCCTCGACCATTACACCAACAACCTGAAAACAGCTTTCACATCCCGCAACTACCCTCCCAACCTGGTACAGAAGCAGATAACCAGAGCCACTTCCTCATCCCCTCAAACCCAGAACCTATCACAGAAGAACCCCAAAAGTGCCCCACTTGTGACAGAATACTTCCCGGGACTGGATCAGACCTTGAATGTGGCTCTCCAGCAGGGATACGACTTCCTAAAATCCTGCCCCGAAATGAGATCCATCCTTCATGAAATCCTCCCCATTCCACCAAGAGTGTCTTTCCGCCGTCCACCTAACCTTCGTAACCTCTTGGTTCATCCCTATGAAATCCCCAAACCACCTTCCCTACCCTCTGGCTCCTACCCTTGCAACCGCCCCCGGTGTAAAACCTGTCCTATGCACCCTCCCACCACCACCACCTACTCCAGTCCTGTAACCCGAAAGGTGTACACGATCAAAGGGAGAGCCACATGTGAAAGCACCCACGTGATTTACCAACTGACCTGCCTGCACTGTGACGCTTTCTATGTGGGAATGACCAGCAACAAACTGTCCATTCGCATGAATGGCCACAGGCAGACAGTGTTTGTTGGTAATGAGGATCACCCTGTGGCTAAACATGCCTTGATGCACGGCCAGCACATCTTGGCACAGTGTTACACCGTCAGAGTTATCTGGATACTTCCCACCAACACCAACCTATCCGAACTCCGGAGATGGGAACTCGCCCTTCAGTATATCCTCTCTTCTCGACATCCGCCAGGCCTCAACCTCCGCTAATTTCAAGTTGCCGCCGCTCATACCTCACCTGTCTTAACAACAACTTTGCCTCTGTACTTCCGCCTCGACTGACATCTCTGCCCTTACTCTTTGCCTTTAAATATGTCTGCTTGTGTGTGTATGTGCGGATGGATGTGTGTGTGTGCGTGCGCGAGTGTACACCTGTCCTTTTTTTCCCCTAAGGGAAGTCTTTCCGCTCCCGGGATTGGAATGACTCCTTACCCTCTCCCTTAAAACCCACATCCTTTCGTCTTTCCCTCTCCTTCCTGAAGAAGCAACCATCGGTTGCTAAAGCTATTAATTCTGTGTGTGTGTGTGTTTTGTTCATTGTGCCTGTCTGCCGGCACTTTCCCGCTTGGTAAGTCTTGGAATCTTTGTTTTTAATATATTTTTCCCATGTTGAAGTTTCTGGAAAGTGCCGGTAGACAGGCACAATACATAAAACACACAAAATTCAAGCTTTCGCAACCAACGGTTGCTTCTTCAGGAAAGAGGGAAGGAGAGGGAAAGATGAAAGGATGTGGGTTTTAAGGGAGAGGGTAAGGAGTCATTCCAATCCCGGGAGCGGAAAGACTTCCCTTAGGGGGAAAAAAGGACAGGTGTACACGTGCACACACACACACACACACACACACACACACACACACACACACACACACACACACACACACACACACACACACACACACATATCACCTGCTGGTCCAGCATGAGTAGCCTCATGATAATGACACAGTATGCCATTGAAAATTCCTTCTACAAACAATCAATCAATCCGAATGCACACTTGAGAGATGAATGTTAAACCATCTAAAGTAAATTACTTGTTCCACAGATCAAACTCATGGTAGACATTATGATGTTTGTCAACAGAATAAACAGAACATTGATGTATAACTAAAAATGTAAAAGTAATATCTATATGGCTATTTGCAGTTTTTTCCTTAAATATGACTGTACTCAAGACTACTTGTATGGTGTAGAGGGAATTGTTAAGGAAAAACATCTTTAATCTACACTAAGAAACACTTTTGCTATGTGTCAGACATTTCGCTTTCATAGGCAGATCGCCAAAAAGATTACAACTGCATATTTCACCCCTTTCTGTGTCAAATTTACATTCATTAAAGAAAGTGCAGATAATGTTTCCTTTTGGTGTAATTGTGAATATCTCTGTTACTATCAAACTTTTACTGTGACACTGTGGTTAATATTCCCGGCTGCTTAAAGAAATACTTGCAAGATTTACGTCTTTCAATATCACACACCTCTAATAACTTTCTTTTGTGCAATGTATACTTTTATGCAAAATATGTTAACTTATTGACTCTTACATTCCCAATGTTGACAATTACTCTTACGGCAAAAGTTGCTGAATCTAAAGGTTTTAGCAGGTCTACTACATGGTTTTTCCAATTTATGTTTTCATCAATATGCACACACAAAAGCTTACATTTTTCTACTCATTTATTATTTATGGCTGGTATATTAGGTTAATCAGAGGTGGGATATTTTTGAGAGCACAAAACTGGATGAACTGCATTTTTTTTCTTCAAAGTTTAAAGCCACCCCATTTGTGCAAAACAATTCAGTAATTTTCACAAAAACATTATTAACTTCTTTGCTTGGCTTCACAACTATCCTTGTATCATGTGCAAACAGAAGTAATTCTGGCCCCTGATGCAAATAAAATGGCAGATCACTAACATAAAACAAGAACAATAGTACGCCAATGTTCAAACCCAGTGTCTCATTGGAATTGGTCTGCATGGCAATGATGTGATGCCCTCTTTGTGTTACTTGAACAGCCTAAAGTAACTTCCTGCATTCTGTTTCTTAAATAAGAACCAAACCAGACATTTGCTGAAGTATGTACTCCATAGAAACTAATAGGATACTAAGACACACAATCAAATCGCTTTGATAAGCCACAGAAGATCAGAAACTGATTATTTTATAATTCAACGATTTTATTAGGTGCTCAGTAAATGCATACATAGTTGACTCAGTCAAATAGATCTTTTGAAGGCCAAATTGTGATTGGCTAAGTATCCCAATATTATATAGGTGAGTGACAACACTTCAATACACTACCTACTTAAAATTTTTAGTAACTGACGTGGAAATGACACTTGGTCATACTTATTGACATCTGTGAAGTCACCCATTTTATAGAAAGGCCTAACAAGGGCATAATTCAATCTTTCCAGGAAAAAACACTGATTTAATGATGCATTACATAAGTGACTAAGAAAATTACATATTTTAGGACCACACTTTTTAGTGTGTTATTGGAGATATTATCCACCCCGTATGAACTTTTACTTTTTAGGGTTGTGTGATAAAAATGCAGTAAATGAAGCAGGCAAAAAGGAATACAAACGTCTCAAAAATGAGATTCACAGGAAGTGCAAAATGGCTAAGCAGGGATGGCTAGAGGACAAATGTAAGGATGTAGAGGCTGATCTCACTAGGGGTAAGATAGATACTGCCTACAGGAAAATTAAAGAGACCTTTGGAGAAAAGAGAACCACTTGTATGAATATAAAAGATCTCAGATGGAAACCCAGTTCTAAGCAAAGAAGGGAAAGCAGAAAGGTGGAAGGAGTATATAGAGGGGTCGATACAAGGGCGATTTACTTGAGGGCAATATTATGGAAACGGAAGAAGTGGATGAAGATGAAATGGGAGATATGATACTGCATGAAGAGCTTGACAGCACTCCAAAACCTGAGTTGACAAGGCCCCTGGAGTAGACAACATTCCATTAAAACTACTGACAGCCTTGGGAGAGCCAGTCCTGACAAAACTCTACCTTCTGGTGAGCAAAATGTATGAGACAGAAAAATATAATGATTCCAATCCCAAAGAAAGCAGGCGTTGACAGATGTGAAAATTACTCAACCATCAGTTTAATAAGTCACGTCTGCAAAATACTAACGCGAATTCTTTACAGACGAATGGAAAAACTGGTAGAAGCCGACCTCGGGTAAGATTAGTTTGGATTCCGTAAAAATATCGGAACACGTGATGCAATACTGACCCTACGACTTATATTAGAAAATAGATTAAGGAAAGGCAAACCTATTTCTCTAGCATTTGTAGACTTGGAGAAATGCTTTTGACAATGTTGACTGGAATACTCTCTTTCAAATTATGAAGGTGGCAGGGGTAAAATACAGGGAGCGAAAGGCTATTTACAATTTGTATAGAAACCAGATGGAAGTTATAAGAGTCGAGGGGCATGAAAGGGAAGCAGTGGTTGGGAAGGGAGTGAGACAGGGTTGTAGCCTCTCCCCAATGTTATTCCATCTGTATATTGAGCAAGCAGTGAAGGAAACAAAAGAAAAGTTTGGAGTAAGTATTAAAACCCATGGAGAAGTAATAACTTTTAGGCTCGCCGATGACGTAATTCTGTCAGAGACAGCAAAGGACTTAGAAGAGCAGTTGAACAGAATGGACAGTGTCTTAAGAGGAGGATATAAGATAACAAAAGCAAAATGAGGATGACGGAATGTAGTCGAATTAAGTCGGGTGATGCTGAGAGAATTAGATTAGGAAACGAGACACTTAAAGTAGTAAAGGAGTTTTGCTATTTGGGGAGCAAAATAACTCATTTTGGTCGAAGTAGAGAGGATATAAAATTTAGACTGGCAATGGCAAGGAAAGTGTTTCTGAAGAAGAGAAATTTGTTAATGTCGAGTATAGATTTAAATGCCAGGAAGTTGTTCCTGAAAGTATTTCTATGGGGTGTAGCCATGTATGGAAGTGAAACACGGACGATAAATAGTTTTGACAAGAAGAGAATAGAAGCTTTCAAAATGTGGTGCTACAGAAGAATGCTGAAGATTAGATGGGTAGATTACATAACTAATGAGGAAGTATTGAATAGGATTGGGGAGAAGAGAAGTTTGTGGCACAACTTGACTAGAAGAAGGGATCGGTTGGTAGGACATGTTCTGAGGCATCAAGGGATGACAAATTTAGTATTGGAGGGCAGCGTGGAGGTTAAAAATCATAGAGGGAGACCAAGAGATGAATACACCAAGCAGATTCAGAAGGATGTAGGTTGTAGTAGGTACTGGGAGATGAAGAAGCTTGCACAGGATAGAGTAGCATGGAGAGCTGCATCAAACCAGTCTCAGGACTGAAGACCAGAACAAGAACAACAACAACAACATTATCTTCCTTATTTTATACAGGGGTGTGAGATTAACTTTTAATGTACTAAATATTCTCTGTATTGCTCCTTCAGTAAACTGTTTTGCTTTCTCTTCTGAACTATCTACACCAACTTTCTTCTATTGCCTCTTTCTCTACACAACATCCTGGTGAATCCCGACGTCCTGTGGATGACTCGGGGGCATGACCTGGCCAATCCAATCATTCAGCACTTCCAACTCCAATCTTGTCACAGGCATATCCTACTCCAGCAGAAAATGGCCACCTCTGAAAGCAGCAATGTCATACTGCAACTCTGTTGTAATCACCACACAGCTTTTTATGTGGGTACAGCAACCAACTACACGTCTCTTGTAATGAATGACCACCACCAAACTGTGGCCACCCAGTGCACAACATGCAACTGAGCACAAAATGTTTGATTTCACTGGGTGCTTCACAACCTGGGCCATCTGGATCTCTTTGCCCCCAGCAACAGCTTTTCTTGCAATACATTCTTCATTTCCGCATTCCACCTGGTCTTAATCTCTGTTAGCCCAATGCCCTCACACCCTCCACTCAACAGTTACACCTGCCTCTGTCCCTTCACCTCAACCACCCCCATCCCCCCCTCCTCGCAATCCACATCACCTTCGTCATGTGGGTATGCTTGTCATTGGGACCTATAATGTTAGGCAGGTGATGGAGCTCCTCAGGGAGATAGCAGGCAGTGAAGGAAAGAATTTCAGTATGCATTCAGTATGTTTGCTGGGAGACCTCATCCGTGATGTGAAAGAGGCCCTGCCGGCAGCTATTGAGCACACTGGGTGCAACCAGCTGCATGTAGTGGCACATGTCGGCACGAATGCAGCACCTTTCAATGGCTGGCTGACTTGGTGAAGGAAACTAGCAATGCACGTGGGGTGCAGGCTAAGCTGTCTATTTGTAGCATCGTACCCAGGGTTGATTGCAGTCCTCTGGTTTGAAGCAGAATGGAAGGTCTAAACCAGAGGCTCAGAGTACTCATGATGGTATTGGATATGAATTTATCATCCTCCACTAGCGGGTGCAATATTGTAGGGTTCCCTTCAATAGGTCAGGCGTGTACTACACACAAGAAGTGCCTACTACGGTAGCGGAGCACGTGTGACGTAACATGGAGCTTTTTTAGGTCAGAGAACCCCTCCCTTGGGATCAGTGATGATTTGCCTGTTAAATCAGCCATAGTGACATTACAGAATCTTGGTCCTCTCAAATCAGAGATAGAAAAGATTAATATGATTTTAGTAAACAATGGGAGCATCCAAGGAAAGATCCCAGAATTAGTATCACTTATTGAGGGTTATAATGCACAGATAGTATTGTGACCAGAAAGCTGGTTGCAATCAGACATCAAAGACAACGAAATCCTAAGTTCAGATTGGAATATTTATTGTAAGGATAGGTTAGTCACCAGTGGTGGCAGCGTGATTATTGCAGTAAAAAAATTTGATAAAATCTAGCAAGGATATCATGGATTTCGAATGTGAATTAATCTGGGTGAAACAGTATTGAAGAACGGTCAAAAATGGTGATTGGATTCTTTTACAGACCAGCTGGGTCAGGATCTGAAGTTGTAGAGTGCTTCAGACAGAACTTGCGGAATATTATTAGTAATTTTCCTGATCATACTGTTGCAAGTGGGGGTGACTTCAATTTGCCAGGTTTAGATTGGGAGTGTTATGACATCAAAACTGGTTCCAGAGACAGGGATTCGTATGACATTGTTCTGAATGTCTTGGCCGAAAATTACCTTGAGCAGATGGAGAACCAACTTATCAGAGTAACGTCTTAGATCTCCTGGCAACAAACAGACCTAAACTTACTGAATCAGTTAACGTAGAAAAAGATATCAGTGATCATAAGGCTGTAGCAGCATGTATGATGACAGGCCCTACAAGGAATGTTAAGAAAGATAGGAAGATATATTTGTTCAGCAAGGGTGACAGGATACAAATTTCAGAATACCTGAGCAGTCAGCATAAAACATTTGATGATGAGGACGAACACATGGAGACCAAATGGAAAAAAAATTTCAAAGACATTGTTCAATATGCCCTAGACAAGTATGTTCCAAGTAAATTTGTAGGGATGGGAAAGATCCACAATGGTTTAATAGCTGTGTTAGAAAACCGCACTTCATCTGCGTTCGAGAGAAGTAAAAAAACTAGTTGACAAATAAAAACCAAACAAAGTGAAAATGAATGTAAGGAGAGCAATGAAAGAAGCATTCAATGATTTTGAAAGTAAGACAGTGTCAACCAACCTGAGTAAAAACCCTAAGAGATTTTGGTCATATGTAAAATCAGTAAGTGGGTCAAAATCATCTCTCAGTAAACACACCAGCACCAAAACAGAAGATAACAGAGAGAAGGTTGAAATACTGAATTCAGTCTTCCTAAGTTGCTTCACCATAGAAGATTGTAGCACTGCCCTTCTGTTCAATCATCGTACGAATGTCAAAATGGCAGATATTGAGATAACCAATCGCAGAATTGAAAAATAACTTAGTAGTGGAAAGGCATACGGACCAGATGAGACACCTATAAGATTCTATAAATATTATGCGAAAGAACTTGCTCCCCTTCTAGCAGTAATTTATTGTAGATCACTTGAGCAACAAAAGGTATCTGACTGGAAAAAAGTGCAGGTCGTTCTTGTTTTTAAGAAAGGCTATCAGACAGATCTGTATCGTTGATGTCAATCTGTTTTAGAATTATGGAACATGTTTTATGCGCAAGAATAATGACGTTTTGGAAAATGAACATCTCTATAAAAATCAACACGGATTTTGCAAACAGAGACCCTGCGAAACTCAGCTCACTCTGTTCCTCCATGAAATCCACAGTGCAATGGACAATGGCACTCAGGTTGACGCCATGTTCCTTGATTTCAGTAAGGCATTTGACATCATCCCACATTGCCATTTAATGAAAAAAATATGAGCTTACAGAATATCTGAAGCAGACTTGCAATTGGATTCAAGACTTTCTTGCAGACAGAACTCAACACGCTACTCTTAAAGGAACAAAATTGACAGATGTAAAAGTAAAAGTGTGATAGAACCGTTGCTGTTTACAATATATACAAGTATAAATGATCTAGTAGAAAGTGTCGGATGCTCTTTAAGACTATTTGCATATGATGCAGTTGTCTATACCAAAGTAGCAACATTGGAAGATAGTACGAATTTGCAGAATGACCTGCAGAGAACTGATGAATGGTGCAGGCTATGGCAGTTGACCCTGAATGAAAATAAATGTAATATATTGTGCATACATAGAAAATAAATCTACTACTGTACAGCTACACTATTGATGACAAACAGCTGGAGACAGCGTCTGCCGTAAAATATCTAGGCGTAACTATCCAGAGTGACCACAAGTGGAATGACCACATAAAACAGATTGTGGTAAAAGCAGATACCAGATTCAGATTCATCGGAAGAACCTTAAAGAAAAGTAACTCATCCATGAATGAAGTGGCTTATAAGATGCTTGTTTGCCTGATTCTTGAGTACTGTTCATCCACCTGGGATCTGTATCAGGTAGGACAAATAGTTTAGTTGGTGGGTTGGTTGGTTTAAAGACGGGAGAAGGGACCAAACTATGAGGTCATCGGTCCCTTGTTCCACAAATGCCACAAATGTGAGAATAAAATGGACAAAACATTTAACACAAAACAGAAAGAAAGGAAAGGCCACAAGAATGAAGAGAAGGCAACAAACACTAAAAGGGACAAAAGAGGACAAGAAAACAACGGAGACACTAGAAACAGGAGAGATTAAAACATGAAAGCAGATTACAGTGGTTGGCCAACCATGAGAATAAAAAGGGAAAGCCAGACACTCTGCAACACATTAAAAGCTCCATCCAAAAAGAACTAGGGTGGAGGACACAGAGGGACGAAGGACATGCGTTAAAACCTACATAGAAGTATAAAACCCACTCTCACAGATAAAACGTAAAACTAAAGCTGCTGTGGAGGCATTATCACCCAACACCGAAGGCAGGGCACTGGGAAAGTTAAAAGTCTGCCGCAGAGTGGCTAAAAGTGGGAAGTACAGCAAGAGGTGGATGACTGTCATTTGGGAGCTACAGCGAGACTGAGGTGGGTCCTCACGATGGAGCAGGTAACCATGCATTAGCCACGTATAGCCAATACGTAGCTGGCAGAGGACAACTGATTCCCTGTGGGAGGCCTGCACAGAAGACTTCCACACATTCATAGTCTCCTTAATGACAATTTGTTGTGTGTGCTGTTATGCCATTCCATCTCACAAAGCCTAAAAACCCTGCAGTGTAAGACAGATTGCAGGTCAGCTTCAGAGATCTCCAGAAGCGGTTTCCGTGTCGCCTGTTTGGCCAACCTGTCTGTAAGTTGGTTGCCAGGGATTCCGATGTGTCCTGCAGTCCACACAAACACCATGGAAGGATGGGACTGTTCCAGGGCACAGATGGACTCCTGAATGGACGCCACTAGAGGGTGGTGAGAGTAGCACTGGTCAATAGCTTGTAGGCTGCTCAATGAAATGTACACAGGAGAAATGACTCGCCAGGGGCATGAGCAGATGTACTCAAGAGCATGAGATATGGTCGCCAGCTCTGCAGTGAAAACACTGCAGCCAACTGGCAAGGAGTGCTGCTCAATATGTCCTTCATGAACATACGCGAAGCCTACATGACAATCAGCCATTGAGCCGTCGGTGTAAACCACTTCAGAGCCCTGGAACACATCAAGAATCGAGAGGAAGTGACAGCGGAGAGCGGTGGAGTTAACAGAGTCCTTAGGGCCATGCAAAAGGTCCAGATGAAGCTGCAGTCAAGGCGTACAACACCATGGAGGCGTACATGACCGCAAGTCAAGATGGTGAAGGGGAGGACTCCAGTTCGGCCAGAAGGGACCGCATGCGAACCACAATCTTTGACCCCAATCTGGGCCGCCGATGTGGGAGATGGACTTCCGTGGGTGGGAAAAGGAGACAGTAATTTGGATGGTCAGGGGAAATATGAATGTGTGCTGTGTAATTGGAGAGCAGCTGCGCACGTCTGATCTGCAGTAGAGGGACACGAGCATCCACCAGTAAGCTGGTCACCAGACTCGTCCTAAAAGCTCCTGTCGCTAATCGAAACCCACAGTGGTGCAAAGGGTCGAGTAAATGTAATCCTGAAGGTGCTACTGAACCATAAACCACACTCCTAATCAGTTTGGGATTGGACAAGGGCTCTATAGAGCTGCAGCAGCGTACAGCGATCTGCACCCCAATCGGTGTTGCTCAGGCAATGGAGGGCATCGAGGTGCTGCCAGCACTTCTACTTAAGTTGACGAAGATGAGGGAGCCAAGTCAATCGAGCATCGAAAATCAGTCCTAGGAATTGATATGTCTCCACTACAGTGACTGGATCATCATTAAGGTAAAGTGCAGGTTCCGGATGAACGGCAAGACGTTGGAAGAAGTGCATGACACACGACTTTGCGGCTGAAAACTGGAAGCCATGGGCTAGGGCCCTGAACAGATAGAGGAGATAGAAAAGATCCAATGAAGAGCGATGTATTTCGTCGCGAGAGTGTTTAGTCGGACAACATATTACTTCCCCCACATACATTTCGTTTATTGGCTACGAGGAGAAAATTCAAGGAATTAGAGCCAATACAAAGGCTTACCGACAATCATTCTTTCCAAGCACTATTCGGGAGTTGAACAGGGTTTGTGGGATCAGGTAGTGGAGCCGAAAATACCCTTCACCATACTCCATTAGGTGGCATGCGGAGTATGATGTAGATGTACCACACATCACTGTCTCTGGCACCTGTGCATCACAGGCCTCGTGTGTGCACCTGGCAGCATTCCCCCCCCTGCATTCCTAGCCAGCAAACCTGCTGCCCCTTCCAAACCACTAGCTGCCTACCCCTCAAACCCTCTTCCTGCCCCCCCCCCCCTCTCCCTCTCTCTCTCTCTCTCTCTCTCTCTCTCTCTCTCTCTCTCTCTCTCTCTCTCTCTCTCTCCCCCCCCCCCTCCTCTATAGACTTCACCTGTTCACCTGACAATCCCCACCCCAGTCGACCTGCTGAAATGCATTGTGCGTCATGCAGGAGGAATGTAAGGGCACAGGTGTGTGTGTGTGTGTGTGTGTGTGTGTGTGTGTGTGTGTGTGTGTGTTTGTTTTAGAATAAAAAAGGGAAATAATTCAATATTGGGAAATTAGTAGCTGAAGGACATCTTCAAATGCGAGTTGCTGATTACTGATTATTATACAGTGTATTTACCAGCTATAATGTACACTTTAGTTTGCTATTTTTTTGCTATGGCTGCTAACTACAACCTACAAGAATTTCGCTACATCACAAGAGACGTACTCAAATGGCACACAGGTACTTTTGTTACTTAATTCTCTGTAGGGTCTGAAGCAGTCTGGCCAACAGTGGAATTTGAAGTTGAATAATACATTGCTTGAAATAGGAATCAAAACATTAAAAATTGCTTCATGCGTACATTACTCTGTTGTCAAATCAGTAATGTTATTCCTTAGAGTGTGAATAGAGCACACACTGATTTCTGGTAACCAACAGTGAATAGGACTGTTGTTGTTGTTGTTGTCTTCAGTCTTGAGACTGGTTTGATGCAGCTCTCCATGCTACTCTATCCTGTGCAAGCTGCTTCATCTCCCAGTACCTACTGCAGCCTACATCCTTCTGAATCTGCTTAGTGTACTCATCTCTCGGTCTCCCTCTACGATTTTTACCCTCCACGCTGCCCTCCAATGCTAAATTTGTGATCCCTTGATGCCTCAAAACATGTCCTACCAACCGATCCCTTCTTCTAGTCAAGTTGTGCCACAAACTTCTCTTCTCCCCAATCCTATTCAATACCTCCTCATTAGTTACGTGATCTATCCACCTTATCTTCAGTATTCTTCTGTAGCACCACATTTCGAAAGCTTCTATTCTCTTCTTGTCCAAACTAGTTATCGTCCATGTTTCACTTCCATACATGGCTACACTCCAAACAAATACTTTCAGAAACGACTTCCTGATACATATCTATACACATCTATATTCGATGTTAACAAATTTCTCTTCTTCAGAAACGCTTTCCTTGCCATTGCCAGTCTACATTTTATATCCTCTCTACTTCGACCATCATCAGTTATTTTACTTCCTAAATAGCAAAACTCCTTTACTACTTTAAGTGTCTCATTTCCTAATCTAATTCCCTCAGCATCACCCGATTTAATTTGACTACATTCCATTATCCTCGTTTTGCTTTTGTTAATGTTCATCTTATATCCTCCTTTCAAGACACTGTCCATTCCGTTCAACTGCTCTTCCAAGTCCTTTGCCGTCTCTGACAGAATTACAATGTCATCGGCGAACCTCAAAGTTTTTACTTCGTCTCCATGAATTTTAATACCTACTCCGAATTTTTCTTTTGTTTCCTTTACTGCTTGCTCAATATACAGATTGAATAACATCGGGGAGAGGCTACAACCCTGTCTCACTCCTTTCCCAACCACTGCTTCCCTTTCATGCCCCTCGACTCTTATTACTGCCATCTGGTTTCTGTACAGATTATAAATAGCCTTTCGCTCCCTGTATTTTACCCCTGCCACCTTTAGAATTTGAAAAAGAGTATTCCAGTCAACATTGTCAAAAGCTTTCTCTAAGTCTACAAATGCTAGAAACGTAGGTTTGCCTTTTCTTAATCTTTCTTCTAAGATAAGTCGTAAGGTCAGTATTGCCTCACGTGTTCCAACATTTCGACGGAATCCAAACTGATCCTCCCCGAGGTCTGCATCTACCAGTTTTTCCATTCGTCTGTAAAGAATTCGCGTTAGTATTTTGCAGCCGTGGCTTATTAAACTGATAGTTCGGTAATTTTCACATCTGTCAGCACCTGCTTTCTTTGGGATTGGAATTATTATATTCTTCTTGAAGTCTGAGGGTATTTCACCTGTCTCATACATCTTGCTCACCAGCTGGTAGAGTTTTGTCATGACTGGCTCTTCCAAGGCCGTCAGTAGTTCTAATGGAATGTTGTCTACTCCGGGGGCCTTGTTTCGGCTCAGGTCTTTCAGTGCTCTGTCAAACTCTTCACGCAGTATCGTATCTCCCATTTCGTCTTCATCTACATCCTCTTCTATTTCCATAATATTGTCCTCAAGTACATCGCCCTTGTATAAGCCTTCTATATACTCCTTCCACCTTTCTGCCTTCCCTTCTTTGCTTAGAACTGGGCTGCCATCTGAGCTCTTGATATTCATACACGTGGTTCTCTTCTCTCCAAAGGTCTCTTTAATTTTCCTGTAGGCAGTATCTATCTTACCCCTAGTGAGATAAGCTTCTACATCCTTACATTTGTCCTCTAGCCATCCCTGTTTAGCCATTTTGCACTTCCTGTCAATCTCATTTTTGAGACGTCTGTATTCCTTTTTGCCTGCTTCATTTACTGCATTTTTATATTTTCTCCTTTCATCAATTAAATTCAATATTTCTTCTGTTACCCAAGGATTTCTAGCAGCCCTCGTCTTTTTACCTACTTTATCCTCTGAGGACTAGAAATCTAAAAAAGCTAGAAGAGAAATTATGCATTATTGGTGAAGCAAAGAAACATACTGGTGTGAACATAAACAGAAACCACAAAACAGGTGTGGTTGACCTAAACTGAAAGCACATCAATAAGGTGTTGGAAAATTCTGGACCTGTTTAAACTCTCATTGAAATGAATGCATCATCTAATAAAAGAAGAGATAACATACTCTACAGACAAGTGACACGACCTGATATTTCATATTCTGCAAGTTACATAAACATTGTGAAGATCCACTAAACAAGATTGGCTTAGTGTGAAAAGTTTTAAGGTATTTTCAGGGAACCAAGAATTTGCAACTATGTTTCACTAAAGAATACACCACAGAAATAACTAGATACTGTGGTGCAGACTGGGCCAATGATCCAGTAGATAGGAGGTCTGACACAGTACATTTTCTGTTCCAGAAAGGCAATATTACATGTAATTTGTGCAAACAGCAAATTGTAATGATTTCCACTGCTGAAGCAGAATACAGGGTGACGTGATCAGCTGGGCAAAAATCTCTGTGGTCATCAACAGCTGCAACCTGAGATTTGTCAACATGGGAGTAATACAACATTCATACACCATGACAATGACAGTACAGTCACGACAACCAATTTTTTCCCCTTTTTTATTGGAGTTAGTTTTACAGCACCTTCCTACTTGATAATGATCTTAGATTGAAATTGCAATTGCGTGAACTGTAATAAAAGATACAGTTGGCTGTGAACATGTCATTTAAAAAACAGCAATAAAACTGGCATCTATGGACTGCTACCAACCAAGGACAAAACACACAGATATACATCTGCACATTCTCAGAGGAAATGTTGTGGGGTCAAGAATGAAATCTGTTTATTAAAGGGTGTGAAATTAGGGCTGAGAGTCTGTTGAAATGGACAATACATGAAAACTATTTGTATTGTGTCAATAAAATTTGTTTGCATTCTGGTGGAAATGTTAGATATTAGAATGCAAATAATTTTATGTTCTCGCAATTGCTCATGAAATTATGAAGTGTAAATAAATATTAGCTACTGCAAGACTTTATTCTGTGATGTGAATAATCTTTAGAAATAGGGTTGCATTCTTCTCTACTAGTGTTTTCTTTTATTGCAAATAACTACATAATCTATCTTTATTTATACCAAACAAAACTGCACGTTTAACCATTACAAAACACAAATTAGGGGGTAAAATGTATACTAAGTAAAATAGGCATCTACAAAAATTGTAATTAACTTTTACAAGTGGCCTAATTTTCAAAATTTTCTAACAGTGAATATGAGCTATTTCTAACAATAAAATAAACAGTACCCAAAATATAATGAAACTTTTATAGAAAAGGGAACCTCAGAGTATTAGAATGAAAGCTTTGGTCCTCATTGTGTCATTTGCAAAATGTGTAACACTGAATTCGAGAGGATTGACAGGCAAGTTCCAATCTCCATGGCGTTTTCTTTTATGTGGCATATACTAGCATTTGAGAAACATGCCAGACAGTTTAGGACAAGTAATACTTTCCACACACAAATCTGTTCAAAAGGCTTGTTTCCACTCTAAAACAAGTCAATTGCACACAGCAAAAATAATATTGTTTTTCCAGAATTTAAGGCATGGAGAGACAAGACATCAATAACTCAACAATCATTTGCCAGCAGAGCAAGACTGAAGGTCCAGAAATCTTCTGGACAAGTACTACAAATGTGAAAATGACTGTTTCATATAGAACAAAACCCTCTCACAAGATATCTAGCCTTATCGAAGGTACCATCACTGCCGGGCAGTAGGGTTTGTGTGCTCCAGCAAAGTTGAGTGCTGTGCCAATAGTAATACAGCTACTGACAGCGTCACCCACGCCAGACAGACCTTGGCAGAGGAGCCAGATGAATCGTGTCTTGCACTGAGTAGGAGCAGCTCTATAGGTGTAGGGAAGCCAACCCTAGTGGAGTAAACCCCAAGGAAGGGATTCGGACCTAGGGCTACCAACTCCACCTTGCAAAATGGAATTGTAGCAGATACTACTCATGAGACTTACAAGGATATAAATTTCAAGATGAAAACCTGATAAGGGAAAAGGTTAAGGAGAAGGGAAATAGATATTATGATAGCTGCCTGGAATGTGACCACCCTTACACGAACTGGCGAAGTGAAAGAAATTAGAGGAGAAATGGGTGAATATACAGTGAAAATGGCAGCACTACAAGAAATACAAAGGCAAGGACATGGAATGATAGCATCGGGAAATCTTATACTACTGATATACAATAGATGCAATATGGACCATATTGGTACCAGCTTTCTTCATGGTAATTCAATGAAGGCAAATTTAATTATAACATTTTAGGTTGTTTTCTTGGAGTTTAGGACAAATTTTTTTAATCTTATGATGATGCCCCTCTGGAGGTTGCAGAGGATGTATTTCGCTCCAGACTGGAAGAGGGAGTCAGCAAAGTTCAAAGGCATGATGTGAAAATGATCCTTTATGACCTAAATGTAACAATACGGAAAGGAAAAGTGTATAGAAATTTTAACTGGGAAAGAAAACCTCCTTGAAGTCAGTGACAACTTTACCAGTGGGAACACGACAATGATAAAAATCACAAAGTATCCAAGGAATGACATTAAGAAGTGTACTTGAGCTTCATCACACAAAGTTATACAGAAGCCAAATAGACCATGTTATAATAGAAATAGATAGAGATTATCAGATGATGTGGAAGTTAGTAGCTGTAGAGGGCAGACGAAGACACAGATAATTAATTCGCGCGGATCAGGTACAGAAATAACATAGCTATGTCAAGAAACAAAAACAGCAGGAGAAAAGGGAAAAAATGTAAAAAGTTTACACCTTAAAGAAAAGCAGGAAGAATATAAGAAGACTTTTGTGACAAGGAAGTACACATGGAAGGAGGGGGATGTGGAAACTAAATGGTGGATTCCGACCCAAGTCATCAATGTGGCCTCAGAAGTAGTACATGAAGGAATCCCACAAGAAAAGTTAAATAGTTCAAAAAGGAGTGTTCACTGGTAATCAAAAAGAGAAAAGAGGAAAAGAAGGCTGCAAAGGATCTAGCAGTGGAAGAGTACAGTAGTTGTGCTCTTCAGTCCTGAGACTGGTTTGATGCAGCTCTCCATGCTACTCTATCCTGTGCAAGCTTTATCTCCCAGCACCTACTGCAGTCTACATCCTTCTGAATCTGCTTAGTGTATTCATCTCTTGGTCTCCCTCTACACTGCCCTCCAATACTAAATTGGTGATCCCTTGATGCCTCAGAACATGACCTACCAACCAATCCCTTCTTCTAGTCAAGTTGTGCCACAAACTCCTCTTCTCCCCAATTCTATTCAATACCTCCTCATTAGTTATGTGATCTAACCATCTAATCTTCAGCATTCTTCTGTAGCACCACATTTTTAAAGCTTCAATTCTCTTCTTGTCCAAACTATTTATCGGTCATGTTTCACTTTTATACATCGCTACACTCCATACAAATACTTTCAGAAACTACTTCCTGACACTTAAATCCATACTCGATGTTAACAAATTTCTCTACTTCCGAAACACTCTCCTTGCCATTGCCAGTTTTCATTTTATATCCTCTCTACTTCAACCATCATCAGTTATTTTGCTCCCCATATAGCGAAACTGCTTTACTACTTTAAGTGACTCATTTCCTAATCTAATTCCCTCAGCATCACCCAACTTAATTCAACTACATTCCATTTCCCTCGTTTTGCTTTTGTTGATGTTCATCTTATATCCTCCTTTCAAGACACTGTCCATTCCATTCAACTGCTCTTCCAAGTCCTTTGCTGTCTCTGACAGAATGACAAGGTCATCGGCAAACCTCAAAGTTTTTATTTCTTCTTCATGGTTTTCAATACCTACTCCAAAGTTTTCTTTTGTTTCCTTTATTGCTTGCTCAATATACAGATTGAATAACATTGGGGAGAGGCTACAACCCTGTCTCACTCCCTTCCCAACCACTGCTTCCCTTTCATGCCCCTCGAGACCCTTATAACTGCCATCTGGTTTCTGTACAAACTGTAAATAGCCTTTTGCTCCCTGTATTTTACCCCTGTCACCTTCAGAATTTGAAAGAGAGTATTCCAGTCAACATTGTCAAATGCTTTCTCTAAGTCTACAAATGCTAGAAATGTAGGTTTGCCTTTTTTTAAATCTAGCTTCTAAGATAAGTCGTAGGGTCAGTATTGCATGCCGTGTTCCAATATTTTTACGGAATCCAAATTGATCTTCCCCGAGGTCTGCTTCTACTAGTTTTTCCATTTGTCTGTAAAGAATTCGCGTTAGTATTTTGCAGACGTGACTTATTAAACTGATGGTTGAGTAATTTTCACATCTGTCAACGCCTGCTTTCTTTGGGATTGGAATCATTGTATTCTTCTGTCTCATAAATTTTGCTCACCAGAAGGTAGAGTTTTGTCAGGACTGGCTCTCCCAAGGCTGTCAGTAGTTCTAATGAAAGTTGTCTACTACGGGGTCTTGTTTCAACTTGGATCTTTCAGTGTCCTGTCAAACTCTTCACGCAGTATCATATCTCCCATTTCATCTTCATCCACATCTTCTTCCGTTTCCATAATATTGTCCTCAAGTACATCGCCCTTGTATAGACCCTCTATATACTCCTTCCACTTTTCTGCTTTCTCTTCTTTGGTTAGAACTGGGTTTCCATCACGGCTCTTTATATTCATACAAGTGGTTCTCTTTTCTCGAAAGGACTCTCTAATTTTCCTCTGGGCAGTATCTATCTTACCCCTAGTGAGATAAGCCTCTACATACAACTATTTGTCCTCTAGCCATCCCCACTTAGCCATTTTGCACTTCCTGTCTATCTCATTTTTGAGACATTTGTATTTTCTCCTTTCATCAATTAAATCCAAGATTTCTTCTGTTACCCTAGGATTTCTATTAGCTCTCATCATTTTACCTTCTTGATCCTCTGCTGCCTTCAGTACTTCATACCTCAAAGCTACCCATTCTTCTTCTACAGTATTTCTTTCCCCCGTTCTTGTCAATTGTTCCCTTATGCTGTCCCTGAAACTCTGTACAACAACTGGTTTAGTCAGTTTATCCAGGTCCTTAAATTCACACAGTTTTGCAGTTTTAATTTACAGTTCATAACCAATAGATTGTGGACAGAGTCCACATCTGCCCCTGGAAATGTCTTCATGTATACAACCTTCTTTCACGATTCTTGAACCAAGTGTTAGCTATGATTAAGTTATGCTCTGTGCAAATTTCTACCAGGCAGCTTCCTCTCATTTGTTACCCCCAATCCATATTCACCTACTATGTTTCCTTCTCTTCCTTTTACTACAATCGAATTCCAGTCATCCATGACTATTAAATTTTCGTCTCCCTTCACAGAGAGAAGAGAAAATGAGCAAATAAGCTACACAGGCTGAAGAAATAGCAGTACAAAAGGAGGAAGATACAGGAGGGACAATAATGAGATACCCAAGGTCTATGATAGACCTAGAGAACTGAAGACATGTTACCAATTGAGAGCAGTTTTCTGTAAGTATAAAGATGGAAATCTAATTGGAGATAAAAGCAAAGATTTGGGAAGATGGCAAGACTATTTTATTGAGTTACTTGATGGAAATGAGGCAACGGCCCTGCTGCAGTGGATACATGGCTCCTGTCAGATAACTGAAGTTGAGCACTGTTGGACGTGGCCAGCATTTGGATGGGTGAACCATCTGGGCCACCATGGGATGTTGCTATTTTTTGTGGTGCACTCAGCCTTGTGATGCCAACTGAGGAGCCATTCGACTGAATAGTAGGGGCTCTGGTCACAGAAAACCATCATAACAACTGGGAGAGCAGTGTGCTGACTACACACCCCTCTCCTATCCACTTCCTCAGCTGAGGATTACACGACGAGCAGATGGTCCCGATGGGCCACTTGTGGCCTGAAGGCCGAGTGCTTTGATGGAAATGGGAAGGTAACAGACAGGAAGCCTTCAATGAGGAAGAGGAAAGTTGGATTTGAAATAGGAATTAGAAGCAGAGGAGCAGGAAGTTGAACCACCAGACTTAAAGGAATAAAGCAACAGGAGAAGATACAATGGAAGCCGAATTATTAAAATTTGGGGGAAGAAGATGGAGACAGCTCTCAATGACTTAATAAAGGAAATGTGGATAAATGAAGATATTCCAAAGGAGTGAAACATTGGAACAATCTGCCCATTACATAAGACTGGTGATAAGTCAGAGTGCAGCAATTACTAAGAGATTACTCTTGGATGTAATGTATACAATGTTTACTAAAATTTTAGCCTACTGAAGACAATAATGTGTGGAAAGACTACTGGGAGATTATCATGTTGGATTTAGGAAAAATAGATCCACTATTGATCAGATATTTTTAGTGACGCAAATGCTGAGAAATTTTATGAATATGTCAAGCAACCTCATCAGTTGTACATTGATTTAAACAAGCACATTACAGAGTAGACAGCAATAAGATTCTCCAATATGAAAGATTTAAAAATCCCACTAAAATCAGTGAGATTGATGGAAGTGATAATCAAAGTTCACTGAGGCTTTTTGCAGATGATGCTGTGGTGTATCGAGAGGTTGCAACAATGGAAAATTGTACTGAAATGCAGGAGGATCTGCAGCGAATTGACGCATGGTGCACGTAATGGCAATTGAATCTCAATGTAGACAAGTGTAATGTGATGCGAATACATAGAAAAATAGGTCCCTTATCATTTAGCTACAAAATAGCAGGTCAGCAACTGGAAGCAGTTAATTCCATAAATTATCTGGGAGTACTCATTAGGAGTGATTTAAAATGGAATGATCATATAAAGTTGATCGTCGGTAAAGCAGATGCCAGACAGATTCATTGGAAGAATCCTAAGGAAATGCAATCCGACAACAAAGGAAGTAGGTTACAGTACGCTTGTTCGCTCAATGCTTGAATACTGCTCAGCAGTGTGGGATCCGCACCAGATAGGGTTGATAGAAGAGATAGAGAAGATCCAACGGAGAGCAGCGCGCTTCGTTACAGGATCATTTAGTAATTGCGAAAGCGTTACGGAGAGGATAGATAAATTCCAGTGGAAGACTCTGCAGGAGAGACGCTCAGTAGCTCGGTACGGGCTTTTGTTAAAGTTTCGAGAACACACCTTCACCGAAGAGTCAAGCAGTATATTGCTCCCTCCTACGTATATCTCGCGAAGAGACCATGAGGATAAAATCAGAGAGATTAGAGCCCACACAGAAGCATACCGACAATCCTTCTTTCCACGTACAATACGAGACTGGAATAGAAGGGAGAACCGATAGAGGTACTCAGGGTACTCTCCGCCACACACCGTCAGGTGGCCTTCGGAGTATGGATGTAGATGTAGATGTAGAAAGCAATTGTTTACAAGGTCAGCATAGAACACCATTTGTCAGGAGACTTCCATGTTGGAAAGGGGGACATGATCTCCTCACTACTCTAACATAGCACTCGAGAAGTAATTTGGTACATGTCAACAAACCCAGGGGCAATAAATATTTAACCAGCAGGTTCAGATGGTGGTGTATACTGATGATGTTGCATTAATTGCAAGTAATATCAGAGCTTTGAAGGATAATGATGCTGAATTAGGAGGAGTGGTGCAGAAGCTGGGACTGGAAGTAGATACAGGTGAAACAACTTGTTGTCAAATCTTTGAAGTAAACACTCCAAAAACAAATTCACGGAATCCAGATACTGATGGCTCCAGTTATGCAAGTATCAATATACCTGAGGGGCTGTACATGGAGTGCTTAGGGGCCTGAAGACGGCATTAACAATAATGAGATACCAAAACTGGGCATCTTCTGAAAAGATATGTCAGTTTGCCAGTTTTTCTTTGGGAAATATTTGACCAGCTACTGTACCATATCCATGATGGACCAACAGAGATACAAAGGAAGAGGGCTGGTTATTGAGATGGGAAAGGAAGATTTTCAGAAAGATATTTGGTGCAGTGAGAGAGTAAGAAAGCTGGAGAATAAGAACAGACACATTTCATTATATTCATTTCATGTGGCCAAAAATATTACAGCAATTGCACAACTCAATGATACTTACAACAAACAGGTTTTCACTTAAGGATGCTGCTGAAGTGTGGACACTTCTTCCATTCCGCCACTGAAAAACAAGGGTCATATTAACAAACACAAAGACAGATGTTTTTATATATTTATACAAATCAACAGGTGGAGTCATCACTTTGATCACTAGAACTTTTCAAGGTAGTAAATACAACTTTCACCTTCAGTAGTACATTTTAAGTGAGGAAAAGGGTGGCAGGTGTGTGTGTGTGTGTGTGTGTGTGTGTGTGTGTGTGTGTGTGTGTGTGTGTGTGAGGGGGGGGGGGGGGGGGGGGAGCGAAGAGGGGATTAGGATTTCATGTTCCAGTGATGGTGAGATCATTAGTGATGGAGCACAAGTTTAGTTTGAGAGTCGGCAAAATAATTTTCTGATAGCAGTGTCTATGTTGTACAGACAGGAAGAGCACTGAAGATAAGATATAATGAACACTATGCGGCCCGACAACTGAAGAATATGGCGAGTCAGCTGTTGAAACCTATGTGTCACACAGGACACAAAAATATAAAATGCTCAATGCGCAGACCATTCAACACACAGCTAAAATGTACAAAGTTTCTAGACACTTCAATTTGCAAAAAACAAAAACTGTAGTCAGATTACAATCTACACAAGTTAGACAAGGAAAATGTAAATGCTATATGGATCTTTAGCAAGACAAACTTATTTCCTAAAACCCCCCCTCTTATGCAGCTGAATGTAATTGACCTAAATTAGATATCCTCTGCTTGAAAATATAACTGGACAGATGAAAAAAATCTACTCACCAAATGGCAGCACAAGAAAACATGCACAGAAGGTATACAAACTGGGCAAGGTTTCTGAGCCAGTGGCCCCTCCTTCTGACAGAAGGGTTGAGGGGGGGAAATGAAAGAAGAACTAGCGGGGTTTAGGAAATGGGGAGAGTTATTGAAAATTCACCCAGGATCTAGGTCAGGAGAGACTTACCACATGGGATGAAAAGGAAGGACTGATAGTTAGGGACTGCATATGTTATTTGAAAACCTGAGAGCTTAAAGGTGGAAGAAAGGGTAATAGGCAAGACAAGAAACTGACAAAACATGGTGCAAAAGGTAATAAGAGTGGAAAGCAAAGTGCATTATGCGTGGTAGACAAGTGGTGGTGGTGGGGGGGCAGGGGAATAGATCAGACAATGAAGAAGACACAGAAAACTAAAAGAGAGTGGAGATAAGGAATAGTTAGAGAAAATCAATGCTGAGACCGAAAAAATTTAGGCCAGATTGGTGGCAAGAACCAAGGACATGTTGTGATGCCAGTTCCCACCTATTAGTGAGTTCTGAGAAACTGGTGTCAGAGGAGAGAAACAGATGGCATGTGTGATGAAACAGGCACAAAGGTAATGGCTGTCAGGCTGTAGAGCATGATCTGCAACAGGGTATTGTGTGTTGTTAGTACACACCACCTGTCTACACCCATTCATCCTAACTGATAATTTGGTGGTAGTCACTTGCACGATGTTTTGTAAGTAATCCATGTATTGTCAGTGATCTCTGTCTTGATTATTACCCTTCCACCTTTAAGCTTTCAAGTTAACAAATCTAATCTGGTGAATTCCCCAGTCAGTCAGTCTTCCTTCTCATTGTGTCTGCTAAGTCTCACCTCACCTGGAGTTCTGGGTGACTTTTCTGTAAGTCTCCCCATAAAAATGGTTCTCACATTGAAGGAAATGGCTCAGATTAACTGACAAAGAGACTTTAAAATCACGATGCCCTCTGTACAACAGTTTGCCAAACTATATACAGATAACAGAAAACATGTCCGTTTTCAAAAATAAAATAAAACATCGCTTGATTAAACATGTTCCTGCAGAGTTAAAGAATATCCTGAAGCAAAAAATTAATGTAATGTTTCATATGTAACTGTGGAAATATGTAAAAAGACTCAGGGAGCATAAAGTGACTTTAATCTTTGGTGATTATCTATGTATATTAATTTTTTTAGATGCTTGTATTTTAGAGGCTATTTTTGAATAAACCAATTTTTACTGATATATGTAGTTATGTAATTTTAAAACTTGTAATTTTTCAAACTTCATGTAAACATAACATGTCCAATACTATTGTATAGAATAGTCCACAGACAGAGATAAACAAATAAATCTCTTAAACCACACCAGTCGTTTTACTCCAACTCTTTCCTTTAGCTCCAGTCATTCTGCCAGGAGGAGGAGCCACTGGCTCCAAAAACTTGCACATTTTCACAACTTTTATGAATTTTTTTCCTGTTGTCAGTTGGTGAGTTAATTTTTTATTGATCCAATTATATTACATTTTCAAAAATTTATTATTTTCAAAGCTCTCTTCTCTACTTGCATATGCAAGATCATGTATTAACTTGGGGGAAGACAATCCGGCTCATAATGAATTAGTATCAATAAAACAATTATAACTGATGTGAAGTAATTTTAAAAAATGAGGTATGTTATGAAACAAACTGCTCAAAAATGTTTTGAACCACTCTCATGACATACATAGTTTAGTTTTTGTCCAGAAACCCCTTTATGAATTCTCTTTTGACCACAGTGAATTGCTACGTGCAGCTACATGTTTAATGAAGATAAAGGTAAGCCTGTATTCTCAGAACATGACTGTCTTCAGCTGACTACAGGAAAATGTGGCCTGTATTCACAACTGTCTGTCAATATACACTCCTGGAAATTGAAATAAGACCACCGTTAATTCATTGTCCCAGGAAGGGGAAACTTTATTGACACATTCCTGGGGTCAGATACATCACATGATCACACTGACAGAACCACAGGCACATAGACACAGGCAACAGAGCATGCAGCCATGCCATTTCCACCTGGCACCTCAGTTGGACCAGCGTTCGTGCTGGCGTGCAGACCGCGTGAGACGACGCTTCATCCAGTCCCAAACATGCTCAATGGGGGACAGATCCGGAGATCTTGCTGGCCAGGGTAGTTGACTTACACCTTCTAGAGCACGTTGGGTGGCACGGGATACATGCGGACGTGCATTGTCCTGTTGGAACAGCAAGTTCCCTTGCCGGTCTAGGAATGGTAGGACGATGGGTTCGATGACGGTTTGGATGTACCGTGCACTATTCAGTGTCCCCTCGACGATCACCAGAGGTGTACGGCCAGTGTAGGAGATCGCTCCCCACACCATGATGCCAGGTGTTGGCCCTGTGTGCCTCGGTCGTATGCAGTCCTGATTGTGGCGCTCACCTGCACGGCGCCAAACACGCATACGACCATCATTGGCACCAAGGCAGAAGCGACTCATCGCTGAAGACGACACGTCTCCATTCGTCCCTCCATTCACGCCTGTCGCGACACCACTGGAGGCGGGCTGCACGATGTTGGGGCGTGAGTGGAAGACGGCCTAACGGTGTGCGGGACCGAAGCCCAGCTTCATGGAGACGGTTGTGAATGGTCCTCGCCGATACCCCAGGAGCAACAGTGTCCCTAATTTGCTGGGAAGTGGCGGTGCGGTCCCCTACGGCACTGCGTAGGATCCTACGGTCTTGGCGTGCATCCGTGCGTCGCTGCGGTCCGGTCCCAGGTCGACGGGCACGTGCACCTTCCGCCGACCACTGGCGACAACATCGATGTACTGTGGAGACCTCACGCCCCACGTGTTGAGCAATTCGGCGGTACGTCCACCCGGCCTCCCGCATGCCCACTATACGCCCTCGCTCAAAGTCCGTCAACTGCACATACGGTTCACGTCCACGCTGTCGCGGCATGCTACCAGTGTTAAAGACTGCGATGGAGCTCCGTATGCCACGGCAAACTGGCTGACACTGACGGCGGCGGTGCACAAATGCTGCGCAGATAGCGCCATTCGATGGCCAACACTGCGGTTCCTGGTGTGTCCGCTGTTCCGTGCGTGTGATCATTGCTTGTACAGCCCTCTCTCAGTGTCCGGAGCAAGTATGGTGGGTCTGACACACCGGTGTCAATGTGTTCTCTTTTCCATTTCCAGGAGTGTACCTTGGAAGGTCATTTCACATTAACTATGTGCATGTTGTCATTTTACAGCACGAATAGATGAAATTAACCCATCAAACTGATGATTAAGACATCAAAATCACTTGTCACCCACAATCACCGACGAATGCTATCTACGAACTGTGGTCTGCATGTGGACCATGGAGAATGTGGCACAAATGCTAGCTGTCTTTTTGGAAGCAACTGGGAGGGCCGTTTCAACCCAGACAGTATGCAACCATCTCCCATGATCAATCTGGCAAATAGGCATTGATTACAAGTAATACTGCAAATCCCAGAACTGTGATGTTTGAAGATGACCACAACAGCAGCTAGAATATAACCTGGAACAATGGTATCAGAGTATCTTTACTAAAAAGTGCAGGATTCCTCTATGGCTGGCTGAAGATCACTATAGAAAAGTATGGAGGCAGCCAGGTAGTAACACCTATCTCAAGCATGCAATTCTGTATGTTCTGCAGATAGTTTCTTCCGCCAGTTTTGGTCCATTATCATGTATGCATCTCAGATGTCTTCTATTTACTATAGAGCAAAGTTAGCCACTAACATTGTAACTGGGAGAAGTCTATTTATGCAACTGATTTGGAAAGACTAGCTGTTAACAGTAATGAAGAAAGATTTAATTAAGTATCATAACTGAACAACAATAAATAAAAATTACTTTTGTAATGTGCTTTACATGTGTTAAGGTTTGCTGTGGGTGTTTGAAAACTGGTTGGCAAGTGGTGAACACAGTTTGCGTAATTTCTGTTAACTGTTCATCAATTCAAAGCAATTATTACATTAAAAGAACTTCAGTATTGAAAACAGTGATTCACACACAAATATAGATCACTCTCTCTGCATACTATTTCGTTAGTAGGTATCTTCTTCTGAAACTTTATCCAAAATGTAGTAGTTGAAGAACCACTTCAATTCGATCCATCATCCTCATGCAATTCCAGCAGCTCAAACTACATGAATTGACTAATTTATGAGTGGTAGTAAAACAGTCGAGCTAGCCCACAAAATCAACAGCAAATGGTTTTTTCATGAATGAAACTGAAAATTTAAGTGTCTACAATAGCCATTCATTTCTTCAGCAAGGTCAGGCATGTTACATAAATTTTCTGTTTCCACTTTAAAATCCATTAAGGAGTTCAATAATTTTCTTCAGACATTTTAAATGAGTGAATATTTTAGTTTCAATTTGTTCTGAAAGTTAAACACAGCCTGCATATGTACTGCATTGCCAAGCTGAAAAGAGTTGCATCAGACAGATGAGACACACACATGCCTTTTGAGCACACTGTGGGCACTTACTATAGAGTAATTTGAGGACTGCACATCACTGGGACAAGTACCATACTTGCACTCATCTCCGGAACACATTTCTTCATGAATCAGAAATCAACGGAATTGAATGGTGTGCTGTATCTACTGAGATGAACACAATTGAGCATGCCTGGGACAAAGTGGAACTCACAGCGTCTTATTGCAGGAAAATACTTCACATCCTCCGTGACTCCAGAACAGCCATTGTCCAAGATCAGGATAGAATCATGTAGTAATTCCTCAAACACCCTGTACACGGTGTGCCAAAGAGCGTCTGAGCATGTTACAGTGCATGGAGTGGAGCAACACAGTACTGCAAATTACCCAGTAACAGATTTTGATTTCACAGGTGTGCACTTTTGAATAGATTTCCTTTACTTTGATTATTTGTTTGTTCTATTTCACAGTAAAGCTGTTTTTGTTTTTTGTAAGGTTTCGTTACTTCGTTCTCTAATTCGAATTGATCTACCCCCACATATGTGGGCAGAGCAACACACTTTTAGAGCAATTTATATGTAAAGTAAACTATGTACAAGTCTCACTAACGTGCAAATACTGTTTTGAAATTTATTGTAAAAGTACTCTAAGTTATGTACATATTATTGTTGTTTTCAGTGTGAATACATTAGATTAGATTAGTACTTGTTCCATAGATCATGAATACGACACTTCTTAATGAGGTGGAACGAGTTACATTACACAAAATATTACATGACACTTAATATTATTAAATTTTTTTTATTGGTTTGATTCAGCTCTCAATGCTAGTCTATCTTGTGCAAGTCTCCATCTCTGCACAACTATTGAACCTGCTAACTGCATTCACACCTTGGCTTCTCCAACAATTTGTATCCCCCACACTTCCACTACCAAATCAACAGTTTCTTGATGCCTCAGGATGAATACTATCAACTGACCCCTTATTTCAGTACAGTTGTGCCACAAATATATTTTTTTCCCAATTCAGTTTAGTACCTCCTTGTTTGTTATTCAGTCTAACCATCTTCTATAGCACCACAATTCAAAAGCTTCTTGTTGGAACTACTTACTGTCCACGACAGACTCCTGTATAAGGCTACATCCCAGATAATAACCTTCAGAAAAAGACTTCTTAATACAAAAATTTATTTTAGATGTAACAATTCCACTCTTTCAGAAATGCTTTTCGTTGCTATTGGCAGCCTAGATTGTATATCCTCTTTACTTTGGCCATCATCAGTTATTTTTCTGTCCAAGTAGCACAATATAATTTTCATCTCATGAGTATTTGAATAATTTCCTTTATCTCCCTAGACATCCTTTCAGTATCATCATCATCATCATCATCATCATCATCATCATCATCATCTGCAGAGTTCCTTGGCATATACAGCTGTACTACTGTGGTGGGTGTCGGCTACATGTCTACCTTGGCTATGATATCATGTTTGCTGTTCATAGTAGCTTATCCAATTTCCTATTTTATTATTCACTGTAGGCCTAATCCTGCATTACCCTTATTGGATTTTTGTATAGATAGCATTGTACTGATCTGACCAAAAGTCTTTCTTTTTACTGTTGCCACGCTTCACTAATTTCTCACAACATCTAAATTTAACCTACACATTTCCCTTTTAAATTCTCTAACCTACCTACCTAAATAAGGTATCTAATATACCACACACTGATCCATAGACTGAGTTTTAATTTTCCTGATCATGACATCCTCCTGACTAGTCCCAACTAGGAGATCCAAACGGTGGACTATTTTACCTCTTGAATATTTTATCCAAAGGGATGCTATTGTCATAGGCCGAACAGTAGCCCCTCCAACTTCTGAAAAGGCTGCTGTTTCTCTTCAGGAACCATAAGTTAGTCTGGCCTATTCCTCCACTGTGGTTGTATCTACAATAGTTATCTGTATCACAGAGGCACCCAAGTCCGCCTCAGCAAAGTTCACAGTTCATGGCGGACAAAGAACTATGTCAAAAGGCCAGTAGAAGCAACATACAGGGTGTTCCATTTATCTGATGACCACCTGCCCAGAGTATTGCAGGCCAGCCACGGAAGCCACACCTGTTGGTCAAGTAGGTCCCACAGGACTGCACAATTGCCCCTCCCCCTTTTTTGTGGGTTTCAGTCTAAAGACTATACAGACATATGCGTCTTGTTCGCCAGTGTCATTTGAGCAATGAAACAGGCATATCACGAGTGTAACAATGAAGTTTGCAAACGTAACAATGACAAGAGCTTATTATTCAATTTCACAAGGAGTGTTTATTTAAATTCATATGTGCATACAGAGTCTGCCCGTACTGTTCGAAGATCGAGCACAAGTTTCCAGGTGCTCAAGTTCTGAGCTGCGATGCAGTTCACACATTAGTGAATACATTTTGTGAAATGGGAAGTGTTCAAGACAAGAAGTGTAAATGACAATGTACAGTGCATACAGAAGTTTATCTCCACGACATTGCACACCGTCTGGAAAATTCCGCAAAAAGTCTCTTAGACATCTTTTGCAGCAAACACGTCTGTAAGAAGAGATGCTAAGATGCTTGGGCTAAGGTCCTATGAAGTATCAGTAGTACAAGAACTTTGGCCTAGTGATCCTACGCAAAGGGTTAAATTTTGCGAAAGGGTTTTAAAACAAGTGCACGACTGTGAAATGGATCCTTACCTCATTCTGTTTTCAGAATAGGCTTGGTACCATTCACACGAGTACATTAACTCCCAAAACTGTTGACATTGGAGCGCAGATAGACCTTTTGTACTTCATGAGGAACCGCTTCATGATCATAAAATAGGAGTATTGTGTGCAGTTAGTGGTGACAAAATAATAGTCCTATTTCTTTAATGACACAGTTAAAAGTGAAAGACACATGCAAAACATTTTGTGACTGTTTTTTAATTCGTTGAGTGAAAGAGAATGAAGCTTCGCACTTTTTCCAACAGGATCCTGCAAGGGCTCATATGGCACATGTCTCTTTGCACGGAATTCACAATGTGTTCAATGAAAGAGTAATTAGTAACAGTACCTGGCCTTCTAGAGGTACTGATTTAACTCCATGTGATTTTTATTTGTGGTGTGAACTGATGGACAAAGTGTACACAACAAATCCTCACATGATATGGGAACCCAAAGATAATATCTATGAATCAATTAATTACATCATGTGATTAAAAATTTCTTGAGTAGATGTCAGAAATGCATGGAAAATAATGGCAGGCTGTTTGAGCATCACACCACAAATGTATGATTCTCTTTAGGGTGTACAAAACATTTTATATGTTAATGCATCTACATCACCACTCTTGTCAATAAACATTTTGTTTCATTCGAGAAGTCTTCTTTCAAGAGGCCTCTAAGGTAATTTTGCACAGTTTTTTGATAGCTATAATAGATTCTTATCAGGTTTCCTTCAGAGAACTATTCAGTAGGAAAAGAAAGAAGTCAATCTTTGCTTAACTGGGGGAGTGTGGAAGATACAGGAAGGTTGTCTCTTGGTTTCTGGAAGAAATCTCTGGGTTTTTGCAAGAAACTGGGGGTAGATTGTCATAAATCAAAAACTATTCTTTGCTTTAACAGACAGTGGGCTGCACATATCTGAATTGATCCAATACATCTTTTTATAATTTGCCAATAACTGATTGTACTTTGACCATTTAGTAACTGTGACTGGTGCCTTGACATTTGAAACAAACTGTATCCATAATGTTATTCTTTTATTTCACAGCTCTCATCTTTTTCGGCTCTTGTTTCTTCACACTAATGAATTTGCTATTTTGTGGATGAGACATTCTAAGCACCACATTTTGTCACCACTCGCGATGGATGCTGGAAATTTGCACCTGTGTTCATTCACAATTCTTCCCTTCTAATTAACCATTGTTAACTGTTGCTCACAGAAGTCAAATTTAAAACATTAGCAGAAAAGCCAATACTTTAATAAAGTTTCTTCTGTTCCTTTTAATATGCTGTTTTTTAACTTAATATTCACATTAATTCCATGGCACTTGTCAAAACATAACAGCTACCTGAATGCTGCAAGAACAGACACCTGTTTACAGTGTGCATAGTCATTTCACATGTAGCCAATTTTCTTCATACAAAATGCAATTAACATTGTTTTGAGGATAATGCCATTACCATGCTGACACACAAAAGCTATGATTACAAACAGTTATAACAATGATTGAAACTTCTTGTTTTCTATAAGGCTTCATAATAAACACATTTATTTTTCCACTGATCAAAACTGTCTTGAGACCAAAACCAGAAAAAAGAACTTCACACCATATTATTTCCACTTTCATGGTCATGAAACACATTCACATAAATATTATTTACATATTTGTTCTTGTTATTAGCAGTTTTGGGCAACAGCATCATTGTGAGAACAGAGTCCTATTGTATCTCAACAAATTTTCACTGATCTCTGAATTTAAACTGCAACATCCTCTCACCAATAGTAAGATTGGGCACAAAATTGTCTGCAGGCACAACTAACCTGTTGGTAAATGTAATCATGGCCACATCCTACAACAATGATATCTGTTTTTACTACTACTACTCAGTTCTGTGTATGAAACAGACTTGTGTAAGCAAGCCGAGAAAACTGATGTCATGGTCAATTTGATGCACTTGGGCAGGGGGAAGTTTTAAACACATCAGTGACTGAACAGCAATTACTAAAGGGGGTCAACCGAAGCGTCCGATCCCACCCGTCGGCTTTGACCCTTGACGTATGGCTGTTGTAGTGTGTGACATCACGACGGTGAGGAATTTTGTTTGTGAGAGTGGCGTGTTTGTAGGTGTCGTTTTGATGCGATCGGTGGTGCTCTCTGGTGGTGTGTTATGTGATGTTTTTGGTTTAGTTTGCGAGTGTGGTAGGTATGGATATGACTGACAGGATCAACAGTTTTTGGTTGTCGGCCATGATAGGAGACAGTGCGTTGTCTCTAAAAAAAGAAAATCTTTAACTATTCGGATTTTTGGATGAAGTCGTGAAGTGTTCAGTATGTCATGAAGAAATGAGGCTTACTTAAAGTTCCGGCATCTCGGACCAGGGACGGCTGTATGTGGAGATGTAAGGATAACAGGGAAGTGTTCGATCCCAATGTGTGGCTATTGATATTGGGAGATGTTTTTGCGCTATATAGGTCAAGGGAAGTGTTCGATCCCAATTTATGGGATCGAGAGCTGCTGTTGAGCTATATAGGTCTAGGGAAGTGTTTGATTCCAGATGATATTGTGTTTAGTGGTATTTGGGGAGTTTTGTGATGTCGGTTTTTTTCGTCGTTTTGCGTGGTTTTGTATGGAGGTGTCTAAATTTGTTTATATTTAGTTTGTCCCCACCCAAAAAACCCCTATTTCCCACGCTTGTCCCGTTAGTGTCATTAGGCGTTTTGTGGAACGTGTGTGTGTTTGTTTTTCGATGTATTTTTGTCCTCATAATGTGTAAGTAACGACTTTATATGGGCCATATTGGAATCGCGGTTTATGGTTGTTTCCGCTGTATTTCCACTAAAGGACAATATTGCAAGCAAAACATTTAAACACTTAGTGAATGATATAAAACATTTGACAGAGCAAAGATAAATTCAAAAACTGCTTTTAGGCAATTTCTTCAGTTCCACAGAAGATTTTGAATTCAGAAACCTGTAGCACAAAATAATTACATACATACTTTTGTTAGTCAGACAAATATATTATCATGAACATTATATAGTCTCCTGTAAGCAGCAGACAGTAGTAGCCATATTTAAATATGGATATATTAAGCACCTGTAAAAACTTGTTCCATAATATTAAAATTACTGTGTGAACATGAATGAAGTATACCACTAACTAAACGGAACTAATGACCAATTTCTAAAAATCATTCCTGATGTTTTGAACTCCACCTGTTTTGCCTCAAGACGTGTATTAGACTGACCAACTTTCCCCACTAGAAAGAAATCTATGCTGCACAGACAGCTAGTAAGCAAAGAGCGCAATGGGTGAACAGTGTGTGTTTCCTACATCCATGTGTATAATATTCAAGACTGTATGGTGCATGATGCACGATACTTCATACCGATATTGATTTTCTGTCCTTTCTGAACGAAGTGAAATAACTGTCTTTATACCTTTGTATTCAACATATATATGTATAACGGGTGTTCAAAAAGAAATGAGCCAGAGGCATAATTACAGAAACCAGTACCTGTATGTTAGAAGTATTGACCCTGGCTGTTGAGACCCTTGTCCCACTGTGACACATGGTAGTGAATGGCTGTCTCAAAATTCCCAGGGCTGCAATGTTAACCAGTTCCGCATGTACAGCTGAACATCGTCCGAGGTACATCATTTGCTCCTCAGAGCCTTTTTAAGGAGACCAAAAAAATGGCGTAATCTCACAGAGAGGTCTGGACTGTATGGAGGGTGGCCGAGAACCTCCCATTTGAATTTCTGGAGGAGTGCTGCGACTGTTGGCCATATGAGGCTTTGCATTACCGTGGATCAGAATGACCCCATGGGTTAGACAGACTGGTCATTTTGATTTGATCACTTGACGAAGGGTGGTCGAGGTTTGCAAGTAACACTGGGCATTCACTGTTGTCCCATGCTGCAGGGAGAAACAGAAAGGGGGCCATCTCGGTCAAAGAATAACGCCAGCATAACCTTTCCTACACTCATGTGGACAATTGATGCAAGCTGCTGCTAGCTCTGTAGAGTCAAATGACGTGTAGGCGTGCACTCTAGTGACGGGCTCTGATAGGAATCACACCTCGTTACACACGCCACGATATTACTCTCCTGTCACTGGTTTATGCATTCCAGGCTCTGGCTCATTTCTTTTTGAATGACCCATGTAACTATAACAACAACACCAATGACAAACATAAAAAGCTTAAATTTTCAACATGTAGCTACATTCACAAATTAGTTTGTGCAAGACTGTAAAATGAATTGTTCCACATTGTTATAATTTATTGTGCAAATGATCTACGGGACACAAAAATAACTGAGCTTATTCACATAATCCCCACACAAGATATACAATGGCGGAAGCAGAATCGTTGCAGTCTTCTAAATTTACCCAACATTGTTTCATCACAAGAACTATGTCATATTCCTTCCACAGATTCATATTCATTCCTCAACTTTTCATCTTGCACTTTCATACAGCATACACTATTAACCTAGCAGCACATCTCTGATTTCATCCAATGCCTATTTCATGCCTACTTGGCAAGGACTCCAAAGACTGGAATAATTCCCTACATTTGTTGTACTGTCCAAGAAATCTAAGTCTTTCATCACATTCTACAGCACTGATTTTTACACGTTAGTCCCATTTCCTATCACTCCTAAATACTTTCACAATGTGATGTTCAAATACTAAATTTTTAATTAAATACTATCAGGTTCTCTCTCTTTGTTGCAGGCATTATCTTGTAATGATACAGATTTAAAGAGTGTTGCTGCTGACACAAATTGAAATTTTGTCCAAGTCTTTCTGCAATTCCTTATGATCATCCAATAATTATAACTTCCAGCAGAGAACATTAGAGGTCGTATTATGCTTTCTTGGGTCACACTCAATGTTACATTGTTTATGTAGAATTATCACTGTCCTATGAAACACACAGGTTTCTATTAATCAAATAATCACAAAGGCAATCGCATGTATGTGCACATACTCTGATCATATCTTGGTCAGTAATTGAGGATGCCTCTCTGAAATCTAGGAAGACTGAATCCATCTGTTAACTTGCATCTATTATTTGCATGATGTGTATATGCAAAGAAAGCTGTGTTCATATAAGTTTTATTTTCTGAATCTGTGCTGATTCTTTTAGAGAAATTTCTTTTTTTTCCAGGAACATAATAATGCTTGAAATTACAATATTCTCTAGGATCCCACAACGGCAATATCTCTGTTACTTTCATTAAAATGCCCTTTATTATTTTAATCTCAAGCTTCTACAATATCAGATTGGATTTGTACCCAACATGACTTATCTTCCTCACTATACTCCTCAACTACCTGACCTAAATCAGCACAATAGTTTCTTATTTAGGTATTTACTAGATTGTATAACTGTGTCATCATAAAATGTGATTTGGAACAGCAAACAATCAGATACACTTACAATACAATCCAACTGATTAGTGCACCTGGAAATGTAGTATGTGTGAAGACATAGCCAGGAATATATAAAATTCTGTGACACCACAACTAAGGATTAAAGGAAATCGACGCTTCTTTTAAACAAGAAAATGATCCGTAAGAGTCCAGTAGTAACGATTATAGCTTGCGAATGGACGTTTAAAAGCAAACAAGTAAAGTTAAACTAGAAGCATTATGACTGTGTAGGTGCACCGTTAAAGGTTAGCAAAATTGTATACGAAAAATGAGTTAAACATACTGTCTACAATATTGATATCAGCTCAAATAAAAGCATTTATATGTTTGGAATGATACACTTACTAATAACTGAGAAACATTTCTAATATTCGCTAGCATGTTATTTTCTTTCTCACAGAGCAGTAACTCCTACCGCATAGAACCTCTCTCTTTCTGAGTTTCGGGTTTCGGCAGACGACAACCGAGTAGCGGTGGTAACATATATCGATTTATAGGTCACTAATCGAGTTTACGAGAGTCGATTTGTGTTTAGAGGAAAAGTATAAACACAGAAGTTACATATGCTGTTCGTATGTGTGCCGTTAAATTATTTAATAGTGGTGGCTACTACATATAATCAATCCATTGATCTGTTAAATGTGTATATAGACTATAGTGATGTGAAAAACAAATACGTTACTACATAAAAACATAGCAGCTTGTGAGCCGTTTAATAACCTCGCTTCATGTCTATTTCGCTATCTGTTGTTATTTTACAGAGGAAGCTAACAGTATTTTAAAAGAATTTGTTATCTTCTCAATTGTTTTTATCGTTCTTTGCCCATTATACTGCGCACTACTGCACCAAGATCGAAGTGGCTGGTGTGTCCTAAAGGACCAGCACCACAGAGTGTTCAGACTATTTCTGTTGTCAGAGTAATTTACGGGCGGTTTCTGATTGGAACACTATTAACACATTAAACAAGCTACATGAGTTACACACAATACAAGGAATAAAACAAATCATAGTGTCCATAGTTGCCCATTGCAAAACAAAAGATATTCACACACCAGAGAGGCATAGATTCTAAAATCCCACATCCCTACTAGAATTATGCCTGCAAAAATGATACACACACACACACACAGCAAAAAACTACTTTCTCAGTCCAAAATCTTGCAGCAGCAGATGATGGCGCGTCGTCGTCAGAGCTTTTGTCATCATATCCGCCAGCATTTGGTCTGAAGATTTGTGTTCCACAGTAATTTGAGCGGAGTCTATTTTTTCCCTTATGAAGTGGTATCTTGTATCTATATGTTTGGTTCGACTCTTGTAGCTGTAGTCTTAGACAGGTCAATTGCTGCCTTGTTGTCACATAATAGCTTAATAGGGTCATTTCACTTCAGGGTCTTTTTTGGGGTTTGATAATATTTCATTGCGTAACCATTGAACCCATAGAGCCTCCTGACATGCTGAGGTCAGAGCCATATATTCTGCCTCAGTTGCAGATAAGGCCACACTTGGCTGTTTCTTACTCTGACAAGATATCACTGCTCCTTGAGATTTAAAGATACACTCCTGGAAATGGAAAAAAGAACACATTGACACCGGTGTGTCAGACCCATCATACTTGCTCCGGACACTGCGAGAGGGCTGTACGAGCAATGATCATACGCACGGCACAGCGGACACACCAGGAACCGCTGTTTTGGCCGTCGAATGGCGCTAGCTGCCCAGCATTTGTGCACCGCCGCCGTCAGTGTCAGCCAGTTTGCCGTGGCATACGGAGCTCCATCGCAGTCTTTAACACTGTTAGCATGCCGCGACAGCGTGGACGTGAACCGTATGTGCAGTTGACGGACTTTGAGCGAGGGCATATAGTGGGCATGCGGGAGGCCGGGTGGACGTACCACCGAATTGCTCAACACGTGGGGCGTGAGGTCTCCACAGTACATCGATGTTGTCGCCAGTGGTCGGCGGAAGGTGCACGTGCCCGTCGACCTGGGACCGGACCGCAGCGACACACGGATGCACGCCAAGACCGTAGGATTCTACGCAGTGCTGTAGGGGACCGCACTGCCACTTCCCAGCAAATTAGGGACACTGTTGCTCCTGGGGTATCGGCGAGGACCTTTCGCAACCGTCTCCATGAAGCTGGGCTACGGTCCCGCACACCGTTAGACCGTCTTCCGCTCACGCCCCAACATCGTGCAGCCCGCCTCCAGTGGTGTCGCGACAGGCGTGAATGGAGGGACGAATGGAGACGTGTCGTCTTCAGCGATGAGAGTCGCTTCTGCCTTGGTGCCAATGCTGGTCGTATGCGTGTTTGGCGCCGTGCAGGTGAGCGCCACAATCAGGACTGCATACGACTGAGGCACACAGGGCCAACACCCGGCGTCATGGTGTGGGGAGCGATCTCCTACACTGGCCGTACACCTCTGGTGATCGTCGAGGGGACACTGAATAGTGCACGGTACATCCAAACCGTCATCGAACCCATCGTCCTACCATTCCTAGACCGGCAAGGGAACTTGCTGTTCCAACAGGACAATGCACGTCCGCATGTATCCCGTGCCACCCAACGTGCTCTAGAAGGTGTAAGTCAACTACCCTGGCCAGCAAGATCTCCGGATCTGTCCCCCTTTGAGCATGTTTGGGACTGGATGAAGTGTCGTCTCACGCGGTCTGCACGTCCAGCACGAATTCTGGTCCAACTGAGGCGCCAGGTGGAAATGGCATGGCAAGCCGTTCCACAGGACTATATCCAGCATCTCTACGATCGTCTCCATGGGAGAATAGCAGCCTGCATTGCTGCGAAAGGTGGATATACACTGCACTAGTGCCGACATTGTGCATGCTCTGTTGCCTGTGTCTATGTGCCTGTGGTTCTGTCAGTGTGATCATGTGATGTATCTGACCCCAGGAATGTGTCAATAAAGTTTCCCCTTCCTGGGACAATGAATTCACGGTGTTCTTATTTCAATTTCCAGGAGTGTATATCCAGTTCTTGACTTTCTGTCTGCAGAATCTCCAGTCCAATATGCTTCACAGTAACCTACTATGTGGCAGTCCTCTGATATAGAAAACAAAAGTTTCGTATCTTTAGTACCTTTTAGATATCTGAAGATTCTTTTGACTGCTTGCCAGTGCAGTATATCTGGATTATTACAAAAACTGCTGACGATTCCAATCAGACAGGTGAGGTCTGGACTTGTTCCTAATTGAACGTACAATAAACTACCTATTGGTTCATGATAGGGTATGTTCTTCATAGCTTCTTGCTCTTGTTCTGTTTTCGGACACATATCATGGGTAAGCATCTGACTACTGTCCAGTGGTGTACATATTGGGTTACACTCTTTCATATTAAATCTCTCGAGAATTTGTTCCACATAATGTGTCTGATCCATCCACAGATAACCTTCTTTGCGGTTCCTAGTAATTCGGATGCCTAAACAGTTTGTAACTTCATCAAGATCTTTCAGCTTACATTTTTCTCTGAGTTTGTTTTCAAAAGCATCACAATCTTGTGAATTGTTACTAAAAATGAGCATATCATCCACATAAACAGCAACTATTAAAATGTCTGAACCCTGATATTTATAATAGACACAAGGATCAGCTGTTGACCTATTGAAGTTGAGATTCACTAATGTACCATCTAATTTCAAGTGCCAGCAGCGATCACCTTGCTTCACTCGTTATACTACCTTTTTCAGTCTTTTTACACCTGTATCCTTCACTGTCTTTGTAACTGGATCTACTTCTGGAACTTTCACATAAATCTCTTCATGTAAGTCATCTTGTAAGAAAGCTGTGGCAACATCTAAGTGATCAATGTCAAGATCATATTTAGCAGCCATAGCAAATAAATACCTTAATGAGTTATGCACTATTGGCCGTTAAAATTGCTACACCAAGAAGAAATGTGGATGATAAACGGGTATTCATTGGACAAATATATTATACTAGAACTGACATGTGATTACATTTTCTCGCAATTTCGGTGCATAGATCCTGAGAAATCAGTACCCGGAAAAACCACCTCTGGCCGTAATAGCAGCCTTGATACGCCTGGGCAATGAGACAAACAGAGCTTGGATGGCGTGTACAGGTACAGCTACCCATGCAGTTTCAACACAATACCACAGTTCATCAAGAGTAGTAACTGGTGTATTGTGACGAGCCAGTTGCTAGTATTCATTGAACTACTACTTGATGTTACACTCCCAGATTCAGGTTCAATTTCTTCTAATTCAGTTGTAGTAAGTTCATCTTGCTTCTTCTCTGTCAGTGGACAAACAGTCGACTTGGTTCCTTTGATGCAGTTCCCTCTTTACACTGTTTCGAAGTATCTACATCAAAAATCAAGTCTCTCATTTTTATGATTGTCTGACAGTTTGGTTCAAAAAGACTGTACGTTTTTGAATCTTCGTAGTATCCTACCAAAATACACCCTACACCTTTTTTGTCCCATTTTCGTCTGTTGGCTCTTGAAATGTGAGCATATGCCTTACTTCCAAATATTCTAAGATGCCTAAGATTCGGCTTCTTGTTTGTCCAAGCTTCCACTGGTGTCTTGTTCTTTAGTGCATTAGTCGGGAACCTGTTAATTAAACAAACTGCAGTGGAGACTGCTTCTGCCCAGAATTTGCTTCAAAGAGCAGGCATCTTGCTTTTTTTTTAATATTGTACGGTTGTAACTCTCAGCCACTCTGTTTTGTTCTGGTGTACATGGTGCAGTAGTCTGATGATTGATTCCTTCCTTTCTGAAAAATGTTAACAGATTATCATTCACATATTCTGTGCCATTATCAGTGCGAGGAGTGCAGATCCTTTTCCAGTTTGCTTTTATACTAGGTTTTTTAAAGTCTCGTATCAGTTGTGACACTTGATGTTTATTTCTGAGGAAATATTCAGATACTTTCCTGGAATAGTCAGAGTAAGGAAGTATTTGGCTTCTCCAATTGATCTAGTTGCCATTGGCTCACACAAATCTGAATGAAGTAGCTCGAGAATTTCTCTGGCTCTTGAGCTAGATCGTGGAAAAGGAAGTCTTGTTTGTTTTCCCTCTAAGCAAATTGCACAGGGAGTATTTATTGTTCCCTTATATGATATTCCACAAGCCAGTCCATTACAAAATGCATTCATAGCTTCAGAATGCAGATGGTCTAGTCTTTTATGCCACAAGTCTGCACTATTTGCCTGCAATACGAATTTTGCTTCAAAATTTCGATCATATGGTTGGTCTAGTCGGTACATTACATTTGCTAATGACGCACTAGCAACCATATTTTTGCATGCGTCGTAAATACGACAACGTTGTTTGTCAAATAAAACCGAATGACCTTTTTCTACTATTTTACTAATAGACAGTAGATTTGTGCTTAGCTGAGGCACATACAGAATATCCTCTACTTTGATTCTAGCTTTCTTATTGCCGGTGAGAACAACTAGAAATGAACATTCTGAACCTTTCACGGGTACGTTTTCATTATTTGCTGTTAAAACTTGCGAGCCTGTCGATACTTCAGCACTACTTTCATTATAAGGATATTTAGATATGTGCGCTCATGCGCCTGAGTCTACATACCATTCTGTCCGTGTAACCTTACCTGCACCTGCTGTTGTGAGAAACGTCTGGTAGCTGGCTGTCTTGGCCGAAGTTGTTTCGTCGTTTTTCTTTTTGCTGTGACAGTTTTTAATCAGATGCCAGTACTTGTTGCAGTTATAGCACCTGGGACCCTTTTTGAATACAACATCGCGCTTTTTCTGGTTGGCTCGCAGAACAGCATCACTATCGATTGTTTATTACAAGCTTCATCGTTCATTTTTTGAAGTAATCTATTTTTTATGGAGTCTCCTGTGATCGGCACGTTTGAATTTTCTAAGCGCATAACCATAGGCTTATATTCGTCTGGTAATCCTGCAAGCAGAATACACACAATCTATTCTTTTTTGGCTTCAAAATTCAATGTATTTAATTTTTGTGACGTGGAAATTATCTTTGACACATATTCCTTTAGTGATGAACAATTCTCCAGTCTGGTTGACAGTAACGTTTTTAGTAACCCTATGCTTCTGAAGAGACAAGAATCTTCGTCCCACGATTCTTTTGCTGTAGATGTATCTTGCAAGTGAACGTATATCGACGGAAGGACGAAGAGTACAATTTTGGTTCTTGCTGTACAAACTCTAGTTGCATCCTGTACTTCGCCACTGACGCTTCCCCACAATTGTTCGTGTTCTAAATACGTTCACATAGGGAACTGCCAAGTACTGTAGTTTTCTCTTCCCATCAGTTTTTCGATCGTAAGCAGTGAATTGGTATTTACTGGCACCATGAGTTTAGCGATTACGTCGTTCCAAATTACCGCACGCTGCTGCTAATTTTCCCGAGCAGGTGACCTCGTAATTTTTTTTTTAGAACATTACGTCGATTTGTAATACTGGGCCCATAACTTGTTAGCAGATTAATTTACAGTCGGTTTCTGATTGGAACAATTTATTAATACATTAAACAAGCTACATGAATTACACACATAAAGAGCTCAATACACAGTATAAAACTAATCATAGTGTTAATAGTTGCCCATAGCAACAAAAAAGATATTCACACACCAGGGAGGCATAGCTTCTAAAATATTACAATTTACTCCTGGACGTGGGACTGGTGAGCGCTGCCAGTTCTCTGTAGCTTCTACGACCACAGTGTGACACAACTACGGAAAGTTGGGAACAACGATCTTGTTCTAATTGTCTGGATCGCGGTGACAATAAGCGGATGGTCCAAAAACATATAAAAAATCTCAAGGTGCCTATATGCCGATGGGGTGAATGGCTTTTTAGGTGAAGCAATTGTTAGTGGGCATCCTCCAGGAAACCTGCCACACCTCAGTTGTACAAGGCATGACCATTTAAGTTCATCCATGGCTCAAATCGAACTCATAGATCAATAATTACACTCTCTCACTGGTTTGGATGGGTTGTTAGGTAGTATTAACGACAAGTACAGAGAACTAGTTTGGGCAACCCCCCTGTGCAAGAGTCTTCTAAGCAAAGAATAAAGAGCAAGGAACTGGCTTCATTTATCACACAAAAATATTTTTATTTTTATGAAAAGAAGGAACTTCCGAGTCAGAATCTCCATGAGACACTCAAATCACTTAAACTTCTCTGTAAGATACTTCCCTTTTGAAAGTTCTACATACTATCATGTTAATAATCTCTTGTAAAGTTAAGCATTGATAAATAGCCAATAACTGCCAACATAGAAAACCTTGAATCATAGTAAATGTTCCATAACATACAGAGACAATAAGGAAACAAGTACTCTGAAATCTATAAAGAGTTAGAAGAGAATGGAATTACTGAAATAAAAAACAGTATGGTCAGGGTAAATGGAAAACGCGAAAACCAGTGTTTATTGTGACATAGAATACCCTTCTGTTACCTAAATATGGTAAGGCAGGTTTTCTGTGGCTAAAACATACATTTCAAATCCAGTGAGGTTTACAGATGCCAAAGGTTTGTACACAATACAATGGGTTTAAATTATAAAGCAACTTAGTAAATCTGTGGATAGTCACAGCAACATATGAAACTAGTGCCCCATGTACACGTCCAGAAAAATGCATTAACTATTTAAGTCAAAATCCTGGTTAGGAGCAAACAAATTCCAGTATTTATACAGGAGAAGAAGTTTCAAGACATCAAGGTGACAAGATATGTATCCTATCCTGAAGCAATAAAGTAGTTGAAAGCAACACAGCCATTGACTTTCAAAACAATGTTTTCCACACCACTGAAAAAGCTAATGGTTATAATGATTGCCACAATGCAAACCAAACCATTAGCGCCATTAGCAGGAGAAATCCCTCATGAAATTTCAAGTATGCATGTAAAAAGACTCTAGCGCCATCACCATGGCACAAGCTGGTGCCTCAACAAAGATGGTGAGATTCCAAAACACAAAATTTGTAACGTCTGTCCTCGGTGAAACACAGTCTGTAATCTTCTCTCAGAAAGAGAAGAGTAAAAAGCAAAGAGAACACAAAGAGGGGACAAACACACTGTCTGTTAGGACGCCAAATGTATCTAATGCCAATGATTCAGCAATTTATATCGAAGCAATAAGCTCTATTAATCTTTCATCCTCTCTACTCTTCTTTTCCCATCGAAATGTAAAAAGAAAGAAAAATATCACCAGTTAATGACCCGCATTATACAATGGAATCTAAGTGGCTTCTGTATATATGTGGAAAATGGGAAGCTCATGTTGCAGGAGAAGCTACTTTGTACTTGTTTCCAACTGCCTCATTTTAAGCCTATCCACCCACTGGCATCACAACGATACAAAATCTGCCAAAAAGCCGATACTAATGGAGAAAGAGTGATAGATGTTGTTGCTGTCTTCGTCTGTGACACTTACCACTCTATGTCAATCACAAAAACGACGACACTTTAAGCTGTAGCTGACAATATATATACACTCCTGGAAATTGAAATAAGAACACCGTGAATTCATTGTCCCATGAAGGGGAAACTTTATTGACACATTCCTGGGGTCAGATACATCACATGATCACACTGACAGAACCACAGGCACATAGACACAGGCAACAGAGCATGCACAATGTCGCCACTAGTACAGTGTATATCCACCTTTCGCAGCAATGCAGGCTGCTATTCTCCCATGGAGACGATCGTAGAGATGCTGGATATAGTCCTGTGGAACGGCTTGCCATGCCATTTCCACCTGGCGCCTCAGTTGGACCAGCGTTCGTGCTGGACGTGCAGACCGCGTGAGACGACACTTCATCCAGTCCCAAACATGCTCAATGGGGGACAGATCCGGAGATCTTGCGGGCCAGGGTAGTTGACTTACACCTTCTAGAGCACGTTGGGTGGCACAGGATACATGCGGACGTGCATTGTCCTGTTGGAACAGCAAGTTCCCTTGCCGGTCTAGGTATGGTAGGACGATGGGTTCGATGACGGTTTGGATGTACCGTGCACTATTCAGTGTCCCCTCGACGATCACCAGAGGTGTACGGCCAGTGTAGTAGATCGCTCCCCACACCATGACGCCGGGTGTTGGCCCTGTGTGCCTCGGTCGTATGCAGTCCTGATTGTGGCGCTCACCTGCACGGCGCCAAACACGCATACGACCATCATTGGCACCAAGGCAGAAGCGACTCTCATCGCTGAAGACGACACGTCTCCATTTGTCCCTCCATTCACGCCTGTCGCGACACCACTGGAGGCGGGCTGCACGATGTTGGGGCGTGAGCGGAAGACGGCCTAACGGTGTGCGGGACCGTAGCCCAGCTTCATGGAGACGGTTGCGAATGGTCCTCGCCGATACCCCAGGAGCAACAGTGTCCCTAATTTGCTGGGAAGTGGCGGTGCGGTCCCCTACGGCACTGCGTAGAATCCTACGGTCTTGACGTGCATCCGTGCGTCGCTGCGGTCCGGTCCCAGGTCGACGGGCACGTGCACCTTCCACCGACCACTGGCGACAACATCGATGTACTGTGGAGACCTCACGCCTCACGTGTTGAGCAATTCGGCGGTACGTCCACCCGGCCTCCCGCATGCCCACTATACGCCCTCGCTCAAAGTCCGTCAACTGCACATACGGTTCACATCCACGCTGTCGTGGCATGCTACCAGTGTTAAAGACTGCGATGGAGCTCCGTATGCCACGGCAAACTGGCTGGCACTGACGGCGGCGGTGCACAAATGCTGCGCAGCTAGCGCCATTCGATGGCCAACACTGCGGTTCCTGGTGTGTCCGCTGTTCCGTGCGTGTGATCATTGCTTGTACAGCCCTCTCACAGTGTCCGGAGCAAGTATGGTGGGTCTGACACACCGGTGTCAATGTGTTCTTTTTTTCCATTTCCAGGAGTATATATATATATATATATATATATATATATATATATATATATATATATATATATATATATATGCTTCAAATTCAGTATACTCAGTTAACTTACCACAAAATGAATGTCTTCAGTGGTACTCTCAGTGAGCTCTTAGACCACTTTCAGGATACTTATATGCACATAATGGGCTTTGGAGCTTTGCCAGCACTTGTCCAAGGACTCGAGTGGTTCAGAGCTCCGTTGGTATCAGAAGAAATTTGTCTTTTGGATGCATTAGGAATGACACATTTCAGCACAGCATCAGGATCGTTTTCTGCCACTGACCACATCTTCAGCTATCCATTCTCCTCAAATCTTGATAGGTCAAACAGCCAATATACATCCTCAGTGAGGCAAATTGGACTCTTCCATCCAGTTCACGGTATTGCAGTAGACATAACATTTCATCGTCCATAATTAGATGGATCATATTTGTTATTTACTGTTTTACTCGACTACTAAGCGTCATCAGGTTCTCACGCTTACATCTCCCCAGGCATTCTACATATTTTCCATTACAGTCAAATGATATCTAAAATAGAAACCAGTATTTAGAAATTAATGTGTCATAAATAGTATAGAAAAACAGTTTATATAAGTTTCATGACAAGTACAACAATGAAGACATGTTATAGGAAGGCAGATTTAAATTATGAGCGCTAGCAGCAACGGACGTGAGGAAAAGGTGCAAGAAGAGGAGAAATATAGGTTTCATGCAAAGTACAACAATAAAGACATGTTAGAAGAAGGCAGATTTAAATTATGCGTGCTAGCAGCAATGGATGTGAGGGAAAGATGAAAGAAGAGGAGAAAGAGGAACGTGATAGAACACTAGTAATGAAGACAGCAGAAAAGAAAGTGATGTGACTGACAAAGAAATGAAAAGAGAAAGATGTGTAATTGCGATAAGATGGAAATATTTGACAGAGACAGAGGGAAATAGGCCAAATATATTAATTCCTGGGGAAAAGTTATGAAACTGTCAAAAGTAAGTGCTTCAGGTTTTTCTCAAACACAGTAGGGCACTGAATTGTGCACAGAGTGCAGGGCAACATGTTCCATAGGCAGGGAGGGGTAACAGAGAAGGAGTTTGCGATTTTTTTTTAAGATGGGCATAGGTAAGATAATGGACACGTGAAACCTTATGTTATGATTATGATAAAATGATAAGTACTTCATCTCTGATGTGTGGTCTTGGGATGCACATGCACTGAGGAGCCAACGTCTGGCAGCAGCCGTCATAGCTGGGCATATGAAGCATTACAATGGTCAGACGGATGTTTCAAATGTAATGCACACAAACATTTGTGTTTAGTTCTAACTGTCTAGAGTTTTCCCTACTCGTACCATGATAGATTACATAATACGAGGGAAAGTCAATTATTATCCGCAATTTAGTATATTTTTGTTTATTTTGATAGTACTGTCGTTTTACATTGATGACACATGCTTTGTTTATTTGTTGTTATATCTTTGCAATTTTCAAGGTGCTAGGCAGGGTTGCCAAACGTACGAGGTTCCTCATACAAATATGAGATTTGTGGTCTGTAGTACGAGGTAAGAGGACATGGGCAGACTCATACAGTTATGTATGAGACTAGGACATAGGAAATTTTATAACAAGATTTTTTATTGCTGGCAACAATTTATAGTGTAAATGGATCTTTACATTTTGGCTACACTGGGTGTGCTAAATGAGAAGTAGATTCATTTGGTATGTTCGAGGATTTTTTTTCATTTTAATGTACCTTTTAAAGTTTTCGTAGTTCCCTTATTTCTCTCGGTTTTCCTCAGAGCTCGTCAGCAGAGTCAGGAACGTTCTGTAATTCTACGCACTGCTGCCAATGAATGCATTTTGCAGTGTGTGGCACTTCAATAAACAGAAGTTCATTGGACGCAATAGCGTTAAGGATTATGATAGTGATGATGAGACTGAAATCTAGAGTCCAGAAGAATACAGCGCCTGCGACTGACTTGTTAATGATTAATCCTTTCTGAATATTTAAGTAAATTTTTACATGGTTTTGAATGAAACCCATGTCTTACTCATTGAATGACTGTGTCACATCATGACTTACTTTTTTCTGTATTTCATGTTCATTGGTATAGAAAAGCACCGTAACTTAATATAAACTTACACAAATATGCTCAGAAAATGTGTTTACTTTCGTGCTATTTACACCACAAAAAAGAGGACTGTGTGCCCATTGGCAGTATTGCAATTAACCCATTCTGATGTTACGTGCTGGCTTTTGCTTTCGGTCCTCCTTGCCACGCTTCCCCCTCATCCCAGAAACTAGAAAAACTTTACTAGGAATAGTGGCCCATTGTACGGAAATTACACATTTGCAGCAGATTGTTACTCAGCAATTCAAAAACTGTTAAATGTAATTCTCAAGTAGAATAGATCTATTCTCCATGGTAATACATTAAACTCGTTCATTTCCGAAATATGGTGCGATGTTCTCTAAAATTAGCGTTTCTATTGGTAGATTTTTGTCCTTTTTAGTTACAATTTAAATTTTTGAAATTCTGATATTTACACAACAGGCCTCTGACTTTACAGTTACTAAAGAAACTAAATGTATTATTGTAATAATGACGTTAATCAATTTTTATTTATTTGCAATTCTTAAAAAAATCATTAGCTGATGAAGCCTATCTCTGGAATTATTTTTAACTAAGTTTCGAATTTTGCACACTAGAGTATGTGACAATGATAACGGGAAAGTCCAATGGAAATAAAACAATTTTTTTTCATTGATATTAATTTCCGTTTCAGTGGCTTTCAGTCACACAAAAATTGACGTAACACTTGCAGTCATATTCTTAAAGTCTAGTCTAAGCTATCCATAAATAAACATGCCATCATTTAAAAGAGAAAGCAGTCTACTCTATGTTTAGTTCGTTAGGAATTCATGGGGAACAAATTCTGTTCTCCATATTTGTCGTCTCTGACTATCATAAAATCGAAAGCACTGTTCAGACAAGAATAGATGGCCCCTTCCTCCGACGCTTATCGACAATTACCGGACTGAAATCGAAGCGCTACCAACATATGTAGTTTAACAATGCATGGTGATGTATTATTTCAGTAGGTATTTCATAATGAAGTAACAACACATTTGAACATGAACACACAGGCAACGCTCTTTAAAGAAGTCAGGCGATCGTTATGGCGGTCTGAGCCCTCAGTGCATCAATAGTTGAGCGCAGGCGTGTTTCCAGCACTGACAATAACCCGCCTTGCTATATGAAGTAACTAATTTTCTCTGTTCCATACGTATAGTATTGTGTCTCTTGTGTAGTTGTTCATGCTACCTATTTACCTATTGTTAGGAGTGATTCTACATCTTCATCTACATATATACTCCGTTATCCACCAAGTGGTGTGTGACGGAGGGTACAATTCACTCTAAAGTCATATTTTGCCCCCTCTGTTCCACTGGCGGATCTCACGAGGGAAAAACAACTGTCTGAACACCTCAGTGCGAGCTCTAATTTCCCTTATTTTTGAATGGTGATCATTGCGAGATTTGAAAGTTGGTTTCAATAATACACTCCTGGAAATGGAAAAAAGAACACATTGACATCGGTTTGTCAGACCCACCATACTTGCTCCGGACACTGCGAGAGGGCTGTACAAACAATGATCACACGCACGGCACAGCGGACACACCAGGAACCGCGGTGTTGGCCGTCGAATGGCGCTAGCTGCGCAGCATTTGTGCACCGCCGCCGTCAGTGTCAGCCAGTTTGCCATGGCATACGGACCTCCATTGCAGTCTTTAACACTGGTAGCATGCCACGACAGCGTGGACGTGAACCGTATGTGCAGTTGACGGACTTTGAGCGAGGGCGTATAGTGGGCATGCGGGAGGCCGGGTGGAAGTACCGCCGAATTGCTCAACACGTGGGGCGTGAGGTCTCCACAGTACATCGATGTTGTCGCCAGTGGTCGGCGGAAGGTGCACGTGCCCGTCGACCTGGGACCGGACCGCAGCGACGCACGGATGCACGCCAAGACCGTAGGATCCTACGCAGTGCTGTAGGGGACCGCACCGCCACTTCCCAGCAAATTAGGGACACTGTTGCTCCTGGGGTATCGGCGAGGACCATTCGCAACCGTCTCCATGAAGCTGGGCTACGGTCCCGCACACCGTTAGGCCGTCTTCCGCTCACGCCCCAACATCGTGCAGCCCGCCTCCAGTGGTGTCGCGACAGGCGTGAATGAAGGGACGATTGGAGACGTGTCGTCTTCAGCGATGAGAGTCGCTTCTGCCTTGGTGCCAATGATGGTCGTATGCGTGTTTGGCGCCGTGCAGGTGAGCGCCACAATCAGGACTGCATACGACCGAGGCACACAGGGCCAACAGCCGGCATCATGGTGTGGGGAGCGATCTCGTACACTGGCCGTACACCTCTGGTGATCGTCGAGGGGACACTGAATAGTGCACGGTACATCCAAACCGTCATCGAACCCATCGTTCTACCATTCCTAGACCGGCAAGGGAACTTGCTGTTCCAACAGGACAATGCACATCTGCATGTATCCCGTGCCACCCAACGTGCTCTAGAAGGTGTAAGTCAACTACTCTGGCCAGCAAGATCTCCGGATCTGTCCCCCATTGAGCATGTTTGGGACTGGATGAAGCGTCGTCTCACGCGGTCTGCACGTCCAGCACGAACGCTGGTCCAACTGAGGCGCCAGGTGGAAATGGCATGGCAAGCCGTTCCACAGGACTACATCCAGCATCTCTACGATCGTCTCCATGGGAGAATAGCAGCCTGCATTGCTGCGAAAGGTGGATATACACTGTACTAGTGGCGACATTGTGCATGCTCTGTTGCCTGTGTCTATGTGCCTGTGGTTCTGTCAGTGTGATCATGTGATGTATCTGACCCCAGGAATGTGTCAATAAAGTTTCCCCTTCCTGGGACAATGAATTCACAGTGTTCTTATTTCAATTTCCAGGAGTGTATATGCTCTACATCTTTGCCGAAGATTGGATTTTGGAATTTAGTGAAGAGCCCCTTCCGTTTAGCGCGTAGTCTCTCTGCAAGTGTGTCCCACTTCAAACTTCCAGTTAGATTAGATGAGATTAGTGTTTCCTTCTATAGTAGGGTGTCCATTTCATTTATATTGAAAAAGAGGACATTTAAAATAAATTAGAGAAAAACTTGAGAAAATTAAAGAAAATGGGACATAAATATTGTATTGACTAAATTTAATACACATACAAGTTTACCTTTACAATCTGCACTCAGATGATCCCAAATCACATTTTACAATTATTCTGCCACACTATCACCGTACTTTTCACTTTTATGTACTTTATCAAGAAGTGCATTTTCGTTTGAAATTGTATCATAAAAGTCAGTACACAATACATCATTAAAGTGTGTGTTCGCAATGAGCAAGGCCCTCACTGTTTCAACTTTCATTCTGTTTCTGTTTTTCATCTGACAACAAAGAGTTCACTAACGGAAACACACGTTCCACAGCAGCGTTTGACCCAGGAATTTCCAGACAAAGCTCCACCAAATGGATCATGTTTTTCATGTTAATATTTTTACTTTTGAAATAAGCAAATATTTTACAACACGTTGCACTAACACTTTCTTTGTCTCTTTCTTCACTTTTTATGAAGTTCTGTGTACATGAAAATTCATCGAACAGTTTGTGTTCATCAACCGGAATATTGGTACAACACCTTTAACAAAAACACAACAGTCCTGAATATCCTACCACTGTAGCTGCTCCTTTTCAGCATCGACCCAGTCAAATGTTTTAAAAGGTGTGAGAAATGTTAAACACCATTCTTTAATATACTCAATGCTAGAATCATAGAAGATATCAGCATAAATATGAAATTGTTCTACAGTAATTTCATCCTGTTCTTCCAGCTTGCTTAGAATCACATGTACAAAGGATGTGAGAAATCTTTTAGATTTTCTACATTGTAATTTGCCCAATAATTTTTTTATTTCTTGACAAACCTCCACTATTGTGATTTCTTGTTTCTCAATACATTTAATTGTGGAGAAAGGTTTTACTGGCTAACAAGAAAATGTAGAAGAATAATAGACACAGGGTTATCAAAGAGTTGTTTAAGGATAACAGGACGCTTATCAATGGTAATGAAATATGATTTCTGTTAAAAAAAAAGAAAAAAATTCCTTGAGGACTAGGTTTATGTGCTGCTCCATGACTCTGCTGTCAATACCTTTATTCCTTGCTTTTGTGTAACTTCTGTGTTTTGTTTCCAGTAAATGTGTTTTTTCGTATCGAGGGTGTAATTATAAGGTTAATAAAACGTTTTCTTGCCTTTAAATAATATTTATCATCAGGTTATGGGTCCAGTACATGTGTAAAGGGAAACAATATGGTTTAATTAAACCAATGTTTGAAATGAGCCTATGTCTGTAAAGAAACATTATTGCTAACGGCGAATATAGGGTCAGCATTGATAAGCTTGAAATACCTGAGGACTGGGCCAAATGGAAATGGCATATTTCTATGGTGCTGCGTTCATATAGACTAGAATAGATTATTAACGGTACGCGTGAATGTGAAGAGTTGCTGCAAGATGCGACAAGCGCACAAAAAAAAGCGTATGTGGAATGGCACAAGGACGACGCAAAGGCAGCAAGTCTTAGAGCAAGTGCGCTAAGTAAACCTGTTGTAGAACTCGTCTTAATGTGCAAGAATGCTAAAGAAATCGGGGACAAATTACGCGCCCAATTTGAACGTAGCTGTACTCAGCGTTTGAATTTGTTGATTGAAACATTTTTCCATGTTAAACGTGATGAAATGGAAGATATTAGTGCACATGTGGCCAAAGTGCAAAAGTTATTTGTGGACCTGAACGATGAATCAGCAAAACATGAAGAAAATACGCTATCTGAAAGAACCGTAAATGGTCGAATTTTGTCTACACTGGGAAAAGAGTACGACAATTTTAAGGATCTCTGGGATGCGATACCGACAGAAAAGCAATGCTTGCATTTATTAATTAAAAACTCTGTACTATTGAACTGTGTGAACATGACATTAATGGAAATGGACCTTCCGTCGTTTCGAAAACAAGAAACCGGCAAACAAGTAATCAGCAAGGAAAGATGATGAAGTCACAATTAAAACAGAAGTTTCTGTGTAATATATGCAAATAATAATGTCACTGGGCAGCAGAGTTTCCACAGAACACTCGTCACAGCAATAAAAGAAAAGAGAAGAAGCCAGAAAGTGAACACACTGCACTTACTTCATATGCTATGGGGGTGTATACCAGTAATCACAGTGACCCAAATAAGTGGTATTGCGACAGTGGCGCTACAAATCATATCACTCCCAACAAACAGTATTTTGTTTCATGTAGTGAATTTGATGCTCCTCAAGTAAGGAGAGATAGCCAGCTTGTCTTGCTGTGCCCAAGTACACTTTTGTATTCAGTTTCAGTAAACTTACAGAATGACTTCAGAGATTCAACGCTTAATGTATATACACTCCTGGAAATTGAAATAAGAACACCGTGATTTCATTGTCCCAGGAAGGGGAAACTTTATTGAAACATTCCTGGGGTCAGATATATCACATGATCACATTGACAGAACCACAGGCACATAGACACAGGCAACAGAGCATGCACAATGTCGGCACTAGTGCAGTGTATATCCACCTTCTGCAGCAATGCAGGCTGCTATTCTCCCATGGAGACGATCGTAGAGATGCTGGATATAGTCCTGTGGAACGGCTTGCCATGCCATTTCCACCTGGCGCCTCAGTTGGACCAGCGTTCGTGCTGGACGTGCAGACCGCGTGAGACGACACTTCATCCAGTCCCAAACATGCTCAATGGGGGACAGATCCGGAGATCTTGCGGGCCAGGGTAGTTGACTTACACCTTCTAGAGCACGTTGGGTGGCACAGGATACATGCGGACGTGCATTGTCCTGTTGGAACAGCAAGTTCCCTTGCCGGTCTAGGAATGGTAGGACGATGGGTTCGATGACGGTTTGGATGTACCGTGCACTATTCAGTGTCCCCTCGACGATCACCAGAGGTGTACGGCCAGTGTAGGAGATCGCTCCCCACACCATGATGCCGGGTGTTGGCCCTGTGTGCCTCGGTCGTATGCAGTCCTGATTGTGGCGCTCACCTGCACGGCGCCAAACACGCATACGACCATCACTGGCACCAAGGCAGAAGCGACTCTCATCGCTGAAGACGACACGTCTCCAATCGTCCCTCCATTCACGCCTGTCGCGACACCACTGGAGGCGTGCTGCACGATGTTGGGGCGTGAGCGGAAGACGGCCTAACGGTGTGCGGGACCGTAGCCCAGCTTCATGGAGACGGTTGCGAATGGTCCTCGCCGATACCCCAGGAGCAACAGTGTCCCTAATTTGCTGGGAAGTGGCGGTGCGGTCCCTTACGGCACTGCGTAGAATCCTACGGTCTTGGCGTGCATCCGTGGGTCGCTGCGGTCCGGTCCCAGGTCGACGGGCACGTGCACCTTCCGCCGACCACTGGCGATAACATCGATGTACTGTGGAGACCTCACGCCTCACGTGTTGAGCAATTCGGCGGTATGTCCACCCGGCCTCCCGCATGCCCACTATACGCCCTCGCTCAAAGTCCGTCAACTGCACATACGATTCATGTCCACGCTGTCGCGGCATGCTACCAGTGCTAAAGACTGCGATGGAGCTCCGTATGCCACGGCAAACTGGCTAACACTGACGGCGGCGGTGCACAAATGCTGCGCAGTTAGCGCCATTCGACGGCCAACACCGCGGTTCCTGGTGTGTACGCTGTGCCGTGCGTGTGATCATTGCTTGTACAGCCCTCTCTCAGTGTCCGGAGCAGGTATGGTGGGTCTGACACACCGGTGTCAATGTGTTCTTTTTTCCATTTCCAGGAGTGTATGTGGAAATGCTGGGTTGATTTTATTTACAATAAATTCACAGTCGATGGGTAGGCATCTGAGTCAGTTTGTAAGGAATTGTGCACCACATGTGCTGGGCAGCCAACACCTACTACATTATTCACTGTGTTCTGTTGCAGTTTATAGAACAAATTGCTTTTTTCTTTCCTCTGGTTACCACCAAAATTGGTGTTAGTGTTGTATGCAGAAACTGCAATCACCTTTCCCTAAAGATCATATTTCTTTAAAACCTCCAGCACATAATTGTGAAGTAAATATGAAGTTTCTCCATCTAAATTAACCAATTCGAGCACTTTCACTGTGATGCCATTTTCAGGGTGAAAATATCTGATAAGGAGAGGAACTAACTTCAAATCCAGATGATTCGATGTATCAATCATCACAGAAATGAATCGAGCACTTTTCAGTTCATTTAAAACCTTCTGAGCTGCATACGGTGCAATAGTATTTGAAATGATTCCATTACATTTTGTGTGTCCACATGCGAATTTAGGATTGAAAAGTTTTTTAACAACTGCTGTAGTACAGTCCGTTTACTTAAAGCTATGGTTATGCATTGCACTGTGGTATGCAGACGTAGCTTCTTGTGCTGCCAACTGCCTATCCATTTCTGTTACTGATTTTAAGTTTACATAGTAGTCACTCACGCATTTATTTGCTCTTTTCGTTTGATCACTCATATGATGTTTCTTCGTCTTAATGTGATTCATAACGTCAGACCTTCCACCATGACCCATAGCAAATTTTGATCTGCACAACGTACATTCTACAGTTTCTCCACTACCAGTGATAAAAGGAAACTCACTTTTTATATTGCTGTTAAAATTACACTTCCGTTTTGGCATAATGAAACAGTGATTGCACAGTGCAAAACATTAACAGTGTGGTAACGAAAACCAGAGAGCAAGTATCAGTGAAGTAGAGTATCTCTGGACCGAAAGGACGGATTCAGTGGATCGATTTAGAAGAGAAGAATCTTTGTTGTTATTATTAACCTATAGTGCGTTTAAAATTACTTGCGATTTTTGACAGTTCGGTACATGTTTGGGGTATGCTGAAAGTAATCACACGCTTCTTAGCGTAAATAATTGCGCAGTTAATACCAAGTCAAACAACCAGGAGCGTAAAATACTCTAGCCAAGCGGAATAATAAAAAACGGGACATAGGAGCGTCCCCAAAAAAACTTTTGGGACAGCGGGACATTTTGGCAAAAAACGGGACTGTCCCGCGAAAAATGGGACGAATGGACACCCTATTCCATAGATCCGTGCTGAGGAGATCCTCGTGGATGTGGAACATGTCAAATTTTATTTTTTTAGCTGAAGTAACAATACTAATAGTATGAGTACATATAATACATCATTTCTTTCTATTAAAAAATTCGTCAATGGAGTAGAAAGAGTTGGCCACTAGTAAGTTTTTCAGGCTCCTTTTAAACTGATCTTTATTTGTAACTAAATTTTTTATGTTTGCAGACAAATTATTGAAGAAGAGTGTTCCTGACTAGTGGACCCCTTTTTGAACTAAAGTGCTTTTACGTCCTTGTGCAGATCATTTTTGTTCCTGGTATTGTATGTATGAACTGATCAGTTTGTTGAAAAAAGAGATATATTATTTGGAACAAATTTCATTAAGGAGTAAATATACTGAGAGGCAGTAGTTAGTATACCCAGTTCTTTGAAGAGGTTTCTACAGGACGTCCATGAATTTACTCCCTAAATAATATGTATAACATGCTTTTGGACTCTGAAAACTTTTGTTTGACTTGAAGAGTTACCCCAAAATATTATACCATATGACATTATGGAATGAATGTAGGCCATGTATGCAAGCTTTTTCATTTTTATGTCACCTATAAAAAAATAGAAGTGCGGGTAAGCTACTACAGACAGTGAACGCATTATTGTGGCTAAGATAGACACGAAGCCCACACCTACTACAGTAGTACAAATTTATATGCCAACTAGCTCTGCAGGTGATAAAGAAATTAATGAAACGTATGATGAGATAAAAGAAATTATTCAGGTAGTGAAGGGAGACGATAATTTAATAGTCATGGGTGACTGGAATTCGGTAGTAGGAAAAGGGAGAGAAGGAAACATAGTAGGTGAATATGGATGGGGGGAAAGAAATGAAAAAGAAAGCCATCTGGTAAAATTTTGCACAGAGCATAACTTAATCATAGCTAACACTTGGTTCAAGAATCATAAAAGAAGGTTGTACACATGGAAGAATCCTGGAGATACTAGAAGGTAGCAGATAGATTATGTAATGGCAAGGCAGAGAGTTAGGAACCAGGTATTAAATTGTAAGACATTTCCAGGGGAAGATGTGGACTCTGACCACAATCTATTGGTTATGAACTGTAAATAAAAACTGAAGAAAGTGCAAAAAGGTGGGAATTTAAGGAGATGGGACCTAGACAAACTGATTAAACCAGAGGATATACAGAGTTTCAGGGAGAGCATAAGGCAACAATTGTCACAAAAGGGGGAAAGAAATACAGTGGAAGAAGAATGGGTAGCCCTGAGGGATGAAGTAGTCAAGGCAGCAGAGGATCAAGTAGTTAAAAAGACAAGGGCTAGTAGAAATCCTTGGGTAACAGAAGAAATATTGAATTTAATTGATGAAAGGAGAAAATATAAAAATGCAGTAAATGAAGCAGGCAAAATGGAATACAAACGTCTCAAAAATGAGATCGACAGGAAGTGCAAAATAGACCCTCAGAGGAAAGAGAACCACTTGTATGAATATCAAGAGCCCAGATGGAAACCCAGTTCTATGCAAAGAAGGGAAAGCAGAAAGGTGGAAGGAGTATATAGAGGGTCTATACAAGGGCAACGTACTTGAGGACAATATTCTGGAAATAGAAGAGAATGTAGATGAAGACGAAATGGGAGATATGATACTGCTTGAAGAGTTTGACAGAGCACTAAAAGACCTGAGTCGAAACAAGGCCCCGGGAGTAGACAACATTCCATTAGAACTACTGACAGCCTTGGGAGAGCCAGTCCTGACAAAACTCAACCATCTGGTGATCAAGATGTATGAGACAGGCGAAATACCCTCAGACTTCAAGAAGAATATAATCATTCCAATCCCAAAGAAAGCACGAGTCAACATATGTGAAAATTACCGACAATCAGTTTAATAAGCCACAGCTGCAAAATACCAACGCGAATTCTTTACAGACGAATGGAAAAACTAGTAGAAGCCAACCTAGGGGAAGATCAGTTTGGATTCCATAGAAATATTGGAACACGTGATGCAATACTGACCCTACGACTTATATTAGAAAATAGATTAAGGAAAGGCAAACCTATGTTTCTAGCATTTGTAGACTTGGAGAAATGCTTTTGACAATGTTGACTGGAATACTCTGTTTCAAATACAGGGAGCGAAAGGCTATTTACAATTTGTATAGAAACCTGATGGAAGTTATAAAAGTCGAGGGGTATGAAAGGGAAGCAGTGGTTGGGAAGGGAGTGAGACAGGGTTGTAGCCTCTCCCCAATGTTATTCCATCTGTATATTGAGCAAGCAGTGAAGGAAACAAAAGAGAAGTTCGGAGTAGGTATTAAAATCCATGGAGAAGAAATAAAAACTTTTAGGCTCGCCGATGATATTGTAATTCTGTCAGAGACAGCAAAGGACTTAGAAGAGCAGTTGAACGAAATGGACAGTGTCTTGAAAGGAGGATATAAGATGAACATCACCAATAGCTAAACGGGGATAATGGAATGTAGTCGAATTAAGTCGGGTGATGCTGAGAGAATTAGATTAGGAAATGAGACACTTGAAGTAGTAGATGAGTTTTGCTCTTTGGGGAGCAAAATAACTGATGACGGTCGAAGTAGAGAGGATATAAAATGTGACTGGCAATGGCAAGGAAAGCGTTTCTGAAGAAGAGGAATTTGTTGACATCGAGTATAGATTTAAGTGTCAGGAAGTCTTTTCTCAGAGTATTTGTATGGAGAGTAGCCACATATAGAAGTGAAACGAGGACGATAAATAGGTTGGACAAGAAGAGGATAGAAGCTTTCGAAATGTGGTGCTACAGAAAAATGCTGAAGATTAGATGGGTAGATTACATAACTAATGAGGAGGTATTGAATAGAATTTCGGAGAAGAGGAGTTTGTGGCACAACTTGACAAGAGGAAGGGACCGGTTGGTAGAACATGTTCTGAGGCATCAAGAGATCACAAATTTAGCATTGGAGGGCAGAGTGGAGGGTAAAAATCGTAGAGGAAGACCAAGAGAGGAATACACTAAGCAGATTCAAAAGGATGTAGGTTGCAGTAGCTACTGCGAGATGAAGATGCTTGCACAGGATAGAGTAGCATGGAGAGATGCATCAAACTAGTCTCAGGACTGAAGACCACAACAACAACAACAAAATGCCTGCTAACACTCGAATTGCAACTACAGATTTGTTAAAGCATTTCTGAAGTTCTGTGGTATGCTCCTCCCAACTGAATTTATTATCAAGTTGTAATCCCAGGAATTTAAGACTGTCAACCTCTTCTATCTGCTCTTCTTCATAATTTATGCATATGATGGGTGGAAACCTCTTACAGGTTCTGAACTGCATATAGTGAGTCTTTTCGAAGTGTAATGTCAGTGAGTTGGCTTTAAACCATTTATTAATATCCATGAAAATATCATTAGCAGATCTGTCTAAAACTATACTCGACATACTATTTATTGCAATACTTGTGTCATCTGCAAACAAAACAAACTCTGCTTCTGGCAGTGTAACTGATGAGAGATCATTAATGTACACCAGAAAAATCAATGGCCCTAAGATGGATCCTTGTGGGACGCCACATATAATTTCTTCCCATTCTGATGATGACTGATGACTTAATTCACTATTCCCTTTCACTGTCACCCTCTGTTTCCTGTAAGCGTGGTATGACTTGAACCATTTTGCAGCACTGCCCGTGACACCATAGAATTCTAATACATTTAAAAGCATGTTGTGATTCACACAATCAAATGCCTTTGACAAATCACAGAAAATACCTGCTGCTTGTAATTTGTTGTTTAATGAATTAAGTACATTTTCACTGTAGGTGTAAATAGCCTTCTCGATATCAGAACCCTTCAGAAATCCAAACTGTGTTCTTTATAATATGTTATTTGTGGTCAGACGGCTGAGAAGCTGCCTGTACATTACATTTTCTAAAATTTTTGAGAATGCTGGCAAAAGTGAAATCGGTCTGTAGTTTGATGGTATCTCTTTATCCCATTTCTTGAATAGAGGCTCAACATCTGCATATTTTAGCCAGTCAGAAATGCCCCAGTTATAGTTGACTGGTTACCCAAGTAACTTAGAATTGTACTAAACTCACAAGAGCATGCCTTAATTAACTTTGTTGATATTTCATCGTAACCACTAGAATGCTTTGTTTTTAAAGATTTTATTATGTAAGTTATTTCTTTTGGTGAAGTGAGTGACATATTCATATACCTGAAGCTAAAGCTCTCGCTATGGCTAAATGTACCAGTCACGAATCTTGGCGCTCTTCTTTGAACCTTCTCAATCTCTTGAATCAGACCCAACTGGTAAGGGTCCAATACAGGTCTCTAGAAGAGCGAAGCGTTCCAAAGGCTTGAAAAAGGGCACAGGTCATCCCTGTTTTCAAGAAGGGACGTCGAACAGATGTGCAGAACTATAGACCTATATCTCTAACGTCGATCAGTTGTAGAATTTTGGAACACGTATTATGTTCGAGCCAATGTCTTTTCTGGAGACTAGAAATCTACTCTGTAGGAATCAGCATGGGATTCGAAAAAGACGGTCGTGTGAAACCCAGCTCGCGCTATTCGTCCATGAGACTCAGAGGTCCTTAGACACGGGTTCACAGGTAGATGCCGTGTTTCTTGACTTCCGCAAGGCGTTTGACACAGTTCCCCACAGTCGTTTAATAAACAAAGTAAGAGCATACGGACTATCAGATCAATTGTGTGATTGGATTGAGGAATTCCTAGATAACAGAACGCAGCATGCCATTCTCAATGGAGAGAAGTCTTCCAAAGTAAGAGTGATTTCAGGTGTGCCGCAGGGAAGTGTCATAGGACCGTTGCTGTTCACAATATACATAAATGACCTGGTGGATGACATTGGAAGTTCACTGAGGCTTTTTGCAGATGATGCTGTGGTGTATTGAGAGGTTGCAACAATGGAAAATTGTACTGAAATGCAGGAGGATCTGCAGCGAATTGATGCATGGTGCACGTAATGGCAATTGAATCTCAATGTAGACAAGTGTAATGTGATGCGAATACATAGAAAGACAGGTCCCTTATCATTTAGCTACAAAATAGCAGGTCAGCAACTGGAAGCAGTTAATTCCATAAATTATCTGGGAGTACTCATTAGGAGTGATTTAAAATGGAATGATCATATAAAGTTGATCGTCGGTAAAGCAGATGCCAGACTGAGATTCATTGGAAGAATCCTAAGGAAATGCAATCCGACAACAAAGGAAGTAGGTTACTGTACGCTTGTTCGCCCAATGCTTGAATACTGCTCAGCAGTGTGGGATCCGCACCAGGTAGGGTTGATAGAAGAGATAGAGAAGATCCAACGGAGAGCAGCGCGCTTCATTACAGGATCATTTAGTAATTGCGAAAGCGTTATGGAGATGATAGCTAAACTCCAGTGGAAGACTCTGCAGGAGAGACGCTCAGTAGCTCGGTACGGGCTTTTGTTAAAGTTTCGAGAACATACCTTCACCGAAGAGTCAAGCAGTATATTGCTCCCTTCTACGTATATCTCGCGAAGAGACCATGAGGATAAAATCAGAGAGATTAGAGCCCACACAGAAGCATACCGACAATCCTTCTTTCCACGTACAATACGAGACTGGAATAGAAGGGAGAACCGATAGAAGTACTCAGGGTACCCTCCGCCACACACCGTCAGGTGGCTTGCGGAGTATGGATGTTGATGTAGATGTAGAACAATACTCTAAGACTGGACGAAGTAACATATTGTAAGCAATTTCCTTTGTTGAAGGACTGTATCGTTTCAGGAGTCTACCAATAAACCACAATCTAGGGTTCGGTTTGCCCGTTACTCGTCTAATCAGTCGAAAGCCTTTCGAAATTCGAGAAATGTGGCATCAACCTGGGAGCTGGTATCTGGAGCCTGTTGAATATCATGCAGAAAGAGGGACAGCTGTGTCTCTCATGAGCGCTGTTTCCTAAAACCGTGCTGGTTTCTGCAGATGAGATTCTCATAGTCTATGAAGGTCATTATGTCTGAACACAAATATGTTCCATGATTCTACAACAAATCGACGTCAGTGAAATTGACCAGTAATTATGTGTATCCGAGTTCTTTCTTTTTTTATAGATTGCTATCACCTGTTCCTTCTTCCAGTCCTGTGGAACTTTCCGCTGTTCCAATGATCTGTGATAGATGATGGATAAGAATGGTGCTATATTTGTAGCATAGTCAACATATTACCTTTTGACAGCTGTTTCATTTCGCGTAATTTCTGTTTGTCAGTGGGGCAGTGACTATGCTTAAAATGACTGTGCAAAATTCTCTGCTTTCTATGCAACTTCCTAATATGTTTGTTGTACCAAGGCGGATCCTTTCCCTCCCCTATACTTTTGCTAGGCACATACTTCTCTAGGACATGGTGGACAATGCCTTTAAATTCCGACCAAAGATGCTCAGTATCATTGTGTCCTACGGTGAATGCTTGGAGCTGACTATGAATATATTCATTAATGACACCTTTATTTGATTTCCCATACAAGAAAAATCTATGCTGTTTCTTTGATTTTTTAGCAACTTCCACTGACAAAAAAGCCACAACGACATTATGGTCGCTAGTACCTTATTCTAGATTAACTTCCTCAAAAAGATCAGTACTGTTTGTCGCCAAGATATCTAATATGTTCCCATCTCGAGTTGGTTTTCTAACCAATTGCTCAAGGATGTATGTTGAGAGCGCTCCAAGAATAACTTCACGAGTCTTTGTGTCTGCCCCCTGTAATAAACGCGTAATTTTCCCAGTCAATGGATGTCAAATTCAAGTCTCCACCTATAACTAATGGATAATTTGGATATTTATTTCCTATGTAGTCAAGAGTTTCCCTGAAACATTCTGCGACGTTTGTTGCGGATGCTCGTGGTCTATAAAAACTTCCTAATACAATAGTCAATTATTATCTGATTGACAGCTTTATCCAGACTATTTCACAGTCCAACCCAGTTTAAACAGCTTTTACCTGCAATGAACACACCACCTCCCATAGCATCAGTCCTATCCTTCCTAAACATTATCCAGTCCGAGTTCAAGATCTCACTGCTATTATGTCTGGTTTTAACCAGCTTTCGATACCTAATACAATACTGGCATTGCTACTGCTTAGGTCGAAGAATAACTCGGGAATCTTGCTACAGACACTTATACAATTTACTAACAAGAGATTTAGCATATTTAAATCCTTTTGAATGATCTGTTTAGGCGAACTAGCAATTTTTACAGTTGGCGCACCCACATCAGTGTCATGAACTGGTAATTCTTCAGGTGAACAGTTTGATTCCCCTGGGGAGGCACCTAATCTAAAAAAAAAAACAATGTGCGTGCCTTAAGTACTGTGCTACACATGTAGCTGCTTCCTGTGTGTAGTGCAATCCTGATCTATCGAGGGGCGTTCTACAACCTTCCACCTCATAGCGTAGGTCGAGGAATCTGCAACCATTTTCGATACAGAGTCGACATAGCTTCTAGTGTAGATTCTCCACTCGACTCCAAATCAGAGGAACCTGGTCCACCCTGGGTATGATGCAGCAGATCTTGAACTTGGCTTCCACTCCTCAAGTGATGGAGACTACCTTCAACAATTTAGCCAGCCATCGAAAGGACCCAAGGATTTCCTCGTAATCCCGACGACAGGTGTCGTTGGTGCCAACATGTACAACAATCTGCAGCTGGCTGCACTGCAAGTGCTCGATAGCCGCCAAAAGAGCCTCTTCCACATTCCAGACAACGCCCCCAGGCAAGCACACTGAGTGGACTTCTTCCCCGCTCTGGCTGCCATGTTCCTGAGGGGCTCTGTGACCTGCCTAACATCGAAGCTCCCAAGAACTAACACCCATTTGCCTGCCCAGGCCTTGCTGAAGGAGCCACCATTATCGTGGCAGAAGGTGCATTGTGATCCGGCTCAGCTTCACACACCCCCTCCCCCCCCCAAAAAACACACTGAATCTATTAGGAAGTATTGTGAGGAAGACAGTGACCCTTCGTGTACTCTTACGCCATCCCGAAAAATATCCAAAAAAGGCCGCTGGACAAGGAAAAAGGAGGGTAACACATCTTCACATCACTCACAAAATTTTAGACATCAGTGGTTAAAGTATCCGGCTGTTAAGGACTGGCTTTTGCCAGACACCAATTATTGAACTAAAGCTAAGTGTGCAATTTGCCTGGGAACATCGATGGTAGCTGAAATGTCTAATTTGGAAACTCACAGCACTATCAATATATATATATATATATATATATATATATATATATATATATATATATATATATATACACTCCTGGAAATGGAAAAAAGAACACATTGACACCGGTGTGTCAGACCCACCATACTTGCTCCGGACACTGCGAGAGGGCTGTACAAGCAATGATCACATGCACGGCACAGCAGACACACCAGGAACCGCGGTGTTGGCCGTCGAATGGCGCTAACTGCGCAGCATTTGTGCACCGCCGCCGTCAGTGTCAGCCAGTTTGCCGTGGCATACGGAGCTCCATCGCAGTCTTTAACACTGGTAGCATGCCGCGACAGCGTGGATGTGAACCGTATGTGCAGTTGACGGACTTTGAGCGAGGGCGTATAGTGGGCATGCGGGAGGCCGGGTGGACGTACCGCCGAATTGCTCAACACGTGAGGCGTGAGGTCTTCACAGTACATCGATGTTGTCGCCAGTGGTCGGTGGAAGGTGCACGTGCCCGTCGACCTGGGACCGGACCGCAGCGTCGCACGGATGCACGCCAAGACCGTAGGATTCTACGCAGTGCCGTAGGGAACCGCACCGCCACTTCCCAGCAAATTAGGGACACTGTTGCTCCTGGGGTATCGGCGAGGACCATTCGCAACCGTCTCCATGAAGCTGGGCTACGGTCCCGCACACCGTTAGGCCGTCTTCCGCTCACGCCCCAACATCGTGCAGCACGCCTCCAGTGGTGTCGCGACAGGCGTGAATGGAGGGACGATTGGAGACGTGTCGTCTTCAGCAATGAGAGTCGCTTCTGCCTTGGTGCCAATGATGGTCGTATGCGTGTTTGGCGCCGTGCAGGTGAGCGCCACAATCAGGACTGCATACGACCGAGGCACACAGGGCCAACACCCGGCATCATGGTGTGGGGAGCGATCTCCTACACTGGCCGTACACCTCTGGTGATCGTCGAGGGGACACTGAATAGTGCACGGTACATCCAAACCGTAATCGAACCCATCGTCCTACCATTCCTAGACCGGCAAGGGAACTTGCTGTTCCAACAGGACAATGCACGTCCGCATGTATCCTGTGCCACCCAACGTGCTCTAGAAGGTGTAAGTCAACTACCCTGGCCAGCAAGATCTCCGGATCTGTCCCCCATTGAGCATGTTTGGGACTGGATGAAGCGTCGTCTCACGCGGTCTGCACGTCCAGCACGAACGCTGGTCCAACTGAGGCGCCAGGTGGAAATGGCATGGCAAGCCGTTCCACAGGACTACATACAGCATCTCTATGATCGTCTCCATGGGAGAATAGCAGCCTGCATTGCTGCGAAAGGTGGATATACACTGCACTAGGGCCGACATTGTGCATGCTCTGTTGCCTGTGTCTATGTGCCTGAGGTTCTGTCAGTGTGATCATGTGATGTATCTGACCCCAGGAATGTGTCAATAAAGTTTCCCCTTCCTGGGACAATGAATTCACGGTGTTCTTATTTCAATTTCCAGGAGTGTATATGACAAACCTGGTTCTAGCGTAAAAAGGCAAACGTTAATATCGCTTGGATTCGAAAAAAGTGTAATGCCATAAAATAAAGAAGAAACACTTGCAGAAGTTTAACATGCTTTTTTTTGCGGAGCATAGAGTTGCATTTTCGGTTGCTGACCATTTGATGCCTTTATTAAAAGAAGTTGTGACGGATTCTAAATTAATTAAGAAAATAGAGCTCAAACGAACTAAAGTAACAGCATGATATAACAATACAGGCTTCTGCGGCTGGTGTCATAGTGATTTAAATTTTTCTGGGTGTTATACCGCGTCCACTGGTACACTTAACATATGTAAGAGGCGTCAGTAAGGGCTAGGCAACGTCCTCCGCCGCCGAGGTTTCAAACCGATTTTTCGAAGCAGCCACAGGATCCACAAAATGATAGATAGGTTCCACCAAGGATGTAGTCATCAATCTTAACACTGTTGGTGTTTACGAACTACGGTGTGAGTGCGGAGCTACCTACATAGGAGAAACAGGGAGACCTGTCAGCTTACGAGTAGCAGGACACGAACGCTATGTACGATTACAACAACATAATAAATCGGCGATAGCGGAACACCACCGTGACTCTGGACAAGCTATCAGATTCCAGGAAGCCCGAGTACTGGCGAAAGAATCATGGATGCGAGAACGCAAAATAGGGAGGCGATCGAAGGTATTAAGCAGCCTGACAACATCAACAGAGAAGATGGCTACAAACTCCTGGCGTCCTGGCTGCCGGCCATCCCAGTCCAATGGGCCGCGAGTGGTCGCAGGGCAGAAGCTACATGGGGCACAGACGTATCTGCACAACAACTTTCGCGCACACCGGGAGGAAAACTTGCCGACCGGAAGCCAAACGCTGATTGGAGGACAGCTACCAATCGTTGACGACATGGAAATCCACGAATAGCCTCTTCCCTTACGTCATGACTAGCCAATCATATTAGATGGTCAATTAAAAGTTTTACAACAGTGACGTCAGACATTGGTATTCTGTAATAAATAGAAGCACCTATCTCCAATGCAAAACTAGTCGTGCCTTGAAGAAGGTCGTTGCAATTCGGCCGAAAACGTCAGTTTTAGTTTATTATTGTTGTTAGTTTTTAGCAATGACACGGCATAATACCTAGAAGAGTTTCAATCACTAAAGTAACATCCGTTGTAAAGCAGAATTAGCTAAAAACTACAACAAAATAAATTTTCAGTCATGACGGACGAGACAATCGACATTTCAACGGTCAAAACGGCTTGCATTGTGGTATGCTATTTTGACCAAGAAGTTCAAAGAATATATAGCACGTTTTGGGAGTTGCACAAAGTTTTTAAGAAAAGAAGCGGTACTGATGATATTCCCACAGCCAGTGTCGAGATTTTATACAAATATCTTATCGATTCGTTCACCAGCTATAATGTCCCACTGAAAAATGTTATAGGCTTCGGTTCAGATGGGTGTAACATCATGGTGGGTGAAAAAGAGTCCTTAAAAACTAGATTACAACGTGATTTTAAAGGAATCATTATAGTGAAATGTATTTGCCCCTCAGCCCATTTGTGTGCCACCAAAACATGTAAATAATTACCTGAAAGTGTAGAGCAACTAGCTCGTGATATTTTTTATAACTTTTTTTAAACACAGTGATAATCGCCAGTTTGATTTTCGTAACTTCCAGTCATTTATTGAAGTGGAGCCCCATAAAATTCTTAAGCCGTCTCAGATAAGATAGCTTTCATCGTCAGCAGTGGCTGAAAGAATATTAGAGCAGTGGGAGGCCTTATGTCTATTTTGTATCGATTTCACGACAAAGCATGCACATAAAGCCAAAGCCGACGTGCGAAATCTGGCAGTATTTATTTCTGAAAAACTCAGCAACCCATTCTACAAACTCTATTTTTGTTTCCTAGAATATTCGGTCCATTTATTTAATAAATTAAATCTGGAAGTTCAAAGCGAGAAAATGGTTATTCACAGTCTACATGAGAAAATAAGTGGACTCTACCAGGAAATCCTATTGCGTTATTTAGAACGTGAATATGTTATGAGGCCAAACCTAGGTGACGTAGCCCCTGAAAGTCAGCAACATCAACTCCATAACACTGAACTGTATCTTGGCGACAAAGTGTACGAGCTCTTAAAACATCCAGATGTGGTCAGACATCCAGCATGTATTAAAAATTCTCCTCATGTTGCAAAAATTTCTACAAAGTTCTGCCACAGAATAAAAAATTATACAACATGGAGTGCCCTGTCTTGTCAAAGTTAAAAGTTTCCAAACCAGAATCAGCGCTCTCTCACAATTTTAGGAGTCGCTTCCCAACAATAATGCCTCTTATTGAAGTGGTTCTGCTTATAATTGCACTAGATGATCACACACACAAAAAAATAGACCATCAATGAAGATGGCTGCCAAATGCACAAGGTCGGTATCCTGAAGGACTGAATGAAATTAGTGAGCCAGTTAAGTTTTGGGATATTTTACTGAAAACTGAAGAATTTTCTGCTCTAACTGCACTGTCTCTATCTCAAACAAATGCTGACTGCAAGCGAGTTTTCAGTAAGTTTAATTTGATAAAAACAGGCATAAGAAACTGGCTAACAGTGAAATGTGTGAATGGGACACTTCTTGCTGCAGAGAACATAAAAGGACCAACACATACTGGAAATTGCGTCAATTTTGAACTGACAAAAGCCATGTATAGCCATATCACTAGGGAAAAAATATATGGCAACAGAAATAAGAATGATCTAAGTGAGGCTGAGGATGTACCTAATATTATATTTGGAGACATAAAATAAAACTAGAAACTACCACAAAAAATTTCGCAGTTGTGAGCAAATGTATGTTAGATAGCGCCACAGTTGAGTGATCTGTGGAGCTGTCAGCCTAATTCGCACCTCTAATGGCAGACCAGGAACGAAAAACGTTTTGTCGCCAAACATTTGCCAAAGCTACAAAGAGGTTTTCCCACCAATAAGAGGGGATTATATTCCATTCAGCTAAATAATAATGATATATCATGTGCCTGTGTAATTTTATAAATAATTAATTATCTCCTGATTGTCTTATCTCATTATGAAATCATTTTATTAATGTGCATTCTCATTTAACCTCAATGTATAATGGGCTTTTGCAAATCCTTCTTACTTATGAGACTGAAATAAAGTTATCTCATAGTTGTCACTGGATATGAAACATTCACACATTCCAGTATGTCTCATCTTACCACCTCTACCCCCCTCCCCCTACCACTGGCCCAAAAACAGCCCAGAGTTTGGGTCTAGAAAATATGGTCACTATGATATTTTATTTGTTTGATTCAAATTTTTTTAATTAAAAAATGCCTGCTAAAATCACACTTATTTAATATGAGTTATTTTGGTTTTATAATATTTTAAATGATTGATAAGTGTACTGCGTTTGAAAGCCAAAGCACAAGATTTTTAGTTGTTTATGAACGAGGAAAAAAGTTCTATGGTTGGCAATCCTGCTGCTAGATTAGTTTCGTTATCGCTGCCGTGCTATTAATGATGACTGCCCCACTGTCTATTTGCACCAAATAAGGGCAACGTTCAATGATGGATTTTTTGTGGTCGGAAGATGTATCATGGGCCGAAATTCATCGAAGACTTTCGGTATAGTACAGGAACAGTGTTTTGTCACAACAGAGTGACTACGAATGGACTGAAAAATTACGAAATGCTCGCACAACTGTTATGCATGATGAAGGAGCTGGACGACTGTTTACTGCCAAAAGTGAAGAAACCATTCAGCGTTCATATGAAATGATTCTCTTAGACAGACGATTAACTATTGACAAAGTGGCACATCTGCAAATTAGTCACGGTTCTGCCTATGCAATCATCCACATCAGACTCGTGTTTCGTAAAGTTTGTGCATGGTGGGTCCGAAAACAACCCACACAGTTGCACAAACAAACGCTCTTGAACATCTGCAAAAAACATTTGGATCGCTATGGTAACAAAGGGGACAACTTCTTAGACAAGACAATTACTAGTGACGAAACATGGATCCATCATTACGAGCCAGAGAGTAAACGACAGAGTATGGAATGGAAACATCCAAATTCGTCATGCAAGAAAAAGTTCCAGAGCCAACCGTCTGCTGGAAAACTGATACCTACGGTTTTTTGGGATGCACAAGGTCCAGTACTGGAACATTATGGGGAAAGGGGCACAACGATAAAAAGTGTATGTTACAGTGAGATGCTTACTACTAGGCTAAAGCCTCCAATTCGAAGCAAACGCCAAGGATTGGTGTCAAAAGCTGTTGTGTTGTTGCACGACAATGTCCGTCCGCATACTGCTGTCCACACTGCTGAAACGCTCCAGAAACTCAAATTTGAAGTACTGTATCATCCTCCATATAGTTCCGATCTTGCCCCGTCTGACTATAACTTGTTTGGTCCACCCAAATAGGCATTAAGGGGCCATCAATTTGCCTCGGACGAAGCAGTGAAAGAAGCGTTGCATTCCTGTCTTGCAGCTCAACCGAGAACCTTCTTTTATGAGGGCATCAGGGAGCTTGTACAACGATGAACCAAGTGCATTGAAACGCAAGTAAACTATGTCGAAAAGTGGTGTTCTTGTAAGTTCTCTATTTGATTACAATAAAATTTTATAACTACTGCAAGGATAATAATTGACTTACCCTCATGGTTATTGTGGAGGTTTGGTAGAACGAGTGATTTCACAAGTTTACATTTCACAGCCTTTGGAAATACGTGCTGAAACTTGTTGAGGGCACCAGCGTATTGACTTTATACAGCTGGTGTCTATTGAATCTTCTAATATATCTTGGGTGATGTTATCTGACCTGGTACCAGTCAGGTTAGACCGCTAATGCACTGCTTTCTGGGCTAGGGCACCCGCGCCAGCACCAGATCGAATCTGCCCGCCCGATTAACGAGGGCTGGTGTGACATCCCACTAGGTGAATACCGGGCTGGTCCCCAAGTTCTGCCCCAGTTACATGACTCTCAGACATCTGAACACATTCACTCTGTTCCATGGATTACACTAGAGGCACACAGCTGGGATACACTAATTCCATCCTGGGGGGAACAGAGTGGTGGCAGGAAGGGTATCCAGACACACCTTAACATTAACCTTGCCATATCAGATTGTAACCATGCTTACCCTGTGAAACCTCGGGATGACAGCACAAGTGAAAGAAGAAGAAGAAAGAAAGGTGTTATCTGACCAGTCTCATTCAGCAATCATGCTTTGTATGTTTTGACAAGCATCTTTTGGGTGTACTCATTTTTATTCTAACAACCGACCATTGCGATTTAAGTATTAATGTGGATAACTTAACGAAAGCTGGGATTCCGTTATTGTCGATTTACAGCATGGAAATATAAACATTATTGACCTTAAGATGCATGCATATTGATGTGCAACCAGTAGTTGTGAATACAGCTATGTGGCTTTTGGAAACACCTCATCATTCTTGATTTTGTAATTGTTATAAAATATTTTTATGATAAGTTGAATGATTATTGAATGCTTAGTGTCGTTATTGTTATTTATGATGCCTCTGAGTTGTGGTTGCTCCCCTCAGAAAGTTGTTTGTATGAGTGAAAATATACAACAGTAGAGCCAGAAACAAAAACGTTCCAGTAAATGTGGGTCTGCAAACGAGCCATATACATGATGAATACGAAAGTGTGGCATTATTGCTTCTGTTACTGTATATTTTAAACTATGTCTGCCTTTGCTATTACACTGCTGGCCACTGAAATTGCAACAAAGTATGTAGGAGATTTGGGAGTATATAGTGGTCGAAATTTAATGCACATAGCCGCCACCTTTGGCAGCAACCAACGCTCTAGCCTGGCTGGTTAGTGAGTCGAGCTGAGTTTCTATGGGACGTTTGGTATATTGTTCCATGCTGCTACAGCCGTATGCCACAGTTCATCAATCATATTGATCAATGATGGCTAGCATGCCAGTCTCTCCATGACCTGTGGCCAGATGTTTTAGTGGTTGTGAGACCTGGAGAACGTCTGGCTCTGGGTGGAGGTAGGTCAGAACAGCATGGACAATACACAATTTTGCACTGTCTTGTTGGAATGTGACATCACAGAAACCTCAAAGAACAGGCACAACCACCAGATTAAAACGCCATAAATTTTAATGGCAGCTGACGAAATTACCTTCCATGCGATAAGATATGATCGTTTTGTGTACCTAATGGTACCCATTTCATCACATCAGATGCTGTGCCTAGCAAGATGAGAGTAATCTGGTAACATTCATTCTATTTGGAGGGTCTATATACTGATACAGTACATCGTTGATAGCTCCTGTGAAGATGACCAGCAAGTGTCCAACAGAAATATTTGCAGTGCAGTAAATGACGATTAGGTGCAATCCCAACCATGTCGAATACTCAGTTCACTGGAAAAAATTTAAAATTCTCAGCTAACTCTTCCTATAGGGATGGAATCATTTGAAAGATTATTAGCGACTGTAGCCCCACGTTTATAGGAAATGATGAATTCTGATGAGTAGCAGGAGTATAATCAGAAATGAACCAGAAGATACAGGAGTTAAGGAGGAGTGTAGTCTCAAAATCTATACCACACTGGCATCCCCCTACAATTTAGGGCATTGCTCTTTATGTGAGTGCCATCTGATCATTGGAGACTGAGGGTCTGGAGATGATTGATAAAAAGCTGCAATATTTTATATTGACAACACAGCAGTGTTACACTTCCCTCTATCCAAGGCTGGCTGGATTGGCCGAGTGGTTCTAGGCGCTACAGTCTGGAACCGCTCAACCGCTAGGGTCGCAGGGTGGAATCCTGCCTTTGCATGGATGTGTGTGATGTCCTTAGGTTAGTTAGTTTTAAGTAGTTCTAAGTTCTAGGGGACTGATAACCTCAGAAGTTAAGTCCCATAGTGCTCAGAGCCATTTGTACCCTCTATCCAAAAAGATGTGATGAAGTAAGAAAGATACCAGAGTACTCTTTGGATCAAATTCGCATGACTAGCACCTTCAAGGACCAGCGACAAGAGGATCATCCCTCTTGCCTCACCACCCCTCTCTTCCCTAAGTAATGCATCCCATTCCAAAGCCACACACCTAATATGAAATAGGTCAATCAGATAGTTTCTCAGCCAATGGACACACAGATCTAGTTTGCTGAACCAAGCTCAGTATGCCACTGTCTCCTCACATTTTACTGACTGCTTCTGAAGCCGCCTTGCTCCTCTTTTTCTGGAATTGGGTCCATCAGAGAGATTTTAAGCTAATATTCCCTTACCTCCACACCACACACACAGAAACACACACACACACACACACACACACACACATTCACACTCATACCTTACACAAACAGATTTGCTCTCCCAATCATCAAACAAGCACGATAGGTACAGACCACAGGAAAAGAAACTGAATTCTTAGGTCATAATATATTATGGAAATTTTTCGTTAGATTTTCATAACACACTTATAATCAGTATGTTACATTTTAATTACCATTATGTGTCCATAATATCTACATTACCGATTCAGTTATAACTTCTATTACAGCTTTTCTATATCTACAGTATGTGTTGTTGTTGTTGTTGTGGTCTTCAGTCCTGAAACTGGTTTGATGTAGCTCTCCATGCTACTCTATCCTGTGCAAGCTTCTTCATCTCCCAGTACCTACTGCAACCTACATCCTTCTGAATCTGCTTAGTGTAGTCATCTCTTGGTCTCCCTCTACGATTTTTACCCTCCACGCTGCCCTCCAATACTAAATTGGTGATCCCTTGCTGCCTCAGAACATGTCCTACCAACCGATCCCTTCTTCTGGTCAAGTTGTGCCACAAACTTCTCTTCTCCCCAATCCGATTCAATACTTCCTCATTAGTTATGTGATCTACACATCTAATCTTCAGCATTCTTCTGTAGCACCACCTTTCGAAAGCTTCTATTCTCTTCTTGTCCAAACTATTTATCGTCCATGATTCACTTCCATACATGGCTACACTCCATACAAATACTTTCAGAAATGTCTTCCTGACACTTAAAACTATACTAGATGTTAACAAACTTCTCTTCTTCAGAAACGCTTTTCTTGTCATTGCCAGTCTACATTTTATATCCTCTCCACTTCGACCGTCATCAGTTATTTTGCTCCCCAAATAGCAAAACTCCTTTACTACTTTAAGTGTCTCACTTCCTAATCTAATTCCCTCAGCATCACCCGATTTAATTTGACTACATTCCATTATCCTTGTTTTGCTTTTGTTGATGGTCATCTTATATCCTCCTTTCAAGACACTATCCATTCCTATCAACTGCTCTTCCAAGTCCTTTGCTGTCTCTTACAGAATTACGATGTCATCGGCGAACCTCAAAGTTTTTATTTCTTCTCCATGGACTTTAATACCTACTCCGAATTTTTCTTTTGTTTCCTTCACTGCTTGCTCAATATACAGATTGAATAACATCGAGGATAGATTACAGCCCTGTCTCACTCCCTTCCCAACCACTGCTTCCCTTTCATGTCCCTCGACTCTTATAACTGCCATCTGGTTTCTGTACAAATTGCAAATAGCCTTTCGCACCCTGTATTTTACCCCTGTCACCTTCAGAATTTGAAAGAGAGTATTCCAGTCAACATTGTCAAAAGCTTTCTCTAAGTCTATAAATGCTAGAAACGTAGGTTTGCCCTTCCTTAATCTAGCTTCTAAGATAAGTCGTAGGGTCAGTATTGCCTCACATGTTCCAACATTTGTTCGGAACCCAAACTGATCTTCCCCGAGGTCGACTTCTACTAATTTTTCCATTAGTCTGTAAAGAACTCGCGTTAGTATTTTGCACCTGTGACTTATTAAACTGATAGTTCGGTAATTTTCACACCTGTCAACACCTGCTTTCTTTGGGATTGGAATTATTATATTCTTCTTGAAGTCTAAGGGTATTTCGCCTGTCTCATACATCTTGCTCACCAGATGGTAGAGTTTTGTCAGGACTGGCTCTCCCAAGGCCGTCAGTAGTTCCAATGGAATGTTGTCTACTCCAGGGGCCTTGTTTCGACTCAGGTCTTTCAGTGCTCTGTCAAACTCTTCACGCAGTATCGTATCTCTCATTTCATCTTCATCTACATCCTCTTCCATTTCCATAATATTGTCCTCAAGTACATCGCCCTTGTATAGACCCTCTATATACTCCTTCCACCTTTCTGCTTTCCCTTTGGTTAGAACTGGATTTCCATCTGAGCTCTTAATATTCATAGAAGTGGTCCTCTTTTCTCCAAAGGTCTCTTTAATTTTCCTGTAGGCAGTATCTATCTCACCCCTAGTGAGATAAGCCTCTACATCCTTACATTTGTCCTCTAGCCATCCCTGCTTAGCCATTTTGCACTTCCTGTCGATCTCATTTTTGAGACGTTTGTATTCCTTTTTGCCTGCTTCATTTACTGCATTTTTATATTTTCTCCTTTCATCAATTAAATTCAATATTTCTTCTGTTACCCAAGGATTTCTACTAGCCCTCGTCTTTTTACCTACTTGATCCTCTGCTGCCTTCACTACTTCATCCCTCAAAGCTACCCATTCTTCTTCTATTGTATTTATTTCCCCCATTCCTGTCAATTGTTCCCTTATGCTCTCCTTGAAACTCTGTACAGCCTCTGGTTCTTTTAATTTATCCAGGTTCCATCTCCTTAAATTCCCACCTTTTTGCAATTTCTTCAGTTTTAATCTACAGGTCATAACCAACAGATTGTGGTCAGAGTCCACATCTGCCCCTGGAAATGTCTTACAATTTAAAACCTGGTTCCCAAATCTCTGTCTTACCATTATATAATCTATCTGAAACCTGTCAGTATCTCCAGGCTTCTTCCATGTATACAGCCTTCTTTTATCATTCTTGAACCAAGTGTTAGCTATGATTAAGTTATGCTCTGTGCAAAATTCTACCAGGCGGCTTCCTCTTTCATTTCTTAGCCCCAAGCCATATTCACCTACTACCTTTCCTTCTCTCCCTTTTCCTACTACCGAATTCCAGTCACCCATGACTATTAAATTTTCGTCACCCTTCACTATCTGAATAATTTCTTTTATTTGATCATACATTTCTTCAATTTCTTCGTCATCTGCAGAGCTAGTTGGCATATAAACTTGTACTACTGTAGTAGGTGTGGGCTCCGTATCTATCTTGGCCACAATAATGCATTCACAATGTTGTTTGTAGTAGCTTACCCGCATTCCTATTTTCCTATTCATTATTAAACCTACTCCTGCATTACCCCTATTTGATTTTGTGTTTATAACCCTGTAGTCACCTGACCAGAAGTCTTGTTCCTCCTGCCACCGAACTTCACTAATTCGCACTATATCTAACTTTAACCTATCCATTTCCCTTTTTAAATTTTCTAACCTACCTGCCCGATTAAGGGATCTGACATTCCACGCTCCGACCCGTAGAAAAATTACGGCTGTAGTTTCCTCTTGCTTTCAGCCGTTTGCAGTACCAGCGCAGCAAGGCTGTTTTGGTTATTGTTACAAGGCCAGATCAGTCAATCATCCAGACTGTTGCCCCTGCAACTACTGAAAAGGCTGCTGCAACTCTTCAGGAACCACACGTTTGTCTGGCCTCTCAACAGATACCCCTCCATTGTGGTTGCACCTACGGCACTGCTATCTGTATCGCTGAGGCACGCAAGCCTCCCCACCAGTGGCAAGGTCCATGGTTCATGGGGTATCTACAGTACACAGGCTACAATTTCATACTTTCTACTATCATCACATGTGAGTTACAATTTCAGTTAGTATCGTTTCTATATCTACAAGATATAAGTTACCATGTCAGCACATTACATCCACATCCACTATTTTAGTGCTAAATTAGTTTTTAATTACTTCATTTTGTACATACAGCTGTTGAGTAACCATGCCTATCCTTCTACTCATTACATATCCGCTTTCAGGTTGAGAGTCTACATATTTGCTCTTACATGAGAATGGTACAATCTGACATATTGAAATTTTTTCGCAGGAATAATACACCAGAAGAAACGTTTCAAAATTATAGCTGCTGAGGCACACTGCAAGCATTTTAAAAAAATGTTGAAAATTGGTAACTTTGTAGTTATCCAGGTGGCTGGAGAAGTGTGCACAGCTCCTGTTCCTGTAGCAGAACATGCATGACACGTTGGGCACATATCTTTGGTTGATGGCGAACTGTTTAACAGATAACGTGGCACAACCTGATCGTAACTTGTAACCAAATTTCAGTGTCAGTTGACATTTTGTCTGACACAATAAATGGTTCACATTTACTATACGCTCGATTTTGCAGCTCATTTAATGTCCATAATAATTAGCAGTTTCCTTCACGATATTGCTAAGTGTTAACAATTGAGATTAAGCTGAATTAATTTTCTTTGTGATTCCTTTGTATATGCTTGCTAATAACTTTCTGCCTTTGTGGAGGTTCTAGAGTTTCACAGTAATGTGGAGTCCAATTAATGTTTTTAGCCTTACAAAGATGAAATATGAAGAACGTGATATGCAATCGAAATCACTCTTCTCTTGAAGACCTACATGTGTGTTATTCATTAGTTAATTTCTTGGGCATTCATTTGGACGCTGTCAACATTTCGTTAGAAATTTTGGAAACATTAAAACCAAAAGGAAACAATTCTGACGATTACATGAATTGTGGGTCGAACCATGATATTCTTATTAAACTCCAGAACAAAAACGGGGTCCTTTCGAAGTCCAAAGGAAACATGTGTAGTAACAGTTTATAGTGACAAAGAAAAGGATGTAAACTTTTTGGTTAAATGAAGGAGGGAGAAAACGCTTCAACTTCAGCAGTGTGAAGAGCCAAAGCCAGATTCGTTTGGTAAAATCTGAACGTGAATTGTGTAAATCGAAGAAAGATTTACATGCAGTATAGAATACACACTGAAACGAAACTCGCAAAAGTGTGAAAAATCATTTAAAAGGTTTAGAACTGGTCGTGAGAGTTATGGCACCATCACCAAGGGAGAGATACGAGACTAGGTGCTCTCAATTCCACTTGATAAGAACATGACTACGTTCCAGCTTCTTTGACCTAATTAAATCGATTCAGGAAATTATATGGAAAAGGAAGACGCAAAGTTACGAAGTGTACCTCAAGTATACCTGTAGAGGAGATGACATTAAGGATAATACTATCGAGAAATTTGTACCTGATGTGAAAATGAAGCCTCTTGTTATCGTCTAAAATGTGTATAAGGCCAACCACTCACGCTTTGTACAAGTTCTGTAAGCAGACTGCACACCATTACTTTGATTTTAAAAAAAAGATGGAGTCGTTTGTGAAGTCAGTGATTGCTGTGACACAGTCTTATACAAAAGTGCCAGTGATACGTATATTTGGATTACCGTCTCTGTAATTTTACATCTGTTTTCAGGAACATCAAGCCAAATTAGGATGAAATGTTAAAAAACAAGTGCGGTTAACTTACAAAAATCTTGCAATCGATATAGCAATATCTGGAAAATGGGAAGAAATAATTTTTAAATGTTACATCGAAAACATCTTCTTACCATTTGTAGAAAATAATTGATTACTTTTGCTGGAGTCTTTGCCTGGACATAATGAGGCCTCTTTCTTTAGGAGAATGATGTAAAGAAACTCGGACTCTACCCTGAACTAATTGTGTGTTTCAGCCTCTTGATAACAAAAAAACTTCAACAGCATAAAGTATTTTCAGAAAACTGTCAGACAACATCATTACCGGCAGCTCCTTGCCATTTCAGGTTCATCAGCATAACTGTACTGTTAAACTTCAGTCAGTTCTACATTGTCTTCTTGCATCACTAAATTTTACGAATTTGATCAAGTACGTGTAGTATGCATCACAGTATGCAGAACAATGCAATGACCATTTCTTCCTGTCCCATTTCTGTCTAAATAAAACTAATAATGACTGTGAAGTGCCCTAATGCATTAATTTTCTTATCAAGTGTGAGGTAAATGTTTGTTTTCGTTATCTATTAGACACTCCACATTTTTGTGATGACTACAGGAAATCAGCAAGGTAGTCTTTCATTGTTAAGAAAATGTACATTATTGAAAAATGGATATAAGGACTGTGCTACAGAAATTTTTATAAAAATTTAATATCAAAAATTAAAGTCCCAATTGATGGAAGACATCTGTAATGTAACATCTAACACTGCCTTGATTTTCCTTCTTCTGCTAGTCACTTATGTAGAAATTACATCTACAGCAATGTAGCTGCCGATATGAGTTGCAAATTATTCAAAAAACTGAATCTGTGAGATATTTTTGGCATGGTTTAAGTGCTTAAAATTCGCTTGTGTGCATTTTGACTTGGCCCTACAGGGCTGCATCTGCTTATCCACTGATTCTCGTACTACATAGGAAGGACTCTACAGATTACTGTTATAAGCGGTTCTTGTGCAGCAAAAATGGGTAAGTTTATAATTTTTTTAAATACTTAAAATGCAATGTAGCAGCTAAAATTTTAACAATGCATTTTTCTGTATTTTGCTGTGTGAAAATTTCATTGTGGGTTTCGACATGTCTGAGTGGACCATTCCCTTGTTAATCCTAAGAATTCTGTGATTTTCTTTTTATTGACACGTGAGATGTAATAGATGTTATGTTCGAAGTAATCCAAAGTGTGAAACAACCTATGCACATCATTATTAATAACATAATAAGTAATTGAGATAATTACAGGCAGCATCCTACTAGCTTAACGTTAGATAGCACTCATGTCTGTGAAGTCCAAGGTAGCCTTGTATTCGACAATGGTCCAGTTTCTCTGGTAGCTGCCCCAAGCAGACGTTGTGCATTGTGTTGCTTCTGTTTTAGGTCGTTTTTGTGAGATATACTGATGCAGCACAGTCACTCTTTGGCAAGGGTAGAGTAAAAGGCGACACGAAATCAGCTAAGTGAAAAAACACCGCCCAGTTCGCACGTTTATTTACTTCCAGTAACTTCCAATATTTCTTTTGTCTGCAAGAAAAATCACTTGCATTAGATAAAATCTTTCCAAAAACTTCGATCCAAAATCTTGTCCCTAAAATTTAAAAGTGTTTTTCAGGTTGATTTTATCAAAACTCGCACAGGTCTCGTGATACATTATGTAGTACCTACTTGATCGCCAATTGCAGGTACATAACTTGTGCTTTTCAGACACATGGTATATTGAGTGGTATTATATCCTCGATTGAAAACTTGACGTGCGCGTATAATGACATTTTGGCCACGATAACCTCGTTCAAAACGGACAGTTCCATAATTTCATTATATATTTACGAGAAAAAGCATATTTTTTGGATTTTTCGGACATTCGCAAAGATTTTCGCAAGTTGCAAGCTTTTTCATAACCTGTTTCGTAGTAATTTGGCGTTTGTTATTTACATATACTACACATAAATAACATCATATCATAATACTTTCCTCTTCTGACAAGAGTATGTATTGTCTGTACTTGTCACAAATTAATGCTTTTGTCGAACTTGTTAGTTTCAGAGAAGCAGTAGAATTGGTACCATGTTTTCAGCTGCCATAATACATACCTGGTTTTTGGCTGTAATTCGCTTTAATTGTAATAGGCTACTGGTAATAAACTTGAACATATAAGATTTACACATTAAAAGATCAGAATACTTAGTTTCAATCTACTTGTTTACTGTTTTGTAAAATATTGTACCCAACATAAGTTACCTGTTTAATGTCCAGTAAAATAGTGCATCAGGCACAATTCAGCCCCATTGTCTTCACTGTTCTATGCCAAGATATGAAATCTTTGCTAGTCATAAGAAGCTGATAAACACCCTGACAACCAATACTGAAAAACGATTTGAAGCTGCTGCAAGTGGACGTGCTAGGAAGGCTACTGAGGGTAATATACCAGAGATACCAAAAGTACCTTAATTACTATCCTCTACTGTGGGTACGCAACTGAATGACGCAGTGGTAGTTGGCAATGTATAGAATCTGATGCTCACAGCGCTCTGTATTTTCCTGCCTTGTGAAACAAGTTTCCAACTTCTAAAGCTATCTGCAGTGCACAGTAGTCTTTTTGTGGTGTTTTACACCCTTGGGCTGACATTGACATCATGGGCAGTGGACAGTATGATGAACGCGGTCATTCAAAATTACGGCCAAACAAGGACGAACTGGTAACACAGGAGCCATGGTACACAGATGTACGTGAAGCTGTGCGTCTAGTTAACCAAAATGAAAACAACTAGGCCTTGAACATGGATGTCGACGCCACAAACTGTAAGCTGAAAAGTAAACGTTTATCTGATGAGATAACTGGAAATAAAGATAATTGGCAGGAAAAAACAAAGAAATTACTGAATAAAACAGGCGAAGTGACTCCACAAGTATAGCATTACAATAGCTTGGAACAGTCTGTAGAACCAGATACCGGTTATTATGCTTTGTGCAATGAAAATACTTCTAAAACCGGAGCACAAACAACCTTAATACATTCTGTAGTCAATAGTGGTGATTCAGTTAGAATGACAGACGTAGAATCCGTGTACATGATATCCAAGAACAATTGATACAAAGTCAATACATCCAGTCCGTTTTACATACACGTAGAGGGAAAGATCGGAAATGTTGGCAACATACACCCAATGGCATTGGGCCAGATCAAACTGCCGAAGGAACATAACAAACGTCAGATCTCCAGGGAGAAACAGAATTGGAAGAGACCTAAATTCCTCACAAGCTGCAAACAATTTAGTAGAATCGTCGCTAATTCATAGTAAACTGTTATTAGCCTATATACTAGCTCACAGATAAACCTGGCAGGGAGTAATCCATAATGTTGATCTGAATATTACTGACGAAGAATTACTTCAAACCATAGAAACACTAACAAACGTTTTCAGCATCAGAAGGACGACTAAGCGTGCTGTAAATGGAATTCTTTGCCATCTTTCTCACACAAAACCTGTGTTTTGATCTTTGATTCCCAAACCTTATCGGAATACCTGCGCATGGGATGGGGTGTAAAGTCCAACCATATGCAACAATAGTCAGACAATGTTTCAATTGTCAAATATTCACCAATATTAATAGTCAGTATCGTTCTAACAAACGTCATAAAAATTGTGGTGATAATCATTCAGCAGATGGGTGCTCAAATGCAAATCACATATGTGTTCATTGTAAAGGCAATCGTAGCTAACTGGATAAGAGATGTCCAGAGTATGAGAAGCAGAAACAAATAAATAGGACTTCTATGGTAAACGTCCCATATATTGAAGCTAAGAATCTAGTAACTCGCAGACCTTACACAGAAGTTGCAACAGCTCTCTGGCTGAGAGAAGATGAACAAGCTTACCCCAGTTTACCTAACACACAATACAGGTTCACAACATGCAGGCAGCCTCAGAAACAAACAAAAAATTCAGTAACTTCTACTGTACTGAAATTCCAGGTCATTTATCGTCAAAGTGAACTACTGTTATTGAAAAACGTGTGAACCTTGTTCCTTAACTTATGAGACATGCGCAACCACCAGACATGAAATCGATAGACTCATTACCTATGCAACAGGCAATTGATAACATTTTACCTTTAAAAAATTAAGAAAATTTTGCTGTTGAATGCCCACTCAGCAATATGAACCAAGAGTCCTTTGGGGCATGAACGTATTCTGAAAAATGTCAGTATCGTGACGATTTGTGAAACGTGGCTCAAACTGGAGCTACATATTAAGTTTAAACAGTACTATGTTCCCCACGAAGACAGAAATGATGGACAAGGAGGCATAGCTCTATTAATAAAATATTCTCTGTCTTTTGCTGTACAGAGATACATAAATTTCACCAATATAAAAAATTTCCAAGTGGTAGCAGCAGAAGTACATATATCATCACAAATTTTAACTGTATTCGTAGTGTAATGTCTGCCAAGGTCTAAATGACCAATAAGAGAATGGTACTCATTTAATCAGTTAAATCAGCCTCATCTAATTAGCAGAGAATTTAATGCTTATAATTCTTCATGGGGCTGTGAGATTAGTGACATCGGTAGAGAAGCCATTCTGGAAGCAACTGATGAGTTTAATTTATTTATGGGTCTCTGACACTGCTTACTAAGCCACACCTTAGAAAATCGGCTGTCGATTTATCGGTTTGTTCAACATTGCTACGAGACGCATTTGATTTCAAAGTTAACTCGTATCCAGTAGGCTCCAATCACTTTCAAATAAGTGAAAATATCAGTATATAAGTCCCCAACTATGAACCAAAATTCATATGAAATCTAACTTGACTAGATACAAAGTACGTTTGATCTGTCAGAATGATGCCACAGCATGTACAGCATTACTCAGAAGAAGGCGACAAGAAATCCAAAATTTCGAACAGAACCACGGTGGAAAGATGAGTTTTCATGCATAATTGCTCAATGTAAATTAGCAAATTCACAGTACATGCACAACAACACATGGGAAAATTTTTGCACTACAAGAAAAATGATGCCAAAGCTTTATGTTTCCTTAAAGTCCAAAAGAAATGTTCCTGGAAAAAATACTGTGAAGAATTGGGAGAAACACCCCTCTCTAAGATGTCTGGGCAATGATAAGGAGAATCAACAATAAACCTCTACTGCCAAAATCTGCAAACAATTGGCTTGAAGACTTCACAGATATTATTGCATTGCCATCAGTAAAAAGAGAAACATAACACTTCGAAAAGAGCGTTCACAAAAAAGAACAGGCATCTAGAGAAGTATTACAAAATATTTTAAAATCCAAGAATTCTAAATGGTAATTAAATGAGCTACATCCTCGGCACCGACAAATGATCAGATAAATTACCCTATGATGTGAAACTTACCAATAGTGGCAAAAATATACTGTCACATATCTGTATTGCAATATGGGCAGAAACCGAATTTCCTTAAATATGGACCCCACAAATTATTGTAGCTATACTAAAGCTGAGTAAAGATCCTTCAACAGCAGTTTCATCTTACCCAGCTGCACTGTCATCATTCTTATCAAAGGTTTTGAACACTTTCTCAAATTATGTTTCGAGTTGTGGCCATAACATAGTTAAATTTTGCCAATGTATGGCTTTCGGAATAGGAGGAGCGCAATTGACTATTTAAGTACTCTCATGATGGGCATTAATATAAGTGTTCAACGAGAAAGATTATCTTACAACTTTATTCTTGGGTCTATCAGGAGAATACAATTTTGTTAGCGTTTATTTACTCTTGTGGAAGCTAGACGACTTAGGTATCATCCAAATTTGTCTTGATTTTCTCCAAATTTATTTACACCATAGGTCTGTTTGCATTAGAAACCAATAAAAACAGTTTACACGGATCCTACAGTTTATATGCACCCTTGGTGGAAAGGCTTGTCTCAAGGTGCTATTCTAAGTGCCCTCTTATATGCCTTATTTGTAGCAGATTTGGAAAACATATTTAACCTCACTATTCATCTGCTACAATATGTGCATGATGTCTGCTAGTATGCAGCATCCATCAGCCTGGAATTGTGTTGCTCATGGATGATTATGCTGCTGATCTACTGTCTGAATGGTTGTTGAGGAATGGCCTCAATTTGTCTTATCAAAATCTTCTGTAGTTTTCTTTAAACCAAACATAGACATGAACATGATAAGTCTGGACCTTTCAGATTCAATGTAAGAACATTAGCAAAGGCAATGGGGCTTCTTCTGGAGAGCAGGGTAATCAAGAAAGAACATGTTGATCATATTGTTACAAAAACAGAGAAGGCTCTGAATGTCTTATGTGCTGTAAGCCGTTTTGTGGTGGGGAGCCCAACTACACACACTGTATCCTACATCATGGACTAATAAGCGCTGTAAAGGAATATTGAAGTTTAATATTTGGAATTGCACCACCAAATGTCTAGACAAACTAAATATATTTGAATACCAAGCTATTAGGCAGTGCCTAGGAGCGCTGCAGTCATCACCTACTAGTGCTCTTCTAATAGAAGCAAAAGAAATGCCTCTTGACATCCATAGAGAACTGTGTGCTGAAATGTTACTGCATCAAAGATCCACAGTAATTAATAAACCTGTTATAGTTACAGCTTAGCGGTTGGCATAAAGAAGATACTCAGATAAACACAAAGGAATACCACTGCTAGTAACAGACTTCTGATGTTCCCTTTGACATGGAAGGACCGAACGTTACCAGCATTCAGTACAGAATATGAAACAACTGTCTACCAACCTGAAGTTGTCTGTCTACCTGTCAGAATGCGTCAAGGGCTTACAGCTAATATGGAACTAATAAATCACCTTGGAAGCGGATGGGCATATTTTTTACATATGTATGCCAACGGATCCAAAACACATGAGAAAGTTAGCTGCATGTATTAGTGCCCTAGGGTCCAGAAGTTTTTATTAGCTCCATTAAGTAGTATTTACACCGCAGAAGAACAGCTGTTAAAGAAACAATTAAGGTGCAGAACTGAAAAGGGAATAAAACACTAATTCTGATTGACTTTAGAACTGTTTTGGAGCAATTACAGCATCAAAAGTGGAAAGCTGATAACAGTTGTATCTATGATATTGTTGAACTAATAACAAAAGCTAACAACGAAAATAAATCTATACGTCTAATGTGAGTGAAGGGGCACTCAGACATTCAACATAACAAAGTAGTAAATGTTCTCGCAAAAAGGAAGCATTACAGTTGGGGACCCCATTATTTACACGATTCCATATTCTGACTTTCTCCATGTTAAAAAAAAGGCCTACAATCAATGAGAACAACAGTCGCAAACATCACAGCAGAGAAAGGGCTTTTCATTCGCTTTAATCCATTGCAATATTTCAAAAGACCGTGGTACAGTCTGAAAAATCTCCCAGGGAGGTATGTAATATCAGTTATTAGAATAAGACAAGAACGTGTATTATTCCCAGCATACCTCTACAGGATAGGAGTGATAGACTCTTCTACATGCAATGAGCATCCTGTAGACAAAAGGGATCTTGACCATATAATTTCGGGGTGTTCCAAATATGCTTCATGACAAAATAAACTATGGAAAAACCTTGTAAAAATGAAGAATCCCTTACCAATAAATATTAAAACATAAATGAGTGAAAAGAATCTGAAAAATCAGTAGTTTAACAGTTCGTTACCTCCAAAAGGTGGCACTGAAGCAGCAGCCATATACCCACTCACATGATGAATGAGTGAGGCCACCTTCCATTGACCCTGCGCCACAAGCAATGCGAATGAGGAGGTATGGGATGAGGTGAATATAGAAGGAGATGCTAAGGTCAAATTCAATTTGCTTCACTATAAATTTGTTTCAGTATTTGAGAAATGCTTTCCTAAAAAATTATCTAAACTAAATGACAATGTTGTGACTGATGTGTCACAAGTTACAAGAACTTTTAACAATCACTTCCTAATTGTAGCGCCAAATACAGTTTTAAATACTTCAGTTGAAGAAGCAAGACGCTACATTAAAAATTTCATTCCACAAAACCTTAAGCAACTAGAAGTAATGGCAACATCCTTCACTGAAATTAAAACAGTTCAAAAAATTGTGAAAAACAAAAGCTCTTATGGGACTGCTGGAATTTCAGATTGAATTTTGAAAAGTTATTCCAACTTAATAAGTAATGTCCTAAGTGATATATGCAATGCATCACTGGCACAGGGAATTTTTCCAGACAGCTTAAATATGTAGTTATTAAACCACTGGATAAGAATATTAAAAAAAGTTGCATGGTTAATTTGGAACAATGTAGTTAGCATGTCACAGTTTGGATTCCAGGAGGGTCGCTTGACTGAGAATGATGTTTATACATTCATTCATCAAACAGTACCAGCCTTAAATAATAATATATCGCCAGTTGATATTTTTCCATCTTTCCAAGTTGTTTTATTGTGAAGATCATGATACCCTCCTAGAAAAACTGAAGTTTTATGGAACTGATAGCTTTATGCACAGCTGGCCTGAATCAAACTTCCAAATTTCTAGATGTACATGTTGATGAAAATGTGAAATGGAAGAAGCAATATTACTAAGCTCTCAAACAATTAAGTTCAGCTACTATTGCTCGTCGTATAATTGCTAATCTTTGAAAGAAGTGTATCAACCTTCTGACATATTTTGCATATTTCCACTCAGTTATATACAGAATAATTTTTGGGGTAACTCACCATTTTGAAAGAAAGTATTGATTTCACAAAAGTGAGGAGATAGAATTATAAGCGGTGTTCACCTATGACATCATCTACATCTACAGCTACGTTTATACTCCACAACCCACCCAACGGTGTGTGGTGGAGGGCACTTTACCTGCCACTGTCATTATCTGCCTTTTCTGTTCCAGTCTCGTATGGTTCGCGGGAAAAGCGATTGCCAGAAAGCCTCCGTGCCCCCTCGAATCTCTCTAATTTTAGATTCGTGATATCCTCTGAAGGTATAAGGAGGTGGAAGCAATATATTCGATACCTCATCCAGAAACGCAAACTCGCGAAACCTGGACAGCAAGCTACACCGTGATGCAGAGTCTGCCACTTGAGTTTGCTAAACATCTCCATAACGCTATCACGCTTACCAAATAACCCTGTGACGAAACGCGCCACTCTTCTTTGGATCTTCTCTATCTCTTTTGTCAACCCGATCTGGTATGAATCCCACACTGATGAGAAATTCTCAAGTATAGTTCGGACGAGTGTTTTGTAGGCCACCTCCTTTGTTGAAGGACTACATTTTCTAAGGATTCTCCCAATTAATCTCAATCTGGTACCTGCCCTACCAACAATTAATTTTGTATTATCATTCCACTTGAAATCGTTCCGCATGCATACTCCCAGATGTTTTACAGAAGTAACTGCTACCAGTGTTTTTTCCGCTATCATATAATCATGCAATAAAGGATCCTTCTTTCTATGTATTCGCAATACATTACATTATTCTATGTTAAGGGTCAGTTGCAACTCCCTGCACCAAGTGCCTATCCGCTGCAGATCATGTAGATTCCTCTTCATGGATCTAGGTATTTTAACTGCACCATCACAATACATACATTCAGTAATGAAATTCGTCATAAATAATCCGTCAAAATTTGAGAAGAGCAGTGATGAAGATACCTAGAACACTAGAGAGAAAATTGACCTATATTACCCATTATCAAGCTATCAGTGGCTAAGAGAAGAGTTCATTAGGCACCAAAAAGTTTTTTGGTGATTTTCCCAATAACATAAAATGTATGAAAGGTAGCAAAACAAGTTTCAGACCTAATTTAAAGTCGTTTCTCCTGAACAACTCCTTCTATTCCACTGACGAATTTTCACTAAAAAAACTGGTAGTAAAAAAAAAGTTACATGAGTAGGACTAAATAACATGTTCATTAACACTGGTCATGTATACTCATCATTTCGACAAAAGAATTGTTCAAATGATCTATGGAAGATGTAAGTAACTAACTAACTCGAGGCATTCCAATCCTCTTGGGGAGTGCCTGGTACGCATGTGAATTTGTCCATGATATGCGATTTACTGACAGAGTCATGTACTGATACATTACCATTTAAAAAGGAGTTATTGGAAGGTTCGTCTACATTAACCAGGATTCAACTTCCTCGTATTTTCAGTAACCGAAAACCCATACTGTGTGTGATTCCAGCAGTCTCCACATATCCTTATAGATTGACTAAACATCAAGTCAGTTCCTGCATATGTTTGGTATATGTGTTTTAATTTCACAATGCCATATTTGAAAGTAATAATAAGGTTTTCTGGGTATGGTACCGAGTCATATTGCATAAAACTACAGCTGGAAATAGCCAACGTTTCGGCCACAGCTGCAGCGACCTTCTTCTGGGTCTACTGATAATCCAGACCCAGAAGACTCAGTAGACCCAGAAGAAGGCCGCTACAACTGTGGCCGAAACGTTGGGTTTCTCCATCAGTAGTTTTATGCAATATGACTCGGTGCCATACCCAGAAAACTTTTATGTCGGCTGACTCTCGCTGCAGAAGCCTACGCAATTATATAAGTTTTGAGTTATTCCTTACCAACTACTTCAAATTCCCAGAATATTTTTCACTAAAATAAAAGACGCCAACCCACATATGATGATTCAAACATAAATTTTTCCGCATTTCATTCTGGTTTTGCACAGCAACATCATCAGATATAAACACACTGAATGTGGCATATATTACTCCATCAATGTTGTGCAATATCTCATGTTACAGCTGGTATTTAGGATGAAATAATGTTTTTGAAATACATACACATGCTCGAAGAGGGTCACATCTGGATGTATTGGCAATGGCATAAAAGAATTCGTATTGCAAAAAATTGATGGTCCTGCAACTATCGTTCTTATATTATCACACTGAAGTGTTCCATCCTACTTCTTCTGGTTTTCGGCACTTTTGCAGGATCTGTCAGTTACTATGAAAGCCTTCTGACAAAAAGTTTTGCCCATTTGGCTATGGTGATGACTGTATGCTAACAGTAGCATAAAAATGATTTGATGGAGGAGATGTGTATGCATATAGTTGCCAGCATAGGCCCTTGTCTAGAGCATGCTAGATCATGTATTTGTCATACATTTTTTTAAGTTTGCCCTTGAACACGAGTGCACTCTCTTTCTCTTCTAGAAGTTCGACTAATCCTGGGAAGTCCTCTGTGGAGACTTTATGTTAAAGGACATACCAGTAATGAGTGACACATACATCTGCAACCATGTTCTTCTGCTGTCATCATCATTGTTACTAACACTTACATTATGGCTGCGATGAGGAGAGTTGTGTTGCTGCTGCACAAGTTTTGAGCTGTACATGTTTTGAAAGTTCTTATGTGGCTGGGAGACTGCTTTTTTTAGCCAATGTCAATAGATATTTTCAGTAGTATATTCAACTTTAAGGTATAAAAGAAACATACACTGGGCTCTACAGCCAATTCACTGCTATTGCTCACGTCATCACAATCATATGTACAGTTGAAAATGAATAACGTGATGAAATTTGACGCTAAATCCGATAAACACAAAGCTGTGGCATCAATTGTTGATTTAAGTGATGGTAACGATTTTACTCGTCTGCTGCAAGTTTTTAACACTGAAGCATCTTTCAGTACTTTGAACTCATCATTAAGTCACTGCTAAAAGAGAATAATGAATGCAAGCTTCTAGTGTTTTCAAGAAATCTACTAAGCCTTATCGTCCTAAGTATTCTGGAGTAAATTATTCCTGAATATGTCATGATGCTGTAACTGGCAGACTATGGATTGATGTGAAGGAAGAGAGTGTTACATCTTATATTAAACGTTTGTGTGGCTTAAATCTAAAATCTTGTATAAGATGGGCGTTTTGAAATTAGTAAATAAATTATGGGAGAGTACAGTAAATTAAACGCAATTGACCATCATTTGTTTCCTAAACAACTTATGCCCTTTTTATGTGGTACTTCATTCAGATTTCAGGAGATACCTCAAGTGTTTCAGAATGATGTATTTACCTCTAACTGTGATTATTGTGATAAGCATTTTATTTTGGACAGAGACTGTCAGACTCATTCAGCCTCCTGCTACTAAACTACACCATGAGATTTGTAAAAGAATTTTTTCACAGTGGATCCTATATGTTTTTATTAAAGAAATCCTTACCAAAAAATTAATTGTCATTGTACCATAGACAGTTTTGGGAGGACAGTAACGAAACTACTCTGTTTTTATGTATAAATCTTTTCAATTTCATTACTAAGCTACCATGATGTGCATCTTTATAAACTCTTCAACCACATTAAATAATAGGATGGAGAGGGAAAATAAACAGTTTTGTTAAAAAGTATTAATATTTTCTTGTGTACAAAAGTAATGGGATAGTGATACACACATATACAGATGGCGGTAGTATAACGTACACAAAATGTAAAAGGGCAGTGCATTAGCAGAGTTGTCATTTGTAGCCAAGTGACTTATGAAAAGTTTTCCGACTAATTATTGCCAACAGCATAAATTAATGCACTTTGAACTCAGAGTGTTAGTTGGAGTGAGATTCATGGGACATTCCGTTTCGAAATCGTTACGAAATTCCACTTTCTGAAAACCACAGTGTCAAGAGTGAGACAAGAATACCAAATTTCAGGCATTATCTCTCACCACAGACAAGGGAGTGGCCAACGGCCTTCACTTAACGACCGTGAGCACTGGCGTTCACATAGAATTGTCAGTGCTAACAGACAACCAAAACTGCATGAAGTAAATGCAGAAATCAATTTAGGACGTGTGACGAACGTATCCATTAGAAAAATGCTGCGAAATTTGGCGTTAATGGGCTATTCCAGTAAACGACTGACATGAGTGCCTTTGCTAACAGCATGATGTCGCCTGCTGTGCCTCTCTGTGGTCACGACCACGTTGGTTGGACCCTAGACGACTGAAAAAACATAGCCTTGTCAGATGAGTTCTGATTTCAGCTGGCAGAAGGTTAATGGTAGTGTTCGAGTAGCATGCAGACCCCACAAAGCCTTGGACCCAAGTTCTCAAGAAGACACTGTGCAAGGTGATGGTTACTCCTTTATGGTGTGGGCTGTATGTTCATGAAATGGACTGGGTTAGCTGACTCAAGTGAACTACTTGGACACCATTTGCAGCCATTAGTGGACTTCATGTTCCCGAAGAACAATGTCATGTCACCAGGCCACAATAATTTGCAATGGATTTGAAGAGCATTCCGGACAAATTGAGCAAATGATTGGCCACCCAGATCGCGCAACATGAATCCCATCTAACTTTTATTGGACAGAATCCAGAGGTCAGTTCATGTACAAAATCCTGCACTGGCCAGACGTTTTTAGTTATGAGTGGCTATAGATGCAGCACGGATGAATATTTGTTGCAGAGGCATATTTTAAGATGTCTTGCAGAATGGAAGAAATTACTGCCTCCTCTTATGACTGTATACAGCCATTTTATTCACCTGTCCGCCCAGTACATCACCAGCTTAACTTCCCTTTACCCTGTAAAGAGAGGTATCTAGAAAATTCGATAAACTGTAAGATAATTATACTCCTCATCTCTGTATCCTGCTTTTATCTTAGCCATCGTCGTACATATCCTTGAACGTATCTTACACATCCTGTGGTTCACTTTCTGTAAACACCTGCACATATCTGTTTATAGAAGGTTAACATTATTATTTTATGTAGATATTACCCATAGTCTCTTGTACGTCTCCTTAATTCAACAATGCATATATATATATATATATATATATATATATATATATATATATATATATTAGATGTAGTCCACCTTAAGTTTATAGTTATAATATAGTTATTCCTCCTTTCTTCCTGAATATATATAATTCTTATAAATGTGTTTGTGGACGAGTTGCGGTCGTTTATCATGTCAGCTGTCTAATAATTAAATTGTTGCTTTCACCTCGTCTGCTGATGTAGATTTCCATTGCGATGACACCACAATTTGTGGCGCTAGCTCTGCTCTGCTTCGTCGCTCCTCGCATCAAGCAAAGCGCTGTATCATTTAATATCTCTCCCAATTTCACTTACCTGCTACTTTATTTATCAAAATACAAGTATACTCTCTTATATTTAAACATGTTTCCTTAACAGTAGTATTCAGAAGAAAACAGAATTTAAATTACTATTATGTACTCTGTGTACAGTAATTTTTAGTAATAATAATTGTGTCAAAATGTTTATTTCACAATGCCTTTAAGTCCTTGTGGCAACAGAGGCCTTTGTCTTGACCTGTCCTCTTGTAGATCAATAGCTCAAGAGTATGACATTTTGGAAACTATATTTAGTCTTGTGCACTCATAAAAAAAACTTGGATCACCTCGGTTCCGAGTGTTCCAGACCCTGTACAGAAAATTGGAATAGAAATCAACATAAACATCATTTCTGTCCTTTTTATTGCTCATGGAAACCACACATTACATGTTGTATCACCACACAGTGAGACCTTCAGAGGTGGTGGTCCAGACTGCTGTGCACACCAGTACCTCTAATACCAAGTAGCACGTCCTCTTGCATTGATGTATGCCTGTATTCGTTGTGGTATACCATTAACAAATTCATCAATGTACTCTTGGTCCAGGTTGTCCCAGTCTTCACTGAATATGGTTGGAATTCTCCCTAAATGAGAAGCATATTAACTTGTTCTTCCAAGGAATACATCATTAACATTTGCTTGATTTGGCGATACTAGGCTTACCGTTCTTATTGGTGTTGTATTGCGAAACCGTTGAATTATCTTTACATGTCCATGTTTACGATATACGAGAGAAAATTGTCAGAGCATGTGCTTCAGTAAGTGCCAAAGTGATAAAGAATACCATTCAATCCAAGATAAGAAGATTGCAGCACTGCATTGGTACCAATGTTCATTACTTCGCAAAAAAACTTCTGTAAATGGACGTTCAAGCGACCTTTGTTGATCTTCGAAGACCATACTGTTACACATCATTGGATTGGTCTCGATACCCACTATCAGGAAATAAGTACCAAACTATAGCTTCCCATTTAAGAAAACAAAGTTGACCTTCATATCCCTGACATGACTCCACCTAGCAGCAAAAAACCAACTTCATATTATGGCCCCCATTGTCCCACAAATTTTTCATCTACTATCATACTTTTGGAGCTATGTCAGGTGGCATTAGTTAGCGACTCGTCCTCTCTCTCTCTCTCTCTCTCTCTCTCTCTCTCTCTCTCTCTCTCTCTCTCTATATATATATATATATATATATATATATATATATATATATATATATATAATTGAGTGCTGAATCTAAACTTCTTGTTTGCTGCCTTGCAGGAGATGGGTTTCGCAAAGAAAACACTTCAATATTTTACTATTTTTTTCCTTAGTTTTTTCCTTGTATCTCTAAAACTCTGCCTTTTCTATGATTACCACTCTATGTAAAATTAAAGAAGAAACAATTTCCGGTTAAGCTCCCTGGACAGGTTTGATTTTATGATGAGCATTGTCGGCACTGCAACACGGTTAATAGCAGCTCTCTTTTGACCCTTCTGCGAAAATGTCAGAAACGCCCACGTCAACCCCTACAACTAGTGAAATACATAATGTTATCAAGTAAAATACCTATACCATTTGAAAGTACATTAAATTTTCTACAAGTGAAATGCCTTTTGTACCCAGCACCAAAACAACACTCCACCTGCCTGTCTCACATCGGCACTATACTTTCGATGTATTACATTTAAAAAGAGGTTGTTGTGGATGAATGGAGAGAAAAGCATGTTTGATGAAAACATTAACAAATTACATTTACATCTTATTGGGTACAAGAGATTGAACAGATTAGGAATATGAATACTCTATGAAGTGATGCTAAAGTTTATATGGGTAGATCGTGTAATTAGTGAGCAGGTACTGAATATAATTGGGAAGACATGGAATTTGTGGGACAAATTGACCAAAAGAATGGATCAGTTGATAGGACATATTCTGAAACGTCAAGGGATCATCAGTTTAATACTGGATGGAAGTGAGGGAGGTTACGATCGTAGATGGAGGCCAATCAATAAGTAAAATAGACAGATACAGAAAGACATATGTTGCAGCAGTTATTCAGAGATGAAGAACCTTGCAGAGGATAGAGTGGCATGAAGGCGTGCATTAAACCAATCTTAGAATTGAAGACCACAGGAATAATTTGTGGTAATGTACATGGGCGACAAAATGAGTGAATGTCAAGCCCAGAATTGGGTCATCCCTTCGAAGGTTAACTACCTGGAAAAGCAAGAAGGCATTCACTGATTTAACACGGATACAAAAGACTGAGAAAAGTTGTAAGGAAATCAAGAAATATGTATATTAGAGAAGAAATTAACAACTCCAGCAATAAAATCAAATCAATATGGAATGTTGTTTGAAGGGAGACAGGAAAAGTAACCACTGGGGTAGGTAGTATTACTATTAAAGGGAACAATACCATCCTAACCAACAGTACTCAAGTAGCTAATGTATTTAACAACTATTTCTTAAGTGTAGGGGAAAAATTGGTGAGAACAGTTCACAAGAAAAAGCCAGGCAGTACACGGAAGAGTCTGTTTTGAAAAAAAATTAGTCACATTAACTTTCACCAAACAACCTTTTGTTAAATAAGTAACATTAATAAATTTTTGAAATTTTAATCGTCTCTAATAAGATATGAAAACAATGTGGAGCAATTACAGCTGATGTTCTGAGTCACATATGTATGCATCACTAACTCAAGGGGTATTTTCCCAGACAGCTTATAATATGTCACTGTCGGGCCTCTCTACAAAAAGGGGAGGATACCACAGATGTCAATAATTATGGGCCAGTATCCTTGTTTACAGTATTTTTAAAAATCTTCGAGAAAGTAACGTATTCAAGAGTGGTTCGCCATCTCAACAGTTATAGGAAGCTTAGTAAATCACAGTTTGGATTTCAAAAATTCTGTTGCACTGAGACAGCACTATACAATTTCACTGTCCACCTAGAGAACTGAAATAGAAAAATGTCACCAATAGGAATTTTATGCGACTTGCCCAAAGCATTTGATTGTGTGAACTGTGCCATTATGTTAGAGAAATTACAATTCTATAGTATAAATAGAATAGCATATTAGTGGTTTAAGTCATATCTACAGAACAGGAAGTAAATGTTTCCTTATATGGCTCAAGTTATTTAAATAAGATTGCCACTTCATCTAACTGGGGTGACATTAGGTTTTCCACAGGGTTCAATCATGGATACCCTTCCGTTCTTGATAAATGTGATTGACCTTCCTCCCCATCTGAAACAGGAAACTGAACTGACACTGTTTGGTGATGATACATGCATCACTATTAATCCGGTAAAAGAACTCCGATTGAAAACGATACAAACAATGTCTTTGGAAAAGTCATTGATTGGTTTTCTGTATATGGGTTTGCTCTAAACTTTGAAAACACACAGTGCATCCAATTTTCTGCTGCAGGAAGTACAGTTCCTTCAATAAATATAACACATCAACAGAAGTCAGTAGACAGGGTAGAGCATACTAAGTTTTTGGGTGTACATATAGATGGGAATCTTAATTGCAACATTCATATTTTGGATTATTTAAAGCGACTAGGTTCAGCATCTTTTGCAATCAGAATAATTGCCAATTTTGAGTATATAGAAATTATAAGCTAACATACTTTGCATACTTTCACTCTCTGATGTCATACTCAATAATATTTTGGGGTAACTCAACGTTTAGACAACAAGTATTCACTGCTCAAAAGAAAGTGGTCAGAATAATGTGTGGGGTCCATAGTCACACTTCTTGTAGGCTTGTTTCTAAAAGATTGGGAATTCTTACAACCTCACAGTACATTTACTCACTAATTTAATTTGTTCTCAACAATATGGATCGGTTTAAAAACATGATTATAATAACAGAAAAAAGGGAGACTTATACTATCCTTTACTTAATCTATCTTTGGCACAGAAAGGGGTAAAATATGCTGCTATAAAATTTTTTCGTCAGATTACCAGATGAAGTAAAATGTCTGACAGACAGCAGTAATCGTTTAAAAAAATAAATTGAATTCATATCTCCTTGACAACTCCTCCTATATCGTAGATGAATTCTTGCATAGGAATAAATAAATCTATAAATATAGTATATGCATTTTGGGCCAATTGAGGGAATGGGGTAAATAATAGAAATATTTATTTTTGCTTCTGTATATATATACAGGGTGTCCCAGCTATCTTGTCCATCTACATCTACATGACTACTCTGCAATTCACATTTAAGTGCTTGGCAGAGGGTTCATCGAACCACAATCATACTATCTCTCTACTATTCCACTCCCGAACAGCGAGCGGGAAAAACGAACACCTAAACCTTTCTGTTCGAGCTCTGATTTCTCTTATTTTATTTTGATGATCATTCCTACCTATGTAGGTGGGGCTCAACAAAATATTTTCGCATTCGGAAGAGAAAGTTGGTGACTGAAATTTCGTAAAAAGGTCTCGCCGCGACGAAAAACGTCTATGCTGTAATGACTTCCATCCCAACTCGTGTATCATATCTGCCACACTCTCTCCCCTATAACGCGATAATACAAAACGAGCTGCCCTTCTTTGCACCCTCTCGATGTCCTCCGTCAATCCCACCTGGTAAGGATCCCACACCGCGCAGCAATATTCTAACAGAGGACGAACGAGTGTAGTGTAAGCTGTCTCTTTAGTGGACTTGTTGCATCTTCTAAGTGTCCTGCCAATGAAACGCAACCTTTGGCTCGCCTTCCCGACAATATTATCTATGTGGTCCTTCCAACTGAAGTTGTTTGTAATTTTAACACCCAGGTACTTAGTTGAATTGACAGCCTTGAGAATTGTACTATTTATCGAGTAATCGAATTCCAACGGATTTCTTTTGGAACTCATGTGGATCATCTCACACTTTTCGTTATTTAGCGTCAACTGCCACCTGACACACCATACAGCAATCTTTTCTAAATCGCTTTGCAGCTGATACTGGTCTTCGGATGACCTTACTAGACGGTAAATTACAGCATCATCTGCGAACAACCTAAGAGAACTGCTCAGATTGTCACCCAGGTCATTTATATAGATCAGGAACAGTAGAGGTCCCAGGACGCTTCCCTGGGGAACACCTGATATCACTTCAGTTTTACGAGATGATTTGCCGTCTATTACTACGAACTGCGACCTTCCTGACAGGAAATCACGAATCCAGTCGCACAACTGAGACGATACCCCATAGCTCCGCAGCTTGATTAGAAGTCGCTTGTGAGGAACGGTGTCAAAAGCTTTCCGGAAATCTAGAAATACGGAATCAACTTGAGATCCCCTGTCGATAGCGGCCATTACTTCGTGCGAATAAAGAGCTAGCTGCGTTGCACAAGAGCGATGTTTTCTGAAGCCATGCTGATTACGTGTCAATAGATCGTTCCCTTCGAGGTGATTCATAATGTTTGAATACAGTATATGCTCCAAAACCCTACTGCAAACCGACGTCAATGATATAGGTCTGTAGTTAAATGGATTACTCCTACTACCCTTCTTGAACACTGGTGCGACCTGCGCAATTTTCCAATCTGTAGGTACAGATCTATCGGTGAGCGAGCGGTTGTATATGAGTGCTAAGTAGGGAGCTATAGTATCAGCGTAATCTGAAAGGAACCTAATCGGTATACAATCTGGACCTGAAGACTTGCCCGTATCAAGCGATTTGAGTTGCTTCGCAACCCCTAAGGTATCTACTTCTAAGAAACTCATGCTAGCAGATGTTCGTGTTTCAAATTCTGGAATATTCCATTCGTCTTCCCTGGTGAAGGAATTTCGGAAAACTGCGTTCAATAACTCCGCTTTAGCGGTGCAGTCGTCGATAACAGTACCATCGGCACTGCGCAGCGAAGGTATTGACTGCGTCTTGCCGCTTGTGTACTTTACATACGACCAGAATTTCTTCGGATTTTCTACCAAATTTCGAGACAATGTTTCGTTGTGGAACCTATTAAAGGCATCTCGCATCGAAGTACGTGCCAAATTTCGCGCGTCTGTAAATTTTAGCCCATCTTCAGGATTTCGCGTTCTTCTGAACTTCGCATGCTTTTTCCGTTGCCTCTGCAACAGTGTTCGGACCTTTTTTGTGTACCACGGGGGATCCGTTCCATCTCTTACCAATTTATGAGGTATGAATATCTCAATTGCTGTTGCTACTATATCTTTGAATTTGAGCCACATCTCGTCTACATTCGCATAGTCAGTTCGGAAGGAATGGAAATTGTCTTTTAGGAAGGCTTCTAGTGGTACTTTATCCGCTTTTTTAAATAAAATTATTTTGCGTTTGTTTCTGATGGATTTGGAAGGAATGGTATTGAGCCTAGCTACAATGACCTTGTGATCACTAATCCCTGTATCAGTCATGATGCTCTCTATCAGCTCTGGATTGTTTGTGGCCAAGAGGTCAAGTGTGTTTTCGCAACCATTTACAATTCGCGTGGGTTCGTGGACTAACTGCTCTAAATAATTTTCGGAGAATGCATTTAGGACAATCTCGGAAGACGTTTTGTGTCTACCACCGGTTTTGAACAAGTATTTTTGCCAACATACCGAGGGTAGGTTGAAGTCCCCACCAACTATAACCGTATGAGTGGGGTATTTATTTGTTACGAGACTCAAACTTTCTCTGAACTGTTCCGCAACTGTATCATCGGAGTCTGGGGGTCGGTAGAAGGAGCCAATTATTAACTTTATTCGGCTGTTAAGTATAACCTCCACCCACACCAATTCGCACAGAGTATCTACTTCGACTTCACTACAAGATAAACCACTACTGACAGACACCAACACTCCACCACCAATTCTGCCTAATCTATCTTTCCTGAACACCGTCTGAGACTTCGTAAAAATTTCTGCAGAACTTATTTCAGGCTTTAGCCAGCTTTCTGTACCTATAACGATATCCGCTTCTGTGCTTTCTATTAGCGCTTGAAGCTCAGGGACTTTTCCAGCGCAACTACAACAGTTTACAACTATAATTCCGACTGTTTCTTGATCCAAGCACGTCCTGTAATTGCCAAGCACCCTTTGACATTGCAGCCCATCCCGCACTTTCCCGAGGCCTTCTAACCTAAAAAACCGCCCAGTCCACGCCACACAGCCTCCGCTACCCGTGTAGCCGCCAGCTGAGTGTAGTGAACTCCTGACCTATTCAGCGGAACCCGAAACCCCACCACCCTATGGCGCAAGTCAAGGAATCTGCAGCCAATACGGTCGCAAAACCGTCTGAGCCTCTGATTCAGACCCTCCACCCGGCTCTGCACCAAAGGTCCGCAGTCGGTTCTGTCAACGATGCTGCAGATGGTGAGCTCTGCCTTCATCTCATAAGCAAGACCGGCAGCCTTCACCAAATCAGATAGCCGCTGGAATCCAGAGAGAATTTCCTCAGATCCAAAGCGACACACGTCATTAGTGCCGACATGTGCCACCACCTGCAGCTGGCTGCACCCTGTGCTCTTCATGGCATCCGGAAGGACCCTTTCCACATCAGGAATGACTCCTCCCGGAATGCACACGGAGTGCACACTGGGTAAAATGGCCCTTTGTAGAAACTTCCACTGTGATACCAGCACTACATACTAAACATAGCGTTCACATTTCATGCTCAAACTGATGCCCATTGGCTTGCATACATAGGGCCACTCTTCAGATGAAGGATGCCCTACTTCGTGCTACTGTTTCCTCTCTGATGGCTCTACCAGCATCAATAATGAGTTGCTTCATGTCCTCTGGTGTTGTTGGTTCATGTTGGTAAACAGCATCCTTCACTGCTCCCCAAAGAAAATAATCTAGCAGTGTAATGTTCGGAGGTCGAGCAGGCCACCTAACTGGGCCACCTCGTCCAATCCACCTACCAGGAAACTTACGGTTCAGAAGTCGTTGTGCTTGTAAGGCGTTAAGTGCAAGGCATCCGTCATGCTGATACCACATGACCATTCTGCGTTTCAGAGGTACGGTGTCCAAGAGAACATGAAGATTGTGTCGTATAAATCTGGAGTATTGTCTGCCATTTTGGATGCCATTTATAAAGAAAGGTCCGATAATGGTATCTCCAATAATCCCACACCAAACATTAAGTTTCCACGGACGTTGATGCTCTACCTGAGGGAGCCATTTTGGATTGTCTGCGAACCAATAATGCATATTCCTCATATTGAGAATTCCTTTGTTGGAGCATGATGCCTCGTCGGTAAAGAGAACATTTGCAAAATTTTGGATTAGTCAGAAGTTTTTGCTGAGTCCACTGACAAAATGTTACCCTATTGCAGAAATCATTTCCATGAAGATCCTGGTGTAAATGAACATGGTAAGGATGAAATTTGTGACGTTTAAGAATACGCTGTGAAATTGATTTCGACAAACCAACTTCACGTTCAATTTCACATGTGCTCATTTGAGGATTCACAGCTATGTTAGCGAGCACAGCAACTTCAGCACGTTCATCTGTGCGTGGTCTAGGACGATGTCGAGGTCTTGGATTTAAGCTTCCCGTTTCACATAGACGAGATGTGAGAAGACCAAACATCTGGCGCGAAGGCGATGGCTTGTCAGGGAATCGGCTTCTGTACAGTCGTTCTGCCTGAACAGCATTTCGTCCACCTACAACAAGGTACAGTACAGGTATGTATAGTAGGGTAGAAAACAGACATATTTACTTAATAATCATAATGTTCGCTAACAGTACTATCAACAAACAAGCAATCTCATAACGTATTTCCCGTCAACGTACATTCTCCATACATCAGCAGCATTTCTACCATACCTTCATGTGTGTACATTATACTGTACAGTATAAGTTACACAACACAACGCTTATTCACAATGTGTACTACCTCCGTGCCGTCACTAGATTACTCTGATGCACGATTACACTGGCAAGCGGTGTACTGCACGCCAAAGCAACAACAAATGGGATGCTCGGAGGGTGGTGGAGTACAGGAGTTTGCATGGGTCGCAAATCATAAACAAGGCGAAGTGGTAACTGTGGCAGTAGTGGGAACTACGTTGGACACTTGACTAGGTAGAGCCAGGCCCGGCGCGACAGACACAATGGGTCATATTACGCATTAGATAAACCTTATTTTGGGTGTGCAGGACAAATAAGACAACCTGGCGGGTGTACACCGATCGGTACTGGTTCATATTGAGTATGTAGATACGTAAAACGTGCAAGAGGGAAACCATTATGTGCTTATGAGAGTCGATGGCTGCAGACCGTATTATTCGTTTCGGACCTCTTGATAAGTATGGATGTGTGATTATACTTATCAATCACATCGCGATTACGGGCAGCATGGGGTTCATACCTGAGCCTCAGGACGTGCGCCAGCAGCGCATGTCGGGTGTTTCAAGCGTCAACTTTGCGTCTCAGTATCTCGGGATGACAATGTTGCGATGCAATCAAGGCCATTGTGTGTGTGCTTTGTCATGCTATGGATTGCTGAAGAAAAAATATAGGAGGTCCATTTAAAAAAAACGTAAGTTTGTGTTAAAAAACACATCTGCTTTCGTTTTAGAATGTTTACAAATATGTACATTCATGGGCCCCAGCCCTACATTGATACCAAAGAAGGCGTTTTCCAATAGCTGTGATTGTTCCAGAGATATTTTGGGTGGATAAGACAGCTGGGACACCCTGTATATATATACATATAATCTTGTTCCATATGTGCATTGTTTGTGCACTTGAAATGTTCCACATCATAGTAGCTATCATACCGTGTGACTGATCAGTGGACCAACCAACCAACCAACAGATAAGTTGTATAGTGGACTATCTATGTATGAAGGAATATCTACACTGAGACATGCATGCAGTTTTCTGTTTATCTCCGTTTGGCTGCTGGTGGCTAAGGCCCCATTTCTTGGCCACTAGAGGGTCCATGTGAAGGGTCTTGCACAATGGAAGGTCATCACTGAACAGTGACTTTTTGCTGTCATTCTATTGAAAAAAAAGTAACCAAATGATTAATGCTGGAACAGAGAAAAAGTGAATAGTAAACATACATACTGCTGCAAACAGCTCGTCCAGGTCGACTTCGACTTCTATACGAAACTTGATGTCAGTGTTAGAGCACTGTACTGTGTCAGAATGTTAGACCTGTGTTTTGGTTTACTTGTCGCCTCCACATTTTTGCAGAATTATGTAAATAATTGTAAATTACAAATGACATTAATTCAAAATTGTTTGCAGGTAATTGTTTAAACATTTGTACAAAAATCTGTTATAAAAATCCAGGACGAACATGGCTGCTTCTGAAGAAGAGATACAGGGAAGCAGAGAGGCGTGTGAGACACCCAATGTGGAATTCAAAGATCATCTACTGGCACTGCTAACTGACTGCTACAACATTTACCGATAATCATCCAGTACAATGAAGTGATTATTGTAAAATTACAGTATCGACAATGTCCACCTGGATGTATCGTTTCTAACGTAATGAACATTTTTCTTGGGGACTATGTCCGTCTGGATGTATCTTTTCTAACGTAATCAACATTTTTCTTGGGGAAATGACTTGGGTCAAGAACTCCTAAGTTCAGGAGTGGTATAGTGGTTGCTGTTAGCATGTTGGACACGAGTTTGCCCATAGCCATTTTTCTTTGATATCAAGAGAACAGGTTCCTTTTATTTATAATCAGGAATGTTGCTGTGTGATAGTTCATTCTATAGCTAGGAAACTTTCTTTAAGCACTAATGCAAACAAGCAGATTAAGACAGAATGTTTAGTTTCTGCAGTACTTACTAACTCCAAACTCTTTCAGGTAGTCTGACTACGGACAAATAAAGTAGATTCATCTGAAACTGGTAATTGTTACCATGATTTTTCTTGGATTAATCACTCACCGAATAGACGTTATTCTTTAGGACTGACAACCATTCATGTAGCTACGATACATTTGCTTCTGTAGTGACAACAGAGAAGCACAATAAATTCTGAATGTGCAGTCCTAACAAAAGGAATAACAAGAAACAATAGATTAAGAATCATCAACTAAATTGTTATCAGGAACTGCAAATTGTTCTACTACGTACTGGAACCTATGAAGTACATCAGGTGCTCTTGCAAACATTATTTATGAAGCATTTTTTTCGGTGTATGTGCTTTGTCTTGTTACAATTATCAGTGGAGTGTAGTTATTGTTCGATAATACCGTCGCATCAAAGTACGATACAAAATTACATCATATTAAAAGAAAATCGAACATATAAATTTCACTCTGTAGATAGGACAGATGGGCCCAGCACGGGATGAACCTTCACATCTCTGGCATAGTTTCGTTCCGAATAGTTCTGCTCGCCTACAGCCACACTGACCTGGCAGCCTTTCTTTCAATTGCAAAATAAAAGCCTGACGAAGCCTCTTTGGAGCTAGGTGATTCAATGAAGTATTCAGAGCCAGCCCAACTTCTACCCCCACTGCTCTGGATCCAAGTAGTATAGTTTATGTGATTGACAGGATTCATATGGTCATGACAAACATTCACATAGGCTTACTTACAAACAAGTTTGTGACTAGTATGTCTATTATGTACGCAGTAAGTACAAAGGAAGTGCAATAGTTGTGTTTGATGGATGCTTGGACAAACGAAACACTATCAAGTCCACGGTGCACTAGGTGAGGTCGCCCAAAAAAGCCGTCTGTGGAGTTATAATTTAATAGCACAATGTCACCAACAGTTTCACAAGTAGAATTTCTACCGAATGCGAGAAATAGGGATAGACTAATCATCGTGCTGGTAACAAAATGCATTGAAAGCGGTTCCCCCAAGATGGTGCAGTGTTACGTGGCTTTATGCTTAATTATAGACTTACTATTTCATCAGCTGATTGGTTTTCGCCACGTAACGCCCGCTGTTTACGTCCTTCTTCATTGCTGAGCGATGTATCACTTTTCGTTCTGACGCCGCAACTCTTCCTTTCCTACATCTTTACTACATTTTATCTATATAAATGATGAACTATTGGTTTTGCCGTTTAACAACTTTTTAATAACTTTGGAAGTATTACAGGCATCGGGTCCCACCTAATGTGTCACCCGCCTATACATTTTACATGAACCTTTCAAGACTCGATCGATCTGTTTACAAAGAGAAAGCAGCATATCTCTTCCTTTGACGTAGTCTAACAACGGCCTAGGAAGCTCGACGCCCTCGCAGCCCAGGCTCTTCCATGGCTCTCGGTAGTTTGCAACATTCGTTTTATTCCTTGCCCACTTGCCGCTACATCGAACTTTCGTGGTGATCGTTGGGCAACGTCTTCCACGTTATCTGCAACATAAATAAACTTTCTTCCCACAGTATTTCTGAAAACCCAAAAACAAACTTAAAGACAATAATAATAATAATAACTTTTCTTACAATTATTCGTATAAGTCTTGATCGATTTAATAAGGGGTGGGACAGGCCTAAACCTTGTGACACCACAATGGCAACTGATGATGCAGACCCACATAATTCAGGTGGCAGTTTCCCTGGCTTCAGCTCACTATGTCGCATTTGTGGTCGAAGACGTTGAAGTCCTAGTCATGATGATAGGTCTCCAAACTCCCCAGGGACATGCATACTTCCTCAAGACGAAGATAGGTACAGCTCCTTAGCTTGTCTACCATCCGGAGAGTGTAGTGGAGAAAAGTGTTGCCAACCATTTCCTCTTCCTCCATGCAGTGAATGGAGTAGACTTTACTTCCCCAGTGTTCAACCAACACAAGGTTAAATTTCTCAAGACCCTTTCCAAAAGAATCAGGATTTCGAATCATACACTAGCAAAGTCACCAATCGTTAAGCATTTGCAATGGAAATAACAGCTGCTGGTGTGTACTTTCACACAGCCATTTTGGTGGTAATCACCCAACCACAAATCTCGACAAGGTTAGGCATAAGCAGTACATGACATTAGCCTAAAGGACATCAGCAAACATGGCTTTATATGTCTTACTGAAGCTGCAGCTCAAGGCCACATCTGCAGAGTTTTCCATTAGGTGGAGCAGAGGATCAGGAACTACTTGGATCGAGAGCAGTGCGGTGGAAGTTGACAAAAGTGGGTACTCCCATTATTACACTGAATTCCTCGACTCTCAAGAGGCTTCTTCAGCTTACATCTTGCAAATGTACTACAGACTGCAAAGATCAATGTGGGTGTAGGACAACAGGACTATTTTGCACGAAACTGTGAAGTTGTACCAGCCATGTGAAGGGTCATGCTCCAACATCGACAACAATCGAAATGCAGGAGTTGGAGACGAGTTGGATGAGCCCCTTGCATTATCCATGTCTGAAGCAGATGAGGCAACAGAAGGTGTTAATATACGTAATATTTTGCAGCGTTATGCATCTTTACTAACCAATTTTTATTTGTTGTGCACATAAAGGGTACATTTTTACCAAAAATCAATTACTTTCAATTAATGCCCAAATTTTGGATTTGTATAGTTTCTCTCCTTTGAGTCCATTTCAACGTGAACTTAATTCCTTGTTGTTGCGATTAACACACTTCAGTGTAAATCTTCTTCTTCTTCCAGCACAAAACTTCTCATTCTTAACCATGGATATAACGTATTTTTCATTTATCGGACGTCTTCCTCAGGTACAGGCACCACTCGTGACATGACGTTTATGTATTGCGTGGAAGATAACTGAATAGCTTTTTGGTTTTGTTCCAATAATAATAATTATTATTCAGACAACACAAATGGCTGCCACACACATCTTACAAAAATACGCCTTCTCCACTCGAGAACTGAAGTCAGAGTCTCTCTATTAATTGACAAAACACTTGAATGAGGTTTCCCTTATTAGTTACCACTTTGCGTCATAGTAAAATACAGTTTTGTTTACGCTTACAGCGATCGCGCTGATGTTTTTGTAAGTGCTTTGTTTAAGTAGCAATACACTAGAATAACATTAATCACTAAATTACAATTTTTTAGATGAAAAACGGTGACAGCTATGTTCTGGCTGAACCTTACACAGCCCCTGACCCTTTGCCAGGAATTTGAAAACCCGAGACCCTTCACCTGGACCTTCTAGTTCCCAAGAAACATTGCCTTGGCCACTAACAACCAAACAGAGACGAGTAATAAAACTACAAACATGATGCATTGTCCAATTTCCTTACTGACGTCTTTTTTCAAAATATTCGAAAAAGTAACTTATTCGAGAGTAGTCGCACACTTGAGAGGAAACAGTTTACTTAGCATATCACACTTTGATCCCTGGAATGCTGCTTGACTGAGAATGCTATTTATACAGTCACTCATCAAATAGTACATGCATTAAATAATAACATATCACCAGTTGGTATTTTCTCCACTGCCTTCGATTGTGTCGATCATGATACTCTCTTAGAAAAATCCATGTTTTGTAGAATTGAGGGCTTCACACACAGATGGTCTGATTTATGCTTAACAAACAGAATGTAACGTTGTGCTGAATAATTCAGACAATATTAGAAAGGTAGAAAATTTTAGTGACTGGGGTAAAAATCACAAAGGGAATCCCACAGAGTTTAATTTTGGTTCTATTCCTATTTCCGATAGATGTGAATGACCTTTCACTTAACATTCAAAAAACAAAACTGATATTTTTTTGTGAACAGTACTAGTGCCCCAATAGAGATAGTAAATGATATTTTCCAAAGACTTATTAAGTGGTTTTCAGGAAAATGGACTCTCGCAAAATATCGAAGAAACACACTACATTCAGTTCTGTACAACAAAAATGATCGTGAAAACAGCTGATGTAGTACATCAGTGCCCAATAACAAAACGTCTGACATGTGGTGAAATAAGTCTTAAATCTAATTTAACATCTTTTCTCCTGGATAGATTACATTCCATTGACAAATTTCTACTTATAACCAGCCATTAAAAAAAGCTAGTTTTAATTGTAGCGACACGAGTAAGAAGAAAATGATAAAGTGTTCGTGTAATCTACATGTACATACTCCACAAATAACACTTAAGTGCCTGACAGGGGTTCATCGAAACACCTTCACAATAATTCTCTATTATTAAGGATAATGTTGGCGACTGAAATTTCGTGAGAAGCTCCCCACAAAGAGAAACGCCCTTTTTTTTTTAAAAAAAAAAGGCTGTACAACCCAAATCCTGTATTATTCCCATGACATACTTTCCTCTATTTATCGATAGTAGAAAACGTACTACCCTTCTTTGAACTTCCACAATGTACTCTGTTAATCCTATCTGGTAAGAATCCCACACCTCGCAGCAGTACCCCAAAAGAGCATTACAAGCATAGTGTAGACAGTCTTCTAAGTTATCTGTCAATAAATCGCAGTCTTTATTTCGGCTTCTCCACAATATACTCTATGTGTTCTTACCAATATAAGTTGTTCATAATTGTAATTCCTATGGTGAATTTTCTGCCTTTAGATTTGATGGATTTATCGTGCAACCGATGTTTTTTTACAGATTCTTCTTAGGGCTCACGTGAGTTACCTCACACTTCTTTTTTTGGGGTCAATTACCAACATTCGCACCACCAAATATCTTTCTTAAACCGTTTCGCAATTTGAGTTGATCTTCTGATGACTTTACTACACAATAAACTACAGCATCACCTGAAAACAACCATAAGATGGCTGCTCATACTGTCTCCTAAATCGTTTATACAGATAAGACACTGCAGAGGGCATATGATACTTCCTTGGGGAATGTCAGAAATCACTTCTGTTTTACGAGGTGACGTTTTGTCAATCATTACGAATTGTGACCTCTCTGATAGGAATTCACAAACCCATTGCACAACAGACGTTATCTGTAAGCACCCAATTTGATTACAAGCTGCTTGTGAGGTACAAGTGTCAAAGCCTTCTGGAAATCTAGAAATACGGGAATAATTAGAAATCCTTTCTCAATAGCACTCAACACTTCGTGTGAGTAAAAAGGTAGTTGTGTTTCACAAGAACAATGCTTTCTAAATCCATTTTGACTGTGTGTCAATAGACCGTTCTCTTCGAGGTATTTTAGTGTTTGAACATAATATATGTTCTAACATCCTGCTGGATATTGACGTTAATGATTTGGGCCTGTGATTTAGTGGATTACTCCTGTTGCCTTTCTTGAATATTCGTGTGAACTTCGTGTGAACTTCCCAGTCTTTGGGCACGACTATCGTCGAGCTAGCGGTTGTATATGATTGTTAAGTACATAGCTATTGCATCAGCATACTCTGAAAGGAACTTATCTGGTATACATTCTGGGCCGGAAGACGAGCTTTTATTAAGTGATTTAAGTTGCTTCACAACTCAGAGGGTATCTAATTGTAAGTTACTTATGTTGGCAGCTGGTCTTGATTCGAATTCTGAAATGTTTACTTCGTCTTTTTTTCGGTAAAGAAATTTCGGAAGTTTCTGTTTAGTAACTCTGCTTTAACAGCACTGTCATCGATAGTATTTACATTGCCATCCGGCAGAGAAGGCATTGACTGCGTCTTGCTGCTAGCATACTTTACATACGATTAGAGTCTCTTTGTACTTTCTGACAGATTTCAAGACAAATTTTAGTAGTGGAAACTATTATAATCATCTTGCTTTGAAGCCCACACTAAATTTCGAGCTTCTGTAAGAGATCGCCAATCTTGAGGATTTTGTGGTCGTTTAAATCTGGCATGCATGTTTCGTTGTTTCTGCTACAGCGTTCTGACATGTTTCGTGTACCATGGTGGATAAGCTCCGTCGTTTGGTAATTTATTCTGCATAAATCTCTCAGTTGCTGTCGATACTATCTCTTTGAATTAAAGCCACATCTGGTCTACACTTACATTGTTAATTTGGAACAAGTGGAGATTGTCTCTCATGAAGCTGTAAGGGACTTTTTTCTGCTGTTCTAAATAGGTATGTTTCTCGCCACCCCTCACTCCTCAAATGTAAAATCTAGCAGGGGAGGGGGGGTGTACAGTAGAGCGAATGAGGAATCTTACCATGGGGAAGGAGAAGATACGAATAAGCAGGGGTTGCAGTAGCTAAATGAGAAGTGAGTAGAAGAATTATTGATGTCAGTAAATACGGACTTAGAAGAAGGTATGGAAGCATTTCATGCCAGTGATGACCAGAATAGGGGTCAGCCGAGTAAAAATAACGTAGGAGGAGAAGATGAGATAGAAGAATTACTGTAGAAAAGGGAGCTGCAGATTTGCAGAAGTGTTTTAATCTATCCATAGTGGATAATTTAAAGAATGTAGGAAAGGAGAGTAGTCAAAGCAATCCTGTAGATATTTGTATAATCTCTGGGCACAAGGAAGGTTTCGAAAGGCGTAAAATTGTACACGACTTGCTTGAGGAGGATGAAGTAACTGTTAAGGAAGAAAAGAAAGTTCGACTAGCAATCAATCTGTTAGTGCAAGGGGAAGAAGTGCAGTTCCCAGCTGATAGTGGCAGTGATTTGTGTGCTGTTAGTCAGAAATGGTTAGATGTTTTGCCTAATAAAAGAGAACTAGTAATTATGCCTGTCATGGGACTCCAGATAATTGTAGCACAGGAAAAGTGAAGAAGCATGTAAAGTATGAAGTGATGTTGCCTGTCAGTATAAATGGTAACCAGTTGTCTCATAACTTTCTAGTTATTGAGGGCTTATGTATAGATATGTTAGTGGCAATTGATTTCTAAATGAAGTACAAGGGAAGGCTGGACTTTGAAAATGACAGTATAAGCCTGAAAGTGAGTGGGAAAAACATTATAGTGCCTTTTTCTAAGAAAAGAAAGTTTACAAACAGAGAAGGAGTAGCAGAGGGTGTTGTTGTGATGAATAGTGGTAACAATGCGAGTGAAGTATGTGTGGAAAAAGGAATTGAGAAAGTTAGAGTAATGAGACAGGCGGATATAATTTGAAAAATAAAATGATGTATTATGGTGATTTTGCAGTAGTGAGGTGTTGTCATATTGTATATGAAGGTATACGTTTTGAAGTAGTAGTGAGAGAAGTAACAGAGATGACTAATAAATAATAGAGCATAATAAAAAGGCTCAGAGTAATGAGGAGGAAGGACATAACTTGTTGTAGAAGGGAGTGTTATCCTGTTGGAAAATGGTAAAGGAATTGTGGAGTGTTGTTATAAAAGTTGATGTTTGAAAAAAAAGGTCTTAGTTAGCATTTGATTACTAATGGAAAGCGACTAAGATGATTTGCTTCAAGATGCATGGTCATAGTGGAAAATGAATCTATCCGAAAAAGACATGAAATTTACGAGAGGTGACAAATAAAATTAACCAACAGAGATGACAACCAAAATATTACTAATACTAGTGCTACCAGGTGTGAATGGCCTTATTAATGGATTTTGTGAATAGTTACATGAATTTGAATTTAATATCTTATGTGTTTTTGAAGTAATGCCCAAGTATTGAATTTTGTTTATTATTTGCTATTGTAAAAGACTTCTTAAAAATTTTTGAAGAAGAAAAGTTAAGCGTACTTATGGAACCTTGTAAAAGCTGTCATAACGACTTTGCCATAGTTGTCAAGTTTTGAGAAAAGATTTATTGGATAGGGAATAATCAGAATTTAACCTAATTAAGTGATTTCAGTGTATGCCTTCAATAGAAACGCATTATTTTGCTGAAGTAGTTAAACACTTCAAAAGAAAATGCAAATTTTCTTGCAGTTTAAGAGTTAAATGTTCTGTTAATTTGCTCTGAATAGTTAAAATAAAAAAATAAAGATTATAACATAGGGAGAACAATTTTATACTATGTGTTGAGACGGTTATGTATATTAGTTGTCTTAGACGAAACATGTTTTGTAGGTAAAAACACTGTACAATGAGGACTGGCCTGAGAGTGGACCAATGTGCAATGTTATGGACGCCAACAAACTAAGGTGTTGTGGCATGCTAAGAGAAAAAATCGTGAGGCACTTATGCAGTGCCATGTGTAAGGTAGGAGTGATTTCAGAATTACACCAGGACACTAATCAAAGTGCGGGTGGAGATTCAATGAAATATTGAGTTCATGTAAATAAGAGGAGGTAAAAGGCGAAAAACGTAATTGTAATGGACAAGAACTATGTTATGTAAAGCCAAAATTTGTGGAAAGTTTGGTTTTGGAGGAAAACATTAATTACTTCAGTTGTAAAGTTTTGTATAAAATTCCTAAAAAAACAAAAAGTTTTGTAAAATATTAGACTTAGTTAGGCTAGTATGCCAAGACCGAAGTAAGAATTCTGTAGCTTATATTAGTAATTTTCAAATTTCACATTTGTTTTGAGAGTAAGGAGACAGTCGCGATGTAGTAAAATTATAAAAAGTTGTTTTCAACAATTTTAATAACTACAGGGGGTGTGCGGCGTAGTGCCTTCGCATCGCTCCTGTCACTTGTTAGGAAATATCGTTATAGGCATGAGTCATCGACAGATGTCACCAGCTGACATGGACCTGAGTTACAGAGATGCACGTAGTTGTACTACTAACTGGCAGAGGTCAGCAGTCGACAGACAGTGCTAGTCAAAACAATGTTGTAAAGTTATGTTCGATTAATATTTAATGTATTTGCATAATTATAATTGTTTTCTATGTGTAGTAAATAGCAGTGTGAGTGTTGTATGAGTGAAGAAGAACAAAAGTAAATGAAATTTTCTTTGTTTATTCACAAAGTACCAGTTACACTATAGAGGGGATTTACTATAATTAAATGTGCAGTCAGTTTATGGTACTAATAAATCGTGAGTAGAACACAAATTAATCGATAATTTCAGGAGTAATTTTATATTTGATACTTTTCTAAATATATTTATTTAGCAATTGCCATAGAAAGACATGTTTTACTATGATTTCTCATTGAAGTAAAACGCGGGTTAGCGCGGGATAATACTGCAATCTGAATTGCTTTTTGTGATATCAGCCAATCAGAAAAATGCAGGCTCGCGCCAATCTATGCTGGGAATAAAGCCTTTGGTGTGATCTAGGGGGGGCATGGCTGAGGGTTCGAAATAGTAACATCTGATTGAAAGCAGCTCTGACCAAAGTACTATAAAATAGCGGAAAAATGCTAATTACGATTTCGCTAAGTAGTACAAAGTGTATTCAAGTGAACGGTATAGTGGAAGTCATGTGGAATTTCGGACGGAATATCAAAATTATTACTTTTGACTGTTAGTTAAAACCGCGTGGTGTGTTGTGCAATCTAAGATTGGAACAGGTATTACGTGTAGAGCAGAGTGCACAACATTTGAGCGAGCATTTTCATAACTAAACGATCCCGTGAATTCTATTAACTTCGGTAACGGGTGTAAATACCATAAACTGGCTATGTGTGTGATTGTGGTGTGTGTGTGAACTTTACACTGTATTGCCATTTAGTACGGACTTGGCAGTATTAACTGTTATCTTTATCGTAAAAAATAGACCTGAAAATTTACATTGGCTAGTTAAAACTTTTATTTCAGTAACTAGCCACATCCCGTTTACCGGAAAATCCTATGATGTTGCGACCTGCAATAGACAGTAGTGGTCTAGTATTTTCTACTAAGCTTTTAGCTAGACAAACGAACACTGCTGGACACTGGCAGGGCGGTAAAAAGTAGCGTGTCGCGTCACAATCCTACCCCAAACAACTCCTCTCAATGGACTTCTTTCAACACGTCCACATATTCCGGAAGGCAATCATAATGATGGACGCCAACGCTAGGCAAAGGAATTTAGGAGACACCAAGGAAAATAACAATGGACAACTCCTTTTTGATCTGCTGACAACAGAACCGTGGAGCAGCCTCCCAATCAATCAATCAACATATATAGGATATGCAAGCCACTCCACACAAGACCACATCATCTACAGTCCATGCTTTCAAGAAGCCATGACACAACAAACAATAGACCCAACGATAACAAGCGACCACCTACCAATACTGTTTACAACCACAGCAGTACCCCCTCCCCACCTCCCAGATCAGGAACATGGGCGATTAGAATCTACAAAGCAGCAGAATGGGAGGGATACCAGCCAAAAATACGGGACGAAATAGCCGACCCAGTACCGACCTCAAACAACCTGGATCTAGTAATGGTCACCAACAAAATAGAATCGACAATTCAAACCGCAATCGAAGAAAATATCCCCAAAAAAGTAATACAAAACCGGAAACTCACCATTCCACAGGCAGCACTAGCGCTTATAAGAGAAAAAAAGGGTGTACACGGAAATCAAAAGAACGAATGACTCCACACTAAAAGGAACAGGCTAAACGCGAGGATAAACCGAATATTCGCCGAATACACACAAAACAAATGGACTGAAACATGCATAGAACTAGACTACAGGGATGGAGCTAAAGTTTGGCACAAGTTTAAAATACTCACAGGCCAAAAACAGTCCAACGTACATTCCCGTTAATCGACAACGAGCCGACCACTGATGCCAGGAAAATAGTACAGGAGTTCAAATGTGTGTGGATTCCTAAGGGACCAAACTGCTGAGGTCATCGGTCCCTAGACTTACACACAACTTAAACTAATTTAACGCTAAGGACAACACTCAAGCCCATGCCCAAGATTGGAATCGAATCTCTGGCAGGAGGGGCCACAGCATTAGTGACATGGCGCCTCTAACCGCGCGGCCCCTCCGCGCTGCCAAAGGTGTTCTAAAAGTAATATACAAATACAAGATTCGACTTAAACCACAGACTAACGACAGAACAGGCCATAGACGAAATGCTAAACACATCCACTGTAGACAGAAAGGAAGAAGAAACGCTCACATCACAAATTACCCAAAACGAAGTGGCGGAAACCATAATGACAGGCAGGGAGTCGTCACTTGGAGAAGACGAAATTCGCAGATTGCACCTCCGGAAAGCCTCCCTAGAAACAGTAGCGCCAATACTAACGACACTATTTAACTACTGTTTAACCAGGGAAACGACACCAGAGACATGGAAAAAAGGAAAACTCATTATGCTACCAAAACCGAACAAACCAAAAACAAACCCCAGCTCGTACAGATCTGTCACACTACTAAACGTAATAGGAGGGACATATCAGAGAATTATAACAGATCGGATCAGAAAATGCGTGGAAAACAAGTACATAATACCCACCATCCAGGAGGGATTCCGCTAAAACCACTCTACAAATGACCCGCTCATGGGATTATCCAATTATGTCACACAAGGATTTAACAACAGTCAATGCACCCTGGCGATATTTTTAGATATTGAGCGAGCCTTCGATAAAATATCGCATAGCGGTCTGCTAACACAGCTAATCAATATAGGAATCCCCAAAAACTGGTGAGGATAATAACAGGACAAATATACTGAGCGAGGTGGCGCAGTGGTAGGCACACTGGACTCGCATTCGGGAGTACGACGGTTCAATCCCGCGTCCGGCCATCCTGGTTCAGGTTTTCCGTGATTTCTCTAAATCGCTTTAGGCAAATGCCTGGATGGTTCCTTTGAAAGAGCGCAGCCGACTTCCTTCCCCTTCCTTCCCTAATCCGATGAAACCGATGACCTCGTAGTTTGATCTCTCCCCCAAACAACCCAACAGGACAAATAAGGGAAGGCAATGCCGGGTACACATAGGAAACGAAACATCGGACTACTTCACGCCACAGGCTGGCGTACTGCAGGGAGAAATCATCTCCCCATTGATATATACACTTTACACGGAAAACATTCCGACCATGGACGGCAATAAAGAAACATAGCCTTGTATGCAGATTATAAGGAATACTGGGTCACAGGCAGCCAAAAACACACAATACAAAGAAAAGCAACTGCATATTTAAATAAACTAGAAAAATGGATGGCAAAAAATAGGATCAAACCCATCCCCAACAAGACTCAAATGGTACTTTTTCGGCATCGAGGCTTAACCAAGAAAAGAAACGAAATTAAAGAGATGTAAGACTCACACTATGGGGTTCGCCACTCCAACTATGGAACACAGCTGAATATATAGAGATCCACTACAACAAACCTAACACCTGAGTCCCCTAGACGTAGCACTACTTAAACCTAACTAACCTAAGGAAACCAAAACCATCCATGTCCGAGACAGGATTCAAACCTGCGACTGTAGCAACCACGTGGTTACGGACTTAAGCGCCTAGGAATTGGCACATCCACCAACAATAATTACTAAATAGAATCAGGAAAACACAATACTTCGTCAGAGAAGTACAGGGAAGGTTTGAAGGATGTAGCACACGAACAGCAGCTTACAAATATAAAACCTTTATAAGACCAATGCTAGAATATGGGGTCCCAGCACAAGGAGGAATGGCAGCCATAATAGCAAATAAAATGTACACAACAGAAAAACGACTCCTACGGTGTTTCCTTAAATTGCACAACACTACATCAAGCAATGAAGTATACAAAGTCACACCACTACAAACACGTCTAGCCAACCTAAGAGTCACCCTGACTTAGAGCACATAATAACTACCAGAATCAACAAAACCAGGAACCGAAATTCAAATACATTCACCCCAATAGGACAGTGACTCAAAACACAACCAAAGCATTCCCAGAACTAGCGCTAACGACGGTGCTCCTCACTGAGGATGAAGAAACACCTATACATCTGAATGAAAAACAAAAAGAGCAAGATTAGAAGAACCACAGACACAAACAACAACAAGATCACAGCAACCAAACAGCAAGTGGACCACCGCCCCACAAAAAAAGAATAATAAAAATAAAAAAAAATAAAAAAGTGAAAACGCCTGATATCCATTCTCAGCGATATTCATCAGCAGAAACAGCGTTCTTCTGAAGATAGCGAACAGCTGGATCGCCAAAATATTGAACTGAGTGATTTTAGGATCCAGCAGCAAACCCGAAGAGAGTTTCAAGACACTACTCCAGGAAAGCCTGCGAAGTCAGATAAATGGGGTATGTTTTCTGATGATGCCTAGGTCTTGACTTGTTTCATAACAAAATACTGGGTGATCATAGTGAAAGTGCAGCTACTCACGAAGGTCCAATGTGGGCTGTAATTATTGTATGGTAACAGAACTTGGAAGATATGGTAATGCGTTAATACAGAACCGATTTACACTGAAAAACAAATTAGTTTCAGCTGTGGCCACCAGGTGCAAATCCGAAGCTATACACAATCTGTATGATGATATGATATCGACGTTGCCATTTGGCAAGCTATAATGTTAGTGGACAGCATGGCTATCGAGAAGAGAGAATGGGCACTCTTAATGAATCAGTTTTATGTGAATGGCAGAAATTACAATGCTGCATTGAGAGAGTATCACCAACTGAAATGTCATTATATGATGTAAGGAAGATGATAATGAAATCCGAAAACATGGCTGAGTTTGGTGTGACATCTGGATGGGGAAGACGTTCTATCCCGGTCAAAGTTATTGACAAGGTAGGCTGATCATGCACTACATGCTCCGACTAGCGCTGGTGCTCATGCAGAATTGTCTATCCCATAGTCAATGATACAGAAAGTTTTGTCGTCTGTTTTATTCCAGTACTGGTACAAGGTTCGTGGCGACGTTCTTAATTTGCTCTTCTGTTTCTGGCGTGGATCGAAGTTGATGACTTGTGGCCAGGCAATGTTCTATGGAGAGAGCAGACACATTTTACAATATACAGTGCAGTGAATAAACAGAAGTAGCGAATTTTATGTACTGCTAAACCGCATGTTGTGCATGAAGAGTCATTGCGCTCACCATATGTGACTGGTCGGTGTGGATTCACAAGCACCTTTACTCTCAGTTCATTCTTCTTTGAAGAGAATACACACAGATGGCCTGTCAGGTGTATTGTGATGTCTGCAGGTTAGGGAGTCAAGAAGAAACGTAATCGACGGAACCGAGAGAAGACATGATTATTAATGGGAATAAGTGTACAATGATCAGCGCTCACTGACTTGCAAACAGATACAGAGAAGGAGGTGGAATGACAGAAGAGCACATGGCCCAAATCACCATACACTCGTAGAATTGAATGAGACAAGATAGGCATGGCCAAGGGGGCGCACCGTCGCCTGGCCGTTTTCAAAAACAGAAGTGTTATCAAGTGGAAGAGGAGATGAAAGGAAAAGGTAATAATGTCGACAATGATATTTGTACAGTGTATGCTAGTGTTATATGTGTGTAGTGCTGGAAACAACATATACTGTCGTTTTAGTAAACAGAGGAATTTTCCTTCTTTTGGCATCTTGCAATTGCGAAACTTACAAGTGTAGGAACTGATAATATTAGAGCTTAAACTATTTCGGTTTTTTGTAGTAAGTGTAAAAGCTGAGAGGCGCTATGTTTTTCATGTTTGCTGCATGATGGAGAGCTGCAGATTGGGGGTTCTGGTGACGCACATCAGCACCACACTGCACCTTGCTCGCCGCTGATGAAAGCTGAGAAAGAGAGGTGATGGTTGCACAAAAATGGCTGCATGCTTGTTCTGTTAACTCTTCGCTCGAGCAGCCACAGGACATAGACCTTCATCCATACAGCTCGCAACACTCACAACAGTTGGCATTCCGATGCGCTTACACAATGTTCCTAACGCAGGAAAACTGTCGAAATCAGCTGCTAACCACTACCTGTCAGTGAATGTGTGGATTGCTTCAGGTGTTGTGTGGGAAAATAAAACGTCATTTATCTGTGTCTTTGTAAATTTTCTGTTCCAGGAAATTCATCTTCTACTTGTAATAGTTGTATTCCGGTGTTTGTAAGCCGTAAGTGCTAAATCTTTTTTAAATTATGTTTTACATTACTGACACAAAAACAAAGAATAAACTTTATGTGTAATATATTTTAACTGATATACACAATATATTTACTGATGTAATGTTATTGTTTACTCTTGATGTATAACTATTTTCCATTTTGCTTGTGTTTCTACAGATATGGCAATGTACAGTAAAAACTTCTTGTCGATTAGAAGTGGACAGTAAATATTGCTGTACTTTGCTTTTTCTGTTTGCCCCATTGACTTAACCAGAGTAAATTAACCTGATTTTCATGTCAGTAATTACACTCTACTTCATGTAGAGTCTTGAGATGTTTTACGACATTAGGTGAACAAATGTTAAACAATTACTTCAATTTTAATGAATGTTTATATTTCATTTAATGGCTTTTATGTATTAAGCTACATTCATATATAAATTGTTATGGAAGTGTAGATACGTTTTACTTAACTGATCAATGTTTGGCTACACAGCTCACTTAAGGTATCATAATTCCTGGATTTATGGAAATATGTTTGGATGAAGTAGTAAGTTATGCCTTGTTACAGTATCAGGCAATATTTTCAATGAAGTTTAGCTGTGTAGAAAGAGAAGTATGCAATGTTTAGAGTTGTGTAAGAAGTCATCATTTTTTAATTTTTTGTGCAGTCTGTGAACATAACAGCTGCTGATTATGTGAACATGCCTCTACAACTGCAACATATAGTCTTACTTATTGGAAAAATCAATAATTAGGATGAGCTGTGTGGTCTAGAGCTTTAACTGGAATGCATTAATTAGTTTTGGACCAGTTTCCATGGTCACTGATTTCACATTGTGTTGTTGAATAATCTAATCACATAACAAATTTCTATTTCCATGTATATTCTATGTCTACTCAGGACATATATAGACCAAAATGTAAATATATTGTAAATTTTCATTGTAGGAGAATGTGAAGCATACTTGATATTTTTATTGTATTACGATATGATGAGTCATTGTTCATAACTCTGAAGTTATTTCTTTCTCTGGGAATCTTGCTGGGTCAAAATTTCTTTGATATTTCTATATTCATTTTGGGTTTATGGAGAACTTTTTGTCACATCTTTTGAAAAAATTCCTGTGGGGGCAGTGGTGAGAAAGAGTACTGCTGTCTTTGATGTTATGACATAGTGATATCATGCTCCTTATTCAACACTGTATTCTGGTATCTTAGAAGTAGTGTGCACTTTTTCTCTGACTACGACATTGACCTGCTACTTAATCTCAATAATTCCCAAGCACTACTAGTCACACACAGAGATTGGTGTGTCAAATAATCAACACATTTAAGACCAAGCAATCGGCTGGCTGGGACGAGATACTTAGTGCCCTGGTTAAGAAGTGTCACAAAGAATTAGTTAAACCTATTATCTATCACATTAACTGTTGTATGAGGGAAACGCCTACTCATTAAAAATTTGCTTGGGTTAAGCTAATATATAATAAAGAATCCAGAAAACGGGTTGAAAACTTTAGGCCAATATCATTAGTACCCATATTTAGTAAAATCTTTGAATAAGTTTTTCTTTCACAACTCAGTGAAATTTCACAAAAAATAATCTACTTACTGAAACACAATATGGTATAAAAAAAACTCTGAATTTTTACATAGTGTATATAGTGTACTAGGTACAGGAAATTTGTCAGCAGATATATTCCTTGATTTTATCAAAGCATTGGATTCAGTTAAACATGACCTATTAATAATGAAACTTAAATCACATAACTTTAAAGATTCAGCAATAGACCTAGTAACCAGGTACCTGTCAAACTGGCAACAGTGCACATGGCTAAGCTATTAAATTAATGACTGAGTTGTAACCTGTCAGTCTTTTAGTGAAACAGTAAAATGAGGAGTCCCCCAGGGGTCAATTTTCAGCTGCTTTCTCTTCTTAGTAGACGTGCATGATGTCACCCAGCTACAAAACTCGAAAATAGTTAATTATGAGGATGACACATCTCTGCTGTTTTTTGGTAAAAATACCCTTGAACTTACATTTTCTACAACAGATGGAGTAGTAAATATAGTTTTTTGTATGAACAAGTAAATGCATATGTTTAAAAAAATGCGATTATTATCATTTAAGACTGTTAACTCGACTCATACATCTATAAATCGTATATGTGGAACTGAAGCAACAGATGCTAATAGCTGCAGATTCTTAGGACTATACATAGATGAAAACTTGTGGTGGTCAAATCATGTTGACTTTGTATGTGGGACGATTAGTAGTGGATGATATCCACTCAGTCACCTAGCATAAATAGTTACAAACACTACTATCAAAACTTCTTTACTATGGAACAATATATCCCTAGCTAACTTATGATATTAAATTATGGGGCTGTGTTGCAGGTATATACCTCAATAGATTCATGTTGCTGCAAAAAAAAGGCAGTTAGAATAATGAATGGTTTAGGTTTTTTTGACTCTTATAGATAGGTTTTTGTAAAATATAAATACCTACAGTATATTCCTTGTATTTATATAAGGTATATTATTTTTTGTAGATCATCAGAAATGTTCTAGAATGTGCAATAATAGATGTGACCACAATACTAGAAATAAAAATAACTACTTTAGACAAAGAAGTAAACTAAAAATAACAGACCACATCCCATACATCAGTGGTCTACTTATAATCACTTTCCGAATTTTCAGTTGAAAACATGTGACCTAACAGTTTTCATTAGAAATTAGACATATTTTAATTATACACCTACTTTTGTAGCTTTAAATTCTCTTTTGTGCGCTTCTATTATAGTTTTGTTAATTTATGTCACCTATCTGTTTGCAAATTCATCTTCTTTGTTGACTCTTTACAAATAAATAAATAAAGAAATGAATAAATAAGTTGTTGTAGGAGTTACATTCCAGATGGTTGGATGCAGTCACCACTCAGATAAAGTGGCAGAAGAATTCGGTAGAATGTATGAGCATAAGTCGAAAACATTGTGTTGGCCCATATGGTAAACATATTTAAGTGTTTTACTTTAGAATGAGATTTTAACTCTTTAGCAGTGTGTGCACTGATATGAAACTTCCTGGCAGATTAAAACTTTCTTTCAGGAGTGCTAGTTCTGCAAGGTTCACAGGAGAGCTTCTGTAAAGTTAGGAAGATAGGAGACGAGATACTGGCAGAAGTGAAGCTGCGATGATGGAGTGTGAGTCGTGCTTGGGTAGCTCAGTTGGTAGAGTACTTGCCGGTGAAAGGCAAAGGTCCTGAGTTCGAGTCTTGGTCCGGCACACAGTTTTAATCTGCTAGGAAGTTTCATGTTTTACTTTAGTCACAGAAGGCGCACGAAATTATGTATGAAAATTGTGGTTGTTACAACACTGTGTTTCTTAATCAGTAGCTCCTGTGGTGGAACACATTACTATTATACATAACTGAAAAAGGCTTTTGTGATCAGTGATTACCTGTTAAATTAATGTGGAAATGCAATACAGTTATGCTTGTTTCTGCATGAATGTGAAATGAACTTGAATGTTGATACAGGAGTAGTGAGGTTAGGTAGTATTAGGAAGTCTGTTACATGTCAAAAGGATAATAAATTAAGGTCATTTCACACTGACATTTTGCAACTTTTAAGCGAGTGAGTTTCACATATGAATAATACAAGAGAAATGCCTTCACATTAGGCACATGGTAAGCTTTAATTAGTAAGAATGTGCATTCTCATTGTGATGCTCCCATTGTCGACTCCAATAGCTGCAAAATAAATAAATTATAAATGGAGAGCTTTACAGTCCTTTATGTCAATTTGCTGTGGAATTATTCTACATGTGTTGTGCTCATGTATTATGATGTGTTTGTAGAATAATACATCCTCTATAAAAATTATTATGGATTTTTCAAAGAGAGCTTTTGTGAAACTCTGCTCGATTTATTCCTTTATGAGATTGACAGTATTGTAGATAATGGCTTTCAGGTCGATGCTGTGTTCTTTGACTACAGGAAAACATTAAATACCATGCTCCATTGTTGTTTAGTGAATAAATACGAACTTACTAAATATCAGATCAGATTTGCTACTGGATTCAAGATTTCTGTGAAGTTGGAACTCAATATGTCACTTTTAATGGAACACAATCGACAAATACAAAGGTAATTTCAAGAGTTCCCCTAGGAAATGTAATAGGACTATAGCTTGTTGCAAATATATATAAACGATCTAGTAGAAAAGCTCGAAACCTCCATAGGGCTGTTTGCACATGATGCAGCTGTCTATAAAAAGGTAGCAATGCCAGTATACTGTAGCGATTTTCAGGTGGAGCTGAAGAGGATTGATTAATGGTTCACAGGCTGGCAGTTGGCTCTTAATGTAATTAATATAACATATTGAGCATGTGTGGGAGAATAAATCTACTGCTGTAAAACTGCTGAAATGATGCTAAGTTACTGGAACCAACATCTACCATACAATATCTGGGAGGAACTATCCAGAGCGACCTTAAGTGGTGTGTCCACATAAAACAAATAATAAGAAAAACAGATGCCAGACTGAGATTCATAGGAAGACTCTCACAGAAATGTAATCTGCATGTGAAAGAAGTTGTTTACAGAACACTTGTTCGACCCATTCTTGAGTACTGTTCATCAGTATGAGACCCTTACCAGGTAGGATTAATGGGAGAAACAGATATGTTCTAATGAAGAGCGGCACGTTTCGTCATGGGAGCAGTTAGTCAGTGAGAGAGTGTTAACAGAGATTTTCTATGAACTCCCATGTAAGACGTTACAAGAGATGCATTGTGCATCACAGAGACGTTCTTTGCTGAAATTCTGAGAGAGTATGTTCTGGGAACAGTCGGAAAGCTTATTACTTTCTCTCACATACGTCTTAAAAACTCTCCACAGGGGAAATTCTAGCAATTAGAGCTAATACACCGGTTTAACGACAGTCATTCTTAACATGTGCCATTCATGAATGGAACCAGGAGTGGGGGCAGGGGGAACCAGTTAGTGGTATTGGAAGTACACTCTGTGTCACATCGTCAAGTGTTTTGTGGAGTACTGATGTTTATGTAAATCTAATCCACCTGACCAGCAATAACATACTTCAAAATCCGCAAAAGTCACAACTTTTGATTGCTTAGGATTTCCGTAACTGAGAATGCTATATACGCATTCACCCATCCAATTTTACAAGCGTTGAATAACAATACAACACCGTTTGGTATTTTCTTTTGACTGTGTGAATCACAATGTTCTCCCAGATGAGCTGAAGATTTAATAAATTGATGCTGTAGGCAACCGAGGAATGATGCTATTTCCAACCAAAAGAATACAGAAAGTTGTACTTAATAAATAATTCAACCAGTGTAAGCAAGGGAGATTTTTCTGACTGAGGAAAAAAAATTGTTTAACAGGTTCCACCACTATTTCTCATAGATGTAAATGACCTTCTGTCTAATATACTATACAACAAAACAGAATTAGTTCTTTTTGTGGATGACACTGATATTATAATCGATGGAAACATTTATACAGCAACTGAAGAAATGGTAAATAATGTTCTGATAATTATTATTGAGTGGTTTTCTGCAAGTGACGACTCCCTCAATTTCAAAATGACTCAGCATATTCAGTTCTGCACGTATAGAGGCTACTACACTAGAGATAAGTGTGACACAGTAGTATGTTGTATCTTGCATTTACTCATTGAACAATGTCACATGTAATAATATTCTAGGGTAACTCATCTTTAACGAAAAAATTCTTCATTGCTCAAAAAGATGCTGTAAGAAAAATGAGTGGTGATTACACACAAACATTTGTTTAAGGGTGTAGATATTTTGACTTCTGATTCAAAGTGTATTTACTTCCTCATGAAGTTTGTTGTAAATAATCCACTGCATTTTAAACGGAACAGTGATGTACAAAATTTGCAATGCCAGAATAGGAAATGATGTCATTACTCCACATTAAGGCTGTCTGCAGCACAGAAAGGTATGTACAGTGTTGCAATCAAATGTTTTGATCACTTTCCCAATGATATAAAATGTCTGTCAGACAAGTTAAATCTGGAACAGACTGCAAAAGTTTCTCCTTGACAATTCCCTCTGTTCTGTAAAATAATTTCTGCTTTTGTAAGGTGTAATAGCTGGTACATATAAATAAACTAGCTCACAACTACATCTAAAACAATCTTAAATGGTCAGCATGTAGCCAAATTAACACTCAATATCGTAATGTGAATGTAAAATGACTTTTTCCATATCATTACGGTTAATCTTACAAATAATCCATAGAAGATGAAACTAACCAGCTAACTTACTCTGCTCTCATAATTTGTATAGCGGCCTTTCATTATTCAGTGCCATTGCAGATAGTTTGGGTTTACTCTTTATAATTACTTCTTTTTGTTTTGTAAACAATGAAAATAAACACATTTGGATCAGAGAGAGAATAAAAATGTCCTTTGTTACAATGAGAAGCACATGCAGCGTTAACTGATATTACTTTCAGTTATTGCACTGAAGAGGACTATCCGATTACGGAGAGGAAGATCGACCTTGTGCCATTGCTGCCTGTCCGACTAAACGTTTCACACTCCATTCCTCTTAATCTCAGAATGTTATGATTATAGTTGAAGTTCTACTGTCTTTCTTTTTCTTCTTTAGATAAAAATTTATTTTTGAACATGTGAACTGTATCAGTATCACGCATTAGCTTGAGGTACGTGTTAAACTTTATACCTCAAAATCCAGGCTCTGTGATGACGATTTCGCTGAAGTTAAATGAACATCTCGCTTTTGGGTTGTTGTGCATCGAGGGGCTGAAGCGTTCAAGGCTTTAATGAGAATTATACTTGCAGCGAAAATAATTCCCAGATGGTGTTATCTTTTTAATAACAGACTCATACTCCTCACGGTATGAATATTCACGGTATGGACTTCCATTGTCGTTTGAATTTTGCCGCCTAGTCAGACAAAGATGGAAATTTAATAGTCATTCATTTTTCTTACAGTCCAGCCAACGTGTCAATTGTCAGAATTTGACTATTTCTGCCGTAAAAGTGCATGTGTGTGTTGTGCATTAATGAAGTTGTAAATTGTAACTAATTTCTGCAGTGGCCAAAACATTTTCTGAGACTGTTAACCAGTAAGCGTCCAGGCACAATAGTTCAAATTTATGTTTAGTTTCCGACACTAATCATCTGTTTCGGCATCTAGAAGAACTGCATCTCGGAAGAATAAACAACGAAGATACTGCATTTCGAAATTCAAGTTAATGATTGGTTGAGCTTCGTCAAACTATAAGTTAACCAATATGGAGTGTGTTGGTATGAATATATTTATTTGCATAGTGATCTATTGTAGCGTTTTCTCATACGATTGCTCGTCTGTTCGGCAGCGTAGTTTTAAAATGTAAACAAATTAGACCAATAGTTAATTCTTTTTATCTGCTGTTTCAATCCTTTGTCAGTCATGCAGCTTTTCAAATAGTGCATGTCATTTTAGAGTAATATCAGGACAAAAGCTAGACGATTTATATTGTAAAATTAAAATTAATTTTAAGTTGTAACCGTTTATAATTTCGTTTTTACACGTTAAGGACGCTACGGCTGAAATAATACGCCGTAGTTGATGGGCTGTTTTTTCCAAGTGTTTGTACGTTATAACGCATAGTAGGACTGAAGGGTTACTTTCATTTTATTTGCATTTTTAGGGGCAGAAAAGGGTGATTGTAGTAGTGAAAACTGTAGGCCTAATGCAGAATGTTTGCCAGAGACAGAAAAGGAAAGTGGTACTATTCCTGATGGTGATGTGAATGTTGAAAAAGTGGACTTCAAAGTAATATACAACAAGACGAAATACGATATTAGTTTTGGTTTAGATAGCACTGTCGGGCAGCTGAAGGAACACCTGCAGGATGTCATAGGTAGGTTCTGTGTGTTTTATTACGCTTAAATCTTAGTACTATGTTTTGGCATGATACATGTAGTTTATTTTTCCCTGTTTAGTGTTTAGCACTATTTCCTCTCATATTCATAATATTTATAAGATCAATTGGTTTAGTTCATTGTGTTGCTGACGAATGTTTAGAACTTGCTCATTTGTGCCACCTGTAGTTTCTAATCCTTGATTTATCAATTTTGCACAGTCATTCATCATACAACTAGTAGTTTCATAAGAATGTGATCCTTGATTCACCACTCAAATATTTTGTCAATTGTAGCAGGAAAACTGATGGTAAAAATGAGTTTGGGTATAGGTATAGACCTGCCATGGCACAATCTTGCGTAATTCGCTAAAAATGACACACATTACATTAGTATAAAATTAGTATCTGTTTAAACCAACAAACATGTGGGAACAAAAGTCAGCATCTGTATTTTTCTGACAGCCTATTTGTGTATGCTTTCCACAGTGATATTTTGAACATTATTGTTGAAACAAGAACCATTTGTTTCGTTTGTATTGATTGCTCTTTCGAACAGAACACTTTTTTTTATTACTCACTTGTTGATATTTAGGCTAGAGTATGGCATGCTGTGTTTTTATTGAAATATTTGTAGGTCAGCCATGATTTGATATTTTGTGTCAAAGGCCTATGCAGTTAGCACACACAGACAACATGTTTATAAAACTGATGGGGGGAAAATAAATGTTTGTCAGCAGTCATCTTGTGGTTTCAGTTATTAGAGAAATAATAAGTAACTGAACAAGTTTTGCAAATATTTTTTGTTATAATCAAATAAATAGAAATCATTGCTTGGTCATTTAAAGAAAGCCTTGTAGTGCACTACAAGCACAGTTAATAATTAGTGTTAGACCTTCGTCACATTTGACTGACTGTAAGCAGAGAGATACGTTAGACTGCTTTACCAGTTTTCTGTAATGAAATGATTTTGATCAGCTGATAAATCGCCGCACTTAATATTTAGTAATTTCTATTTTTGCTATGTTTAAATTATGTGTTTTCTTTTATTGGTAAAATGGAAATAATTCTGTGTTGAAATGAGCATCTGATAAATTCTGATACATCGGGGCCGAAGTAATTGTGTAATTTCAACACAGTTAATGGTACAGAGAAGGTAATAATTAGGTTATGAATGTTGAAAGCCAGTGAATGTAAATGCCAAATACGTGTTATTGTAATAATGAACTGAAGTGCTCTGGTATGTTTACGTTCTCTGTACACTTTTCATCATTAAAACAAAAACTGCAGAGTACTTTTCGAAAACATATGTTAGATAATGGACAAGTCTCAGTGTATTTCAGTGCTTATTATGTGCATATATCGTACATAAACTACGACAAAACAAGGGCAGTACACTACCTAACTGTTCCCTAGTTCGGGCTTATAAGTTAAGTGGAACATTGTGAAGTTAACTTGTTGTGGGCGGTTTCAGTTTTGTTAACTTCTACTCTGTATTTGATTTCTGAACATGCAGTGAAGACATTCGAAAGGTAGCTAGCTTTGTGTCAGGTTGACTAATTCATAAATGCCATATGATATAATGCCACCAATTTAAACAGTAAGCCATGCTGGTATAAGTTCAAGTAACACTTATGTGATATTGTTCAACTACAGTTGGACTTTGTCATAAATTGACATTGTTATGGGTAAGTCAAAAATTATAACTACCATCTTAAAACTAACAACAGTATTGAGCATATATATCGATCAGTTGGATGGAATTCAACTTGTCATTCTGTGTGTATTTTCCACAGTAAAAAGAAAGATTTAAAGATCAGCAAATACCAGACTTTAACATTTCTATGGAAGCATTTGTCGACATTTTTGACATAAACGCTATACAAAGTGACAAGCCAAAAAATGTAATACCATATGATAAATAATAGAACAAATATTATATTAAAGTGACAAAGTTTAAAAATTACCATTTGTAGTGTCTTTGTTTATACTCTGTGGGGCCACTGGGGTGATTTTTAAATAATTTTTGAAAGGTTGTGATATTATTCAACTATTTTTTGACGTAGTCCCACTTTTTTATTCACAGCTTCAAAGGGATAACAGAAAGCAGGGAAGCTTTTTCAGGGTCCCTTGTGTTCTGAATCACACCGAAATTCCATGTATTTGTCCGCCTGCTCAACTGAGTGGTAACGTGCTTGCCTACCATGGAGTGGGCCCAGGTTAGATTCCCAGCCAAATTGGATGTTTTCTCCAATCGTGGACTGGGTGTTGTGTTGTCCTCATCATTTCATTCTCATCACTGGCACACATGTATTTATTGGTTGAAAGTATAACTTTGGGTTGGGCAGCAACAACATTTCTCAGTGTTTCCATGGCTGAGAGACTTTTCGTTTAATGAGTTTTTGATAACTGCTTCATCCTCTTGTGATCATGTTTCTTAAGTTTTATCTTTGTTGTTCGAAGATATAAAATCTTGATCATTGGTAAGAAGCAGATCGGCTCTTACGAGAAAATAATGTGTTATCTTGTTGAAATGCCGAAAGTCTGAGACAGGGAAAATTGAATCATTGTGGTTACATTTGTGTCCAGAGCAGCCATCAGAAAAAAATATGTACTTAATGAACATGCTACGAACTTCATTATTTCCTTTCTTTGCTTCAGTTTCACCAAACAGAAAGAACATATTTTTTATTTGTTGAATTTTTAAAATTATTGTTTTCCATTGTTTATATAAGTAGGTGATGTCTAGAGGGAGTATTTTTGGTCATGATAGATTCTACATGAAGTCAAAATTGTGCAGAGTCACTATGTTGTATACACAATTTAGTTCTGGGCTTCAGTTTCAGATGACAGTTCATATCAGTTCAAGGAATAAAAAGGGAAAAAAATCTTTAAAGTGTCAGGTGTTACTGCATTTAAGATGTATTAAATGAAATACTAAACCTATATTTATACATTCGACCCAGAAACATTCCTGTCCTGGGAGATAGGCTGCAAACAGTGGCACCTCATCAAATACAAAAAGATTTTTTCCCAATAAACTGCTTTTATTTTCCTTTTTCTCTTAATCAATATTGTGCAATATTACTTTCCATATAGGGGTGAACTTCAGTTTTTCAGTGAAGCTGATTTTTTAAAAATGGAAAATAATTCCACACATTAAACCAGTTCCATTAACATATCTTCACATATTGAGTGTATGAATAAAAATACAGTTTTATTTGACATAGCGTTTTAATTCTTCTTACATACTGATAGACATGGTTGTCAAACATACAAAAACTTCAAAAACAGGTGTGCAAATTGTAACACATGCTGGTTCCTAACAATAACACTTTTATGATTCCCACTTAGGACTGAAATTATCAGTTAAGTGAATTAAATGTAGGTTTCAGTCAGTTTCTTCATTTGATAGTGCGTGATGCATAATCAGTCTTCAAAAATGTCTTACCAATTTCCTCAGTTTCTCACATTAATTACATCCTTTACTTTTATCTGTTATGCTTTTAGCAGTTTGTTTGGGAAGGATTGCACTTTATTCATGATGTGGTCACCTACACATTCTCAATACACGGAAAACTCCTCTGGCCCAGAAGCCAACACAGTAGCCAATGGACTCTGAGTAATGGACAGCACAGTGACTGGGTGATGCCCATGAGGAGAGCCCTCAATCAAAGTAGATGACATTGTGGTTCACACCTCACAAATTAAAAAATTAAACTTACACCAGCTAATAGCTGTCTAGAACTGGCTGTCTCAGTGGCTGGAAGAAGAAAATTTACTGCGGCAACCTGCAATCTCTGGACCTTAAGTTCTATGGCCATGTCTTATATATACAGATTGCAGCTACACAGGGTGCTACTGTGGTTAAATTCAGGTGGAATGGGAGTCAAATCCCTATTCATTTGCCCTGTTGTAAATTTTCATTATTTTGACTAAATCACTGCCACAAATGTAAGAATGGTTCCTTAGACAAAACCGCTAATTTCTTTCCCCTGGGCCAATTGTTGACACACAATAGGGCCAGTCCATGCCAAGTTTACTTCAAGCCACTTTAATTTTTTTACAGGTTTCACTAACATTCTGTTGAATTTCGTGACGAAAAACGTATTGCTAGCCAGATGATGTCACTGATTATGTTGGAATAAGTGTGGTAATGTGCTGTTCCAGAACCCAGCACTTTTCACTCCTTGGTGGCCAATGAAATGAATTTGCTGGGCCATGGGGGTGCATAAAGCTTTTTAAAGCATACTTCTACTCAGTGGAAGCTCCACAGATATTTCCAATTCACCAATCTTCTTGTTAAATACATGCACCATACCAATGGTAGGCCATGAAAAGCTGATACCTCCATTTTGTTAAATTTTACAGATGAAGCAAAAATTGTTCCTTAAAAAATAGTTTAAAGTTACCCAGAGAGTTGCTGCACGTGTAATGGTATAGTAGAAGCCTAGTTATTGACAGATTAGACTAATCCACCCATCTCTCTGTGGTTATGGAGTTACTGGGCACTGGACTTGCAAGTTTTCACAGACAGGTGAGTTCGGTTTTTGTTGCCTACCATCAATATTGCTGTGGCTAGAGGTCTGAGGTCACCTTCATCACTGTCATTAATTTTGGCCAGAAAAGATAATGAATTGTTTGGAAACTTGCTGACCTGATTTGTTTTATCAGTTGGCAAAATAGCATTAAATTTGCTTTCATCAGCACAGCAGAAATTGAATGAAATCAAGGAGTGATAAATCCTGGGTTCCAGAATAGCATATTATTTAAATTATTCCAGCATCATCTGTGACATCATGTGGTTTTCATCTTAACGTTCAACAGCAAATTAATGAAACATGTAAAAAAAAATAATAATAATAATAGTGGTGTGAAGTAAACATAAGTGTAGGATTGTATAAGAGACCTCTTCTAGCTTCAGACTCTTAAGACTTAAATATATCATCAAGATTAGGATCCTGTATAAAGAAGCCCTTATTGGGCTTGGAACCCTTTTGATAAATTAACCCATTGGCAGCTGCTGTTGCACAGCTGTCGGGTGTGGCCTCTATTGCAGTGAGAGAGCTGGTATTCTCACTTTAAAAGAAACATGCAGTGATTAAGCATCTGTAGACCATTGTAACTCATTTATACAATATTTTATCAGTACAGTAATTTTCCACATGAACTACAACTACACAAACACAAATATGCTATATTTTAAACCAGAATTAAACTAGCAAATCAGTAGCATTGTACAATAAAAAAGATATACCCAGAATTCTTTACAGCATAAATTTTATCAAAAAATAAATAAAGAAATAAAACGTCTGGCTGACTGCTGTGAATTTTATCAAACTCACACAATGTGACAGTAGTGTAAAACTTGAAGGCAGTTTATAGGGTGTACGTTGCAGCTGTTATGCAATAATTTTTCTGGTATTATCTGCAGTGCCTTGGTAACGTACAGAAGTTTTGAAATTATAACCAGTTAGTTTCTGTAGTTGTCGTAGCAGAAAAACAGGCTGAAGTATGTTGTGAGGAGTTGTGACAAAAGACACAGTTTCGTCCTCCCCCTCCTGAGTTGTTCTGACTCAATCTCACTTCCTAATCAACATCTTTTGTTATTACCTTTCCTAGAGGGTACTAAACAATAATGGAAGATAACAAAAGACATCAGATTTGAGTATCTGTGGAATATGGGCACACTTCTAATTCGCATCCACTTTGTTATTGCTTTTTAGGGCCTTATATGCTTGCATTGCAAAACCAGATCTAATTTTTTGGCTGTTTAGAAATCGGCTTTCTGATGAAATTGGTTTAAAAGTGTTTTCGGAATACTCTTCTTGTAAAAGTGGGGCATTTTTGCAGAAAATAAGAAATGTAAAGTTTTCCCTTAATTTGTAAACTGCTTGAAAGCAGTGGGAGGATGAAATTTTCTTTTCTAAGACCCTGTGTTGGTAAGATATTACACACAAAGTTTCAGATTTATGTCACAATTGCTTCCAGAGATACTTTGCATTTTTTTCCAATCGTCTGTTTTTTTGGCTGACTTTGCTTCAAATCATCTGTATGCAAATTGCTCAAGAAATCTGTTATTATTTTGCTTAATAGTGCAAAAAGTTTTACAAGATGGCTAAGTTTTGTTTCTTTCAAGAAAATATTGCCAGAGGTATTGTGTCACAAAGTTGCCAAAAAACTCAAAAGTACATTTTGGGATAAAACAAATGAGTATGTTGCTGCAAGTATTACATTGGCAAAAGTAAAACTGTACCTGTGTTCATAGGGAACGTGTCCAAATGTTCACACAACATTTCAGCAAAATCTGTGATTGTCCTGCGGGGAGCTCTATACCACTTGGCAAGGTATGACTGGTAAAGGTTGAATGAATCGTATTTTCCAACAGTGAAAAATATCATAAAATCATTAATGTAACATGATCGCCACATGGTAAGTTTCGTGCGTCCATGTTTAATTCCGTCAAATTTACTTTTGTGGAGAGGAACATAAACAGTATTTAAGAGGGCGTGGTAGGTACTCTTTAGAGGCTCATTGCTGAAGTATAGATCAAAATTTATTTCATAGTTACTGCGAATAGCAATTGGTATACAGATTTCAGTGGTGCCACATTGAAAATTAGCTCAGGTAATCGTGAAAGCAGTGCCTATAATTGCACTTTCCTGTTCAGTGTTTCTCGATTCAAATTCTTTCAAACTTGTGATCTGTCTCCAGGTCACAGTATGACCATTCACAATGTGGTGTGACACTTGATTTATAACTATGAAATAATGTTAAAAATGTCAGACAACGGTTTATGAAGTTGTGGTAAGTTGACCGGAAACTCATTAAGTAATACCTGTTAGCGCAGTAATTGTAGTGTATTGAAATGCTTTGTTGCAGATTGTCAGGTGCTACCTGTCTACTTTTAGACTTCAGGAAGCTCTTCAGTTCCTGTGAGTTTAGGATATATTCTTGCATCTGTGATAGCCATGTCCACATGGATCCAGCAGTAATAATGATTGCATGTGGCTCGATGTGACTTGGGTGTCCCTAACATCCCCCAATTATCCGCCCTTTGTGCAGCACCTACTTCCTTTCTTGTGCTGGAATCTCCCATCTCAGACTGTCCTTGTTTCTCCTATATCCCTTCCCATGGTAACAGTGTTTGATGTTAACCCAGCTCTGTCTCTAGCTTCTGTTGTTTTACATCTTTATGCATTTCCTCTGCATCAGTTTTTCAGCAGAAGTAATTTTGGTCCCTTTTTGCCTTTGACCTCCATTTTCAAAATTTTTTCTATAGTGTTTATCGGATGGGGAAGAATAGCTTAAATAGCACAAACTTTTTATGCCGCTAAAGATCCCCTGACCACAGTAAATACCTAGGCTCATTTATGCACTTAAATGCCAGCGCAGTAGCCAGTCTAATTTGATAGGGATCATTTAACAATTCGATAGAGGCTTGTGACAACACAGGGATCAAACTTCTGATGCCTGAGCTGCTAGCTCCCCATGCATGTGTAGAAATACATACCCAACTTCTTGGGGCATTGAGACTCCCGTCAACAACCTTTAAGCCAGATGACCTTTGCTGTGGCTGGGTGGCATCTGTGTGGAGAGCCCTTTATCAGAATATGTGGAATCAGTGTTGATGTTTCACACATGAAACATTTCAGACTACATCAATGTAATGGCTCTATTGACTGTCTCAACTAATAGTATTGCCATTTCATTGAGGACAGTTATGTAGGATATAACATACATGTTAAAGCAGAACAGACACAGAACAAGCAGCCAGAGGTGTTCATAAACTTCTCAGATTAAACACCTTCTGTGAACAAATTCCTATAAACACTTCACTCAAAACAATAGGTCATTCCATTTCAAATCAACCAATAAAAAGATTTTGACCTTTATGTTTTACAGTTTTGTAATGTCATACTATTCAACTTATCAAACTAACATCGAATAAAAAATTAGAGGATAATGAATAACAATCTGTTATTTGACAATGGCTTAAGAAAGCTGAAAGCCGGTTCATAACGAACTAATAAATAGTGTGCACCAACAACATATGGTACAGTATTTTTTTGATTTACACAAGGTGTTTGATACAACGTGGCATTTTCACATTTTGTCATATTTGCATGAATAGGGTGTACAAGGAAATTTACCAGTCATCATCTGTGTGTGTTTTTTCCCCCCGACTGTTTAGAGCCTGGATTGGCTTGACCCTTAGTAACAGATACATGCAGGACAGTAGAGTCACATAAGGGTCAGTGCCACACTTTTTGCAATTACAATAAACGTCATTGAAGATGTGATGGCACAGAGTCACACCAGAATTTATGCAGTTGATCTTTGTGTTATAGCACCATATCACTATGTAAAGCAGAATGCCAACTACAGACAGCTATATGGAAAGCAACAAAATGGGCCCAAAACCATGAATACCATTTCTCTCTGACTAAATCAAGAGCTGTGTACATTTGTAGAATATGGCCTCCCCATCCTCGGTGAGAAGTACATGTTGAAACCCAATGGAGGTAAAGGACCACTACCATTTTCTAAGACTTCTTTTTGATGATAAGTTTATATGGTTGCCACATACACAACAACTCAAGACTTCCAGCATGAAGGAACTCTCCATTTCCTCTCTAACAGTACCTGGGGTGTGAATCACAGTTTCATTAATATTTTGTAAAGAACTCATTTTATCCTATTTGGATTGCGGAAGCAGCACTGACCATCCTGGAAATATTAGACCCTGTCCACCACAATGGGATCCATGTTGCAACCGGAACTTTTCAGAAAAGTTCAGTTGATAGCCTTCTTGTAGAAGCAAGAATACCGTCACTGAAATACAATATCAACAAAATTTATTTAACCACACAATCCTGATTAATCAAATAACGAACCAGCCTTGGCATTCAATTTTATTCCAAAATTCAAAGACAAGTTACTCATGAACTACATTATAACAGGACATCTGGTAGCATAGGGCTGGGAGACATCAGACAAGAACTTCAGCTTCCTCCAGTTATCAGTATGCAACACTCCACCACAAACACCTCCATGGTAAGTTCCCCAACCAGAAGTAAAGGTGGACCTAAGTTGTGGCACCAAAGACAATACAATACAATACAAGTTCCAATTTTTATCGATGTGTGCTTCATTCAGTCATCAAGAGTATTCACATGTTAAATCTCCTTTAGGCTGTTTGCCCATTAGTGCAACGCTCCTGCAAGGAAATGTATGAGCATTGGACAGCTGTCACTTCAGAGTCTGACCCATTGTGCTGCATTGTACCTTGTCCACAGGCGCAACTGCGGTCCATGTGCAATGCAACATGTATGTACGTAACTCTCATACAACCACGTCCATTGCAACTGCTCTGGCAGTTGCGTCACAACTCTGGTGTGACTTCCCGCATTGTATGTTCTTTCTTGGTTATTAGTTATATCACATTGGGTCCAAGTAATTTGTACTAAGCTGGCTGTAACAATGGAGAGTCATCCGTGTCTATATAGTCACAGTTTGCCAGTATATTCAAACAAAATTGCTGTGGAAAAAGCATGAGAAACTGTAGGCAAAGAAACTGATGTGAGTGGAGTGATAAGTACATTGGTTGTTATTTCAGCATTGAAGTGTTTCAGGTTGGCTTGGGCTGCGTGATGGTTTGTTCTACTTCACCTCTTGCACCAAGCACTTAATAAGTTGCCACTTCAACATAAATAAGTTTCCACTTGAACATTCCTTTTATATACAATGAATGTTTCTTACTGAATATTCGGTTGCTGTTGAGTATTATTAATCAAGGTCCAACTAGCCTGTGTCCTGAATCTGTGTGCCTTTGTCCCCAAATTTGGCTCAGACTTCACCTCCTTATAGACTGCTGATAAAGCTGCAGAAAATTAACCTATCATTTTTGTTCACCTCACCACCAAAATAAAAAGTAAGATTCAATTCACCTTATATTATCTTCAAAATTAGAACTCAATACATGATACATGAGGACAGCTACCAACCCGTATACTGCCTCTCTGTGCTATGTACATAACAAATCTGATACTGAACCAGGTAGTTAACAAGTACAATACCTTTATTATCTTTCAGATTTCGTGTTCTTAGATTTCATAGAGCTCTTTCCTTCTGCACTGCCTGCTCTATGGAAATCCTATCTCCACCTCAGCATGTACGATTGTCTGACTACTACCCATTTCCATACATTCGCTGGATCATTAGCTCTGGTATCATCATCTACAATTTAAAACACTTCCCAACAATAAGGTGCTCACCACTTATCGATTACTCTCTAACATGTGTATTTAAGGGTGTTATACCTCTTATTCAGGGAATGGGATGTATCATCAGTGTACATATGATATTGTGGCTATGTACAGCAATTTAACTATGTGTAGATAATGTATTGTTCACTGTTATCTGTTTTTTAATTATTATTGTGAAGTATTTTTATTAGAGCAACAAAAAACCCATCATGTGTTTGCATAGCTGATAATTGTTTTTATTTTGATTTAATTATTTTTAACATAATACTTCCATAGCCAAGGTAAAGCAATATTTGGTGTCGGGAAATATTGCGTTAAATGATTTTGTAATTGTTGGGCATTCGAAGTGTCATCAATGGGAGTGATGCCAGGTACTTGTACTGGCTGTACAATTTGATCCTGGTCAAAGTCATATTTGCTTACTGAATATATTTTCTCTTCTCTGTTTCTGATGTTGTGTAGAGCGCGTGCGTGCGTGCGCGCGCGCCCACACACACACACACACACACACACACACACACACACACACACAGAGCTTTTATGATGCTACTCACTGTTGAGATTCTTTTGCAAGTTACTAAATTTTGCAAAATGCAGGCTCGCCATACTCAATGCATGAACCTGACTCAATGTACAGTTGAAAATCCATGTGAGGTGATTTGTCTTTTTTATGAAATGGTTGCATGAGATATTTTTGGAAAGGAACTACTTCATCAACAACAAAATAAATGAGAACTTTGGTCTCGTAATGTCATGAGGTAAGGTACAAGGTTCAGGCAAACCAAGAGTTCGTTGTTGTAGCCTGTGTTTCAGGTTTGAAACTTTGAGAATTCCACCATCACTAATTCCTTCTCGTTGCCTGTGGTTCAGGCTTGAAACTTTTAGAATTCCACCATCACCATTTCCTCCCAAGATACCCTGTTTCATTTGCAGTGACATTTGTCATCGGAATCGGCTGCAGCCATCAGCATGATTGAATGGTATGTTCTATAGCTGAAATCTGTTAGTTCGCTTCTAAGAATTTTCTTAAAGTGTATGTGGGTTCCATGTATCGTGCCTATGCAGATAGGTAGTTCCAAAGAGACTGAAAATGCTGTTTGTTTCCAAAGAGTTTTGTCTGAGCTGGCATGCATTGCTTCTGCAGCATGTTCCAAATTTCTTTGTTGTTCTTCCAATGGCACAACTCCCATGAATGAAATAAAATGATAGTGAGGGGAGACTGCATCCACTTCCCAAGTGCCTAAAACAAAAGTATCAGTTATAAGGGGAGTTGTAAGTGAAATTACACTGATAAATTTTATAATTTTTTCTTCAGCTATTATCAAACTTAGAAAACTGAAACTTGGCAACTGAAAACACTGTGCTTAAAGGAATACTATTTAATATTTACAGTATTTTTAATGCTATTAAATTAAAATTGAAACACTGAAAAAGTTATGTACCTGTTTCTCCAATACCATTGCTGATAGACATCTGAAATTTAGGTAAGCTTTAGTTGGTGTAGGTACAAACAAATTGGTGGAAATAATTTTTAAAATAATGTACTTTTCTTTGTATTTTAATTACCTTCTGTAAAGAAATATGGAGAAATGGGGACTGTATTTTCAAAGAGTCAGAACCAGGTTGTAGTGGCGGCAAATGAAAGAAACAATATTATTTGTATAAGGAGCTACAGTTTCTAGTTCCAGTCATGAAACCTTTAGCTAGCAGATGTTGCTGGAAGTTTGCCTCGATTTACCAAACAAGGAAGTGAGGCTCTCAGCAGTGCACATATCGGTGATGATGAAGGTGAAATTTATGATGATAATGAGTTATCAAATAAATATGCTTCCCCAGATAATAAAACTCCATTACAGGCATCGCAACCCAGCATTAAGTCTCAGCCTACCTCGGTATTTCTGAAATGAGGACCAAACACACTGTGAAGAAGGTAAAAGTTTAATCACTAACATCTGCAGCTGATAAAGCTTTTATAGACTTTTGTAATTAGCAGATTAATTTCACAGAAGGCGGTCTGAGTAAACATGTTTCAGTAACAGATGTGAAAAACATGACACACTATTTCGTCTGTTCAGAAGTGAAGTGGTACTATTGACAGATGGTATTCTTGACTCCTCCAACTCGTCAGTCATCTCTGTGCCCACCCCAGGATTCCCAGCACCCCTCAGTCAGTTGGTGGCAGTTTGGTGCAGGCAGCCTAAATGTTTAGTTCTATGAACTCACATTGTTATTTTTCATGTCTTTGTGTTAAATTTTTTTAAATACCATAGAATTATAACATTTCACTCAAATTCGATGTCCCAACTGAGGACACACGCTAGACCCTGCATCCTGAAGAAACGGGAAGATAAATGGCAATTAAGTACACGATACAATTAACTACGGACAATTGACACACTGCTAAGGCAAACTTTGCTACAAAGCTCAAAGAGGAAGGTATTGCCTTATGCAGATTACGAATTGAATGTACCAAAATAACTCTTACATCAACATAGTTGAGTCTCTTTACATTTACAATCATCTTGAACATCCGAATTATCCAATGAGGGAAAGGAGACCAAAAGCATAACATTGAATCTGAACCATTTCTCAATCCTGGTAGGTTGTTACGTTGTTGAGAGGTGAAGGTTAGATTAGACAGACTGAAAATTTCTGTGATCCAAACCTGATTCTGTCCTGCAACCTCTGTTTCCACACTCTTGCCTTAGCTCTAGATCACCAAGCCCAAAATTACATGCACTCTTTGACATGACTTAAAAAAGGTATGTTGTTTTCAATATTTTGTAGTCATTTGACTCTACTTGCATATGTATCTTCGAACTGCTCTCTGAATAGTGCTTCTACACACATTTGCACATTTTTATGCCATTTTCCCACTCGATGTTGTTTCAGATATCTGTTTTGCCGTTCAATCCATATTTGTTGTCAATTTTCCCCTTTTATCCCATTGAGGAATCTGAAGTACTTACCTTACTGTGATATGTTGACCATTCAGCATCATAAAATATACCTTATCTGTTCTAGTTTGACAAATAATAAATTTCTTGTTTACTGTGAGTGCATAGTGTGTGGAGCTGAAACCTTAGTGTATTGTCGTTGAAAAATGAAGTGCATCATAGATGCGTTGTGGAAACTGCATTGTGAATATGGTTTTTACAGCGTGTGAATGTCGGTATTCACAAAGTCTGTGTCCAAAGGGCATCTTAGCTTCTGAAGAGTCTCAAATATATTTTAGATATTTTGCAGTACACTAGAGCAAACCCTCCCATCAGGATACATTTTTGGGTATGAATAGCTCTCATTGGTTGCAAGACCATTTTCAATGTGTATATTAGGATTCAACTTGCATACAAAATTTGCAGCTTTCAAGAGAGATAGCAGTGTACATCTAACAAAGAAGTTGTTGAAGGGAAAAATGCCCTAATCTGTTATAGTTCCATGGATAGTTTTGAATAGTTGTTCCAGCAGAGAAAATTTCTCTTATGTGTAATAATATGTTAGTTTATGCTTTGTTACATTGCTTGCAGACACCACAGCAGTCCATTAAGAAAAAGTAATATGCACCTCTTGCTACAAAAGTGTTGAGATGTTGATGTACCAGTAAGTAGTTTAGGGGGCACACGAAAACAAGAAATATGATGTAACAGTCAAAGGGAGTACTCCGTGACTAAAACAACTTGTCGTTTGATATTTGTCACACTGCAGTACAGTATTATCAGCTGCACCTCTGTTAAAGCTCAAACAGCACATTGCGGCGGGTGACCAACACTGGCACTTCTCCAACTTGCCCATCACTCAGCAGAAGGAGAATGGACTGCTGTCAGATTGTGTCTACACTGCACTACTTGAAAACTGCATGTGATCTGATGTTTGGTTGTGGCTAGTCCGTGTCATGTTGTAAGGTTTGTTTGGATCAATTAAATTCGAAGGTGTTCAAAGCAGACAAATTATTTTAATCTGACTATTGTGATGTTGAAATGGACTAGGAAACAGTCAGTGATTAAAGGGTCACTGCAGGTGAGGGGAAAACAAACAGCCATTGTTTAGAGTCTTTATGTCAGTGTCTTAGGACACGTTAACTTTGATCCACATGTTATAAAAAACAGTGTTGATTAATAACAAGTTTCATGGGTAACTTTTGTGATTGAGGACCTTTACCATGCTCTTCCACAGAATAACACTTTTACCCACACATTACTTCCTCCTCCCACCCAGTACTCAAGTGATTTCTGATTGTTAAAGATTTTTTGTTTTTTTTGTTTCTATATATGTTGATTACTTAAAGATCCCCAATGATCTCCCCTCAGTGGGCTCACAGCTCTCTCATTAGTGAGTTGGTGGGTAAACAAGGGGCCCAAAGCTACTGCAGCACTTCATTCCTTTCTTGTGATGTGTAACATGCCACACTATTATTTATTAATTTATATTTAATTGTTGCTTGCTGTAGTAAAATTTATATTTAATTGTTGCTTGCTGTAGTCTAGCTGTTTGGAAAATAAGGTGTCGGACATTCATACATAGCCGGCTTTGGAGAATGGACTTACCCCAGACATACATGTGTCGATAAATAAAGTTCTGCACCTTTGCCTGCAGCACATGCTTTGTCTATTCTCCTACACTGTTCTATAACTTGGTTCCTTTCATAATATTGTAATAATAATGAAGAGATTGTAATATGTGAACATTTTGTGCAACACAGTTAATTTATTTCACTTTAATTTCAAGTATCACATCCATACTCGTTCTTATCGCATTCACACTATAATTAGTGTCACTCATTTGCCTCAAGCTTATATGAGTTTATAATTACCAGTTCCTTGCAGCATGGTTGCATTTTAATTACCTGTCAACTACACTGATAAGAAATGAAGCCATGCTTTAAAATTATTGTTTTACCACAAACACTTCTCTCTCATACATATGTGTCCTACTCATGTGAGGGGCACTGTTGGAGTTGACTCATTCCTTCGTGCCATATGACTCCAGGTGCCAGCCTGTTCCTTGTAGAACTATGGGGCATCTCTGTCAGCAATGCTGCTGCACCGTAGCAAAGAAGTGTAAGAGTAAATTTGATCCGTCAAGTACAGGATCAATATGTATCTCCCAATTAATTGTTCTCAAAATCCAAGTAAGATTTTGAAAGTAAAAGAAAAATTCTCCCAAATACTGAAAAAGAAAATTCGCCACCGACTGCAAATAATTGAAAATGGCAGTGGTGCCCTCTTAGCTTGGCAACATTAATTCTCTCTCTCTCTCTTCTCTCTCTCTCTCTCTCTCTCTCTCTCTCTCTCTCTCTCTCTCTCTCTCTCTCAACCACTAATGTGCTGTGAGCTCACTCTTCTACCACGCCACTCAGGTTTATGACTAGGTGACATATTGACAGCTGGTTCGCCCCTGTTGTTGTTAGCTGACATCCAGCTGGCTGTTGAATTCTCTCCAGTCCATTGGCTGCTTCATTCACTGCCTGAAGTCTCACCACACCGTCAGGCTGCTCTCCGCAGTGCCAATCTGCAGTCAAATGCAGCACCTCACTTCACTGGCTCTTAGCATGTAACAACCCATCACACTGTCTAACAAGTGTTGTTAGAGCTGGGCCCACTCTTACTGCCTCTTGAATTGCTCTGCTTTCAACACAACAGGCTAAATAAGAGGCTGTGTAACTGAATGCGTTCAAAGCAGCCTGTCACTAAACTACATATACTCTTAATTTTTAGACATGTCCATTACAAGAGTCACAATGAACATTCATAAACTTAAATAGAAGGAAACAGTCAAATTAATATACCAATACAGTATTGACATGTTCATTATTGGCAGTTAGATATATTACACTTAATTACTTCATCAACACTGTTAATTTTACTCCCTATTTTCCTCTTCTTCTGGGGGGGGGGGGGGGGGGGGACAGATCTCCAGTAAAGTTATAAAAGTTCCAACGTGTTTGGGAGTTTCAGTGCTATAATCTTATATTGTCCTTTATATGCATGATGGAACTTTTAACACAGAATCCATTACATCATAAATTGTAGGATGCTCCAGTTTATCGTATTGTCTTCACCTAGCATCAGGTCTTCCAGCAACTGTTTCCTTCCATGTAACATATTTATTGTAGAGATCGGTAGAGTCCTGAGCTGGCAGGCAATCAGACCAGTCTTCTGCCACCCAGGAAGATTAAGGAAATGTTGCGACCCGTGAGAGATAATCTCTGCCTGAGAGTACCGGAAATTTACAGCATTCCTCGCGAGTGTGGCAAAAGTATGTGGGCCAGTCTATAAGAACTGTTGCCGATGCTGTGTGGAACATCGGCGTCCCCTGAAATACAGGTATCTAGAAAAATCAGCGGTGGCTGAGCACAGTTTGTTAAATAAACATAAGATTTATTCGATGCAGCAAGAATACTTGCTCACACTTCAAACTATTGGGACTCTGTCATCAGGGAAGCAGTTGAAATTAGTCTAAGTGAAAATAATTTCAGCAGAGACTCTGGATATGCACTCACCAAACCATGGAAGCGTGCAGCTGATTAAGAAAGAGAGTAGAGGGAGACTTCTTACATTCCTCCCAGTTCTCCGCCTGTTGCGATGGATGGCGCTACAAGCAACGCTGGATAAAGCGCGGAAACAAAATCTATGGACATACAGGCCACCATTTCCGTACGCGCCGTTTTCACCATCACGTCATCCAGCCAATCGGAAGCCGTCCACTGCTTATAAAAGCGGAAGCCTCACCGGTCCACGGCAGTCAGTTTTACCCCTGACGAAGATGACGGTGGTAGCCATCGAAAGCTCAGGATTTTATCCAAATTTGACGCGGAAAGTAAACAGAGAACTTTTTATGCAAGGACTCCCTCGTGAAAAACTTCGTCGTAGTCATATATATGTGACTTCTTTGAACAAATCTACAGTGAGGCCCTATTACACCATCAAGTTTCTTTGACAAAGATATTCAACAAAGAAATTTGATAGTGTAACACTGGCCTAAGCAAAGAAGGGAAAACAGAAAGGTGGAAGGAGTATATAGACACTTTGCACAAGGGCGATGTACTTGAGGGCAATGTTACAGAAGTGGAAGAGTGCGCAGATGAAAATGAAATGGGAGGTATGATACTGTGTGAAGAATTTGGCAGAGCACTGGGAGTGCCAGCCATGACAAAACTCTTCCGTCTGGTGAGCAAGATGTATGAGACAGACAAAATACCTTCAGATTTCAAGAAGAATACAATAATTCCAATCCCGAAGAAAGCTGGTGTTGACAGGTGTTGAAGTTACTGAACTATAAGTTTAATAAGTCACGGCTGCAAAATACTGATTTGAATTCTATACTGATGAATGGAAAAACTGGTAGAAGCCAGCCTTGGGGATGATCAGTACGGATTCCAGTACTGACCATTACAACTTATCTTGGAGGATAGTTTAAGAAAAGGCAAGCCCACGTTTCTAGCATTTGTAGACTTAGAGAAAGCTTTTGACAATGTTGATTAGCATACTCTCTTTCAAATTCTGAAGACAGCATTGGTCAAATACAGGGTGCAAAAGGCTACTATTTACAATTTGTACAGATACCAGATGGTAGTTACGAAAGTCAAGGGGGCATGAAACGGAAGCAGTAGTTGGGAAGGGAGTGAGACAGGATTGTAGCCTATCCCTGATGTTATTCAGTCTGTATATTGAGCAAGCAGTGAAGCAAGGAAAAGAAAACTTTGGAGTAGGAATTAAAATCCATGGAGAAGAAATAAAAACGCTGAGGTTTGCCAATGACATTCTAGTTCTGTCAGAGACAGCAAAGGAATTGGAAGAGCAGTTGAACAGAATGGGCAGTGTTTTAAAAGGAGGCTATAAGAAGAACATCAACAAAAGCACAACGAGGATAATGGAATGAAGTCAGGTGATGCTAAGGGGATTAGATTAGGAAATAAGACACTTAAAGTACTAGATGAGTTTTACTATTTGGGGAGCAAAATAACTAATGATGGTTAAAGTAGAGAGGGTATAAAATGTTGACTGGCAATGGCAGGAAAAGCGTTTATGAAGAAGAGAAATTTGTTAACATCAAGTATAGATTTAAGTGTCAGGAAGTATTTTCTAAAAGTATTTCTATGGAGTGTAGCCGTGTATGGATGTGAAATGTGGACAATAAATAGATTAGATAAGAAGAGAATAGAAGATTTCGAAATGTGGTGCTACATTAGAATGCTGAAGATTAAATGGGTAGATCATGAAACTAATGAGGAGGTACTGAATCGAATTGGGGAGAAGGGGAATTAGTGACACAGCTTGACTAGAAGAAGGAATCGGTTGGTAAGACATATTCTGAGGGGGGATCACCAATTGTATTGGAGGGCAGCGTGGAGGGTAAAAATCGTAGAGGGAGACCAAGAGATGAATACACTAAGCAGATTCAGAAGTCCCCCCTGTGGGTTCGGGGGTAAGAATAGGCCCACGGTATTCCTGCCTGTCGTAAGAGGCGACTAAAAGAAGTCTCAAACGTTTTGGCCTTGTGAGATGGTCCCCTAACGGGTTTGACCTCCATCCTTCTAAATTTTCCGAAGAGCGAGCCGATTGGGGAAGGGCGCCTTACAAGGAGCGATGTGTCCATCATGCATTACCATCTCTAGCCAGGTTTGTCGTGTTCGCTTAGCAGTCCCGCTCACCTACCATCTCTTGGGCGTGGATTTGTTCTTGGGTGCAGTTTATTGCAGTCTGCTATGCTGTGTCGCTTTATGCGCCAATGACGATATTGGACTACATCACCTGAAATCCAGCACGGTAGCCAGTCCGTTGTGGTGGGACCGCCATGTACCCTGTTGGTTGTAGCCCCCTGACTACACAGGGATCGCTCTGCTGATGCCAGTGCCGTTAACTCCCCACGTATGCCAAGGAGTAGATGCCTATCTCCTTGGGGCATTGGGACTCCCGGCAATGGTCATCCTGCCAGGTGGTCGTTGCTGAGGCTGGGTGGCGCCCGTGGGGAGGGCCCTTGGTCGGAGTAGGTGGCATCAGGGCGGATGACCCGCAATGAAGCGTGGTACATCATCTCTTGCTGGCGGCCAGCCGCCAGCAGTCTCTAAGCGTTCCAGGGCTCAATACAACGCAACTACATATGACCCCAAATCGTTCCCCTCCCTGGCTACACCATGGGAGGAACGAAAGACTAAGGATGCCAGCGAACCATACTCGCCCCGCTACCTGGTGTGTACGAGAGCTGATGGTGAATCCTTTACATCCATGAAGCCTCAGTTCTTCGTCGAGCACTTAGAGGACAAGTTCGGGGAGGTGGAGGGCTTGTCCAAAATGCGCTCGGGCTCGGTTTTGATCAAATCGGCGTCCTCCGCCCAGTCCCGCCGGTTACTCGATTGTAACAAGCTGGGGGATGTTCCGGTTACAATCACGCCCCATAAGAGTCTTAATATGGTCCAGGGCATAATATTCCATCGGGACCTTCTATTGCAGTCCGATGACGAGCTTCGCGCCAATTTAGAGCGGCGAGGTGTTCACTTCGTCCGGCGCGTACATCGTGGTCCAAGGGATAAGCAGGTTGCCACCGGTGCCTTCATCTTGGCCTTCGAGGGTGATACTTTACCTGAGAAGGTCAAGGTGATGGTCTATCGTTGTGCCGTCAAGCCATATATCCCTCCCCCGATGCGGTGCTTTAAGTGCTGGAAGTTCGGGCATATGTCTTCCCGCTGTACTTCCAGCCTCACATGTTGAGATTGTGGACGCCCATCACATCCCAATACTCCATGTGCTCCGCCTCCCATCTGTGTAAACTGCGGAGAGCACCACTCGCCTTGCTCGCCGGACTGCAGGATCTTCCAGAAAGAGCGCAAAATCATGGAGTATAAGATCCTGGACCGCCTGACATACACTGAGGCCAGGCAGAAGTTCGAACGCCTCCATCCTGTTCGAATGACTGCCTCTTACGCCGCGGCTACTACTGTTATGGCCCCATTAGCTCTCCCTCAGACTGCCACCTCTCAGAGCCGGAATGCTACACCTGCCCCCTTGCTGGTGGGGGGCACTTCACTCCCTGCTGCTCCTGCACTACCTGCCTCAGGAGCAGCAACCCCCCAACCATCAGGGACATCAGTCCCCACTTCTAAGCTGGGGAAGCCTCAAACTTCCCCGGCTCGAATAGCACGGAAAGGGTCCCTTGGGTCCCTTCCTTCCCAGGTTTCCGCCTCTGGGAAGGGTGACGTCAGCCAATGGAAGAAAAGCAGACCAGCGGCTGGTCGCAGGGCTTCCCGCTCCTCCTCCGTCCCGGAGACTGACTCGCTGGAGCCCTCCCAGCCAATGAAACCCAAGGACCAGAGAGACAAGACGAAGAAGAAGACCTCTAAGGCCAAGGAACACGCGGTGGCATCCACCCCACTGCTCCCTACAGGCTCTGCATCCGAGGATAAGGCGGAGATCCGGGCGTCCGCTGCGGACCTGGATCTCGCCGGACCCTCAGACACCATGGAAGCAGATTGTACTGGTCCTCCATCGGTGGCAGCAGGTGACCCAGTGGCGTGATCTGCCTCCTCGGCCCCTTCACGCCTTTTTCGGACATGGACAAAGCGATACTCCAGTAGAACTGCAGTGCTTTTTTCCACCACCTTGCTGAGCTTCGCCAACTCATCAGCAGTCACCCTTTCCTCTGCATTGCCCTACAGGAAACTTGGTTTCCGGCAATGCGGACCCCTGCCCTATGTGGGTATCAGGGTTATTACAAGAACCGGGCAGCTTATGAGAGGGTATCTGGTGGAGTCTGCGTCTACATCCTTAACTCTGTCTACAGCGAATGTGTACCTCTTCACACACCTTTAGAGGCTGTCGCTGTAAGGATGTGGACACCTCAGCCTATTACTGTCTGCAGTTTGTATCTTCCGCCAGATGGTGATGTCTCGCGTCATGTGTTGGCTGCATTGATAGCACAACTGCCTCCTCCTTTTGTGTTACTGGGCGACCTTAACGCCCATAACCCCCTGTGGGGTAGCGCCGCTTTTACTGGCCGGGGTAGAGATGTCGAGACTCTTCTCTCGCAGCTTGACCTCTGCCTCTTAAACACGGGAGAGCCGACACATTTCAGCGTAGTCCATGGCACATTTTCGGCCATCGACCTTTCTATCTGCAGCCCCGGACTTTCACCATCCATCCACTGGAGTGTCCATGACGACTTATGTGGTAGTGACCATTTCCCCATCTTTCTGTCACTACCACAGCGTCACTCTTCTGAACGCCCCTCCAGATGGGCTCTGAATAAGGCTGATTGGGGCTTGTTCTCCTCTCTCGCCACTATCGCCCCTCCTTCCCATGACACCATTGATGCGGTGGTTCAGTCGGTCACCACCGGCATCGTTTCTGCGGCGGCATCTGCGATTCCCTGTTCATCCGGGTCCCCTCGGCGGAGGACTGTGCCTTGGTGGGCGCCCGAGATCGCAGAGGCGATTAGAGATCGCCGGCGAACTCTTCAACGCTATAAGCGGCACCCGTCCTTGGAGAACCTCATCGTTTTTAAACAGCTCCGTGCCCGTGCCCGACGCCTTATTCGCCAACGGAAGCAGGAGTGCTGGGAACGGTATGTTTCCACCATTGGCGTCCGTACCTCTGCATCGCAGGTTTGGGCTAAGATTAGGCGACTCCATGGCTATCGGCCGCCTGTCTCTGTCCCTGGGCTTTCGCTGAATGGAGTGGTGTGTCCTGACTCCGACACGATTGCGGACCGGTTAGCAGCGCATTTTGCTCAGCGTTCTGCATCTACGAATTTCCCACTGGCCTTCCGCTCCCGGAAAGAGCGGTTGGAAAGTTGGAGGCTTTCCTTTCACACGCGCCACGCGGAGTCGTACAATGCTCCTTTCAGCAACTGGGAATTCCAGAGTGCACTATCTGCTTGCCCTGATACGGCTCCTGGGCCAGACCGCATCCACAGCCAGATGCTGAAACACCTCTCTGTGAATTGCCAGCGATGCCTCCTAGATGTTTTCAACCGCATCTGGGTTGAGGGTGTGTTCCTGTCTCAATGGCGAGAAAGCATCGTCCTCCCCGTGTTGAAACCTGGCAAGAACCCGCTGGAGGTGGACAGCTACCGCCCCATAAGCCTCACCAACGTTCTTTGCAAGTTGCTAGAACGTATGGTGAGCTGGAGGTTGTGTTGGCTCCTCGAGTCTCGAGGCCTTCTGGCTCCGTCTCAGGGTGGGTTCCATAAAGGCCGCTCTGCCGTCGATAATCTGGTCTCCCTAGAGTCTGCCATCCGTACAGCCTTTGCACGCCGCCAACAACTGGTTGCCGTCTTCTTCGACATGCGGAAATGCGGAAGGCGTACGATACGACTTGGCGATATCACATCCTGGCCACACTTCATGGGTGGGGTCTTAGGGGCCCGCTCCCGATTTTTATTCAGAATTTTCTGTCGTCTCGTTCCTTCCGCGTGCAAGTTGCTGCGTCCCATAGTTCCTCCCGGGTCCAGGAGAACGAGGTCCCACAGGGGTCTGTCCTCAGTGTCTCCCTGTTTTTAATTGCGATCAATGGGCTCACTGAGGCGGTGGGATCGTCCGTCGCAGCTTCGTTGTATGCAGACGACTTCTGCCTCTACTACGGCTCCGCTGGCATTGCTGTTGCTGAGCGCCAGCTGCAGGGTGCTATCCGCAAGGCGCAGTCGTGGGCTGTAGCGCACGGCTTCCAGTTTTCGGCCGCTAAGACCTGCGTTATGCATTTCTGCCGGCGTCGCACGGTTCACCCTGAGCCACGCCTTTACCTTGACGGTGAACCTCTTGCTGTGGTAGAGACTCATCGGTTCTTGGGACTGGTATTTGATGCCCGGTTGACTTGGCTGCCTCATATTAGGCAGCTTAAACAAACATGCTGGCGGCATTTAAACGCTCTCTGTTGCCTTAGCCACACCGGATGGGGTGCCGATCGGTCCACCCTTCTCCGGCTGTATCAAGCGCTGATCCAGTCCCGCCTTGATTATGGGTGTGTGGCTTATGGTTCGGCATCGCCATCAGCATTGCAATTGCTGGATCCCATCCATCACTGCGGGATCCGACTCGCCACAGGAGCATTTCGGACAAGCCCTGTTGACAGCTTACTTGTGGAGGCTGGTGTTCCTCCATTGCGGATCCGGCGCGACAGACTTCTGGCCGCTTATGCTGCCCACGTTTGTAGCTTTCCGGGGCATCCCAACTACCGTCTCCTGTTGCCGCACTCGATCGTCCATCTTCCAGACAGGCGGCCCCGGTCAGGGTGTACGATCGCGGTTCGCATCCGGGCTCTACTGTGTGGGATTGAGTTTTTTCCTCTCCCGCCTGTTTTCCGGACCAATCTCCGTTTGCCCCCTTGATGTGTGCGCCAACCATGCATTCGGCTGGATCTGGCACAGGGTCCGAAAGACTCGGTCCCTCCTCCGGCCCTCCGCCGCCGCTTTGTTTCTCTCCTTGCCGAGTTTCCCGGATCTGCCGTGGCCTATACCGACGGTTTGATGGTCTCTGGTCGCACTGGTTACGCTCTTACTCTAGAGGATCATTGTGAGCAACGGTCGCTGGCACCCGGAAACAGTGTATACACTGCCGAGTTGGTTGCCATCTATCGCGCCCTAGAGTATATCCGCTCCCGCTCAGGTGAGTCCTTTGTCATCTGTAGTGACTCCCTGAGTGGTTTACGAGCTCTTGACCAGTGCTTTCCTCGTTCCCGTCTGGTGATGGCCATCCACGAGTCGCTCCATGCTCTTGCCCGTTGCGGCCGCTCCGTGGTCTTTGTTTGGACCCCAGGTCATGTCGGCATCCCGGGCAATGAGCGGGTTGACACGCTGGCTAAACAGGCAGTGAGTTCACCGGCTCTGGAACTCAGCCTTATGGAGTGTGATCTCCTGTCGCTTTTGCGCCAGAAAGTGCTTGGTGCCTGGGGTGACGAGTGGCGCACCCTGCCCACGCCCAACAAACTTAGGGCGGTGAAGGAGACGACCGGTGTGTGGCGCTCCTCCATGCGGGCCTCTCGGAAGGACTCTGTCGTCCTCTGCCGGCTGCACGTTGGCCACACGTGGCTGACGCACGGCCATTTGTTGCGCCGGGAGGACCCACCGCTATGTCGCTGCGGGCAGCTCTGACGGTGGTCCACATTTTGGTGGACTGCCCGCTTTTAACAGGACTCAGGCAGACGTTTGCGCTGCCTGATACCCTCCCTGCCGTTTTATGTGATGACGTTGCTATGGCGGACCTCGTGTTGAGTTTTATTCGGGCAGGGGGTTTTTATCGTATGATTTGAGTGTTTGTCCTTTTATTTCCTGTATTGACTTGGGCCTTTGGCCTGTGGTTTTAAACTGTGGGTTTTAATGTCATTTGGTGGTTGGCTTTTCCTTATTTTCATGGTCGGCCAACCACCTTCACACTCGGTGTGATTTTAGTCCCGTTTGTCTGGTCTTTGTCTGTCTTTCTTGTATTGTGTCGTCCCTTGTCTCAGTTCTCTGTTTTTAACGACTGACAGTTTTTATTTCGTGTGATTTTATTGTGGAACAAGGGACCGATGACCTTAGCAGTCTGGTCCCTTCAATCCCACACCCAACCAACCACCCAGATTCAGAAGTATGTAGGATGCAATAGTTACTAGGAGGTGTAGAAGCTTGCACAAGATAGATTAGCATGGACAGCTGCATCAAACCAGTCTCTGGACTGACGAGCACGACGATGACAACACCACCATGTAGTTAAGCCCCTTCAAAATTGTCATCATCTTTTACTTTGGTATGTTGAACTTTCATGATGGTTATATTTTATGTGAAGATAAAGGTAGACATAAAAAAACCAAGTGTACACTGTAGTAAAACTATCATAAATGTGCATTTGTATATTTACAGTTGAGAAAGTATGTATGTCTTGGCATCTCACATAATTTCTGTTATACATTTCCTGTATAGTTAATATCTACATAATCTGACTGGAGCAGAACTAAGAGGATTATGGTTTATTTTGCAGGTGTTCCACAGGCCATGCAGAAAGTTATGATAAAAGGACTTGCAAAAGATGAAAGGACACTGAGGGAACTTGGTGTTGTTAAAGGTGCTAAAGTAATGGTTGTAGGATCAAAATTGGATGATGTGCTGGCAGTGTCTACCCCCAGCAAGCAGGTATTGTGTTTGTAGTCACTGTTGCAGTGTAGCTTATTTGTGCAAGTTTGTAAGAAAGGAAAAAAAAAAAAAAAACAAATAATGGAGAAAGAAATTCATCCAACTTGTTTACCTCCAGATTAATGTGGCTGGCACGATATTATCTTGTTCTAGTAAAAGTGCAACTCATGCCCGCCTCCTCCCCGTTTGTACCCTATCTCCCCCCCCCCCCCCCCCATTGTTCACTAGGAATGAGAGATGGTTCTAAGGTCAGTGTGATTTTGAGAGTCCATAGGTACTTTCTGCCATCTATTCATAGAACAAGAGAATTCACAGCTGCTTGTAGGTTTGCTGGCTGATGCTGACACAACAGAATCAACTATTAACATTGGTCTGCTCACCATGCTAACAATAAGACAACTGATGTTTGCTGCAATCACTTCGCTACTTGTGTTGCATGTGGCATTTACCTCTTACCATGCCCTCACCCCTCTGACAGCGGACTTCATATGGTACGAAAAGAAAAGGATTGTTCAATAAATAATGTCCACACTTTTTTCGCAGAACTTGTTTATTCTTGAGATTCAGAATCTGGTTACACTATCAGTTGATAATTCTTTTACATGTACTATTTTTCTGCATAGTCTCCAGGACATTGTATGGCCTTATGCCAGCATTATGTAAGATCACAAGCATCCTGTTTGTAAAAGATCTTGTCTTGTGTTCAATAGCATGAATTATGTTCTCATTGTCTTCAAAGTGTGTTCCACATAGAGAATCCTTAAGTGGTCCAACATATGGAAATTCAAGGATGAGAGGTCTTGGGCAATGGGTTGGGTATGTTCACATTCCTGCGGCTTGCGTGTAGTGGTGATAGAGCAGTGTTTCTGTTGGGTTCTTGTCACACAATTTACTTTGGAAACGGATCTTGAGTTTTTGTCAGGGTCTTCACGTATGACTTAATTAAATGGTAGGCCTTTTGGAAAAACATAAACGAGAATGGCACCACCACTATACCAGAAGACTATCATGTCTTTGCCAGCCAATTGAGCTACTTTGAATTTCTTCATTCCATTGATTGGCTTAAAATTGTTTCTAGCTTGAAGTGAGGCACCCAGGTTTTGTCACCTGTAACAGTCTTCTGAAAGGATTCTCCATTGGTCTGAAACTGAATCTTGTCATCTGTTGCTAGCATTCATGGAAGCCATCTTGCTTTGAATGTCAGAAGAGGCTCACCCCCCCCCCCCCACACACACACACACACACACACACTTCCAATGCCTACCATTAGCTGTAGAGCCAATTGTCAAATTACGATGTGCTGGTCTGCACAAATAATGGCAGCTGCACGATTCCCTATATCGGAAGCTGTAGTTCTGATGGGGCTTCTCAAAGGTGGCTGCTCTTGGAGCTCAGTTTCTGCACTACAGTTATTGTTGCTCAAAAAGACATGCATTATTCAGCAACAAAAATCTTAGATCATTTGCCCAACAACATAAAGTGTCTGGCTGTTAGCAGATCAAGTTTTAAATCTAGCTTAAAGTCATTTCTTTTGGACAACTCCTTTTGTTCCGTGAATGAGTTTCTGTTTCAGGACTAGTAAAAAAAAAAAAAGAGGTACCTCTAAATGTAGTTGCATGTGTAGAACTAAAAATTTCAGTAATATTAATATTAGCACTATTCATGTGTGTGTATATATATCTTGTAATCTGACTTGTTCATCATATCGATAAAATAATTGTGAAAATTATCTACAGAACATGACATAACTAAACTAAACTAACAAGTGTGTTGCGTAGATGCCATCTTGATGGTTTGTTATGCCTTTGCAATCTATCAAAATTCTACCAAAGCTTCACACACACGGAGGGGAAATGTCACATTTGAAGCATATTGAAGGGCAATGTCATATGTGTATTAATTACTGTAAAAAAATGAGACATTATTGAACAGCTCATTCATTCACCTGTATGGCTAAATTTTATTGGCACACGTTTGATGGGGGTTTGTGTCGAGTGTGAGAGGGAGAGGCAGCAGGTGCACAGGGTAGAAATGTGGCACCAGTGAGCTCATTTTGGTTGCAGGCATGGGAGTAGTGTGGAGCATACAATTGTGCTGGCCTCAAATTATGCTAGCCTCTGACCTGAACTAACCACCTCTTCTGATCCATAACCCTAACTTCTGTCATACCACACTCACACCCTGTTTCCCACAGTATCATTCTACCTCTGTAGTATTTCATTCTTCCAATGAGCTTTTATATATCGTTAGTGTCTTTTGCACAATTCCTCTTGCCTGCAACAAGGAAGAGTTCTTCAATGAAATGTTGCCATACTGTGCATCTGCTGCTTCCTTCTCCACCTCCCTTCCCCACATCCTTTCTTTCTCCACCCACTCTACCTGGTACAACCCCCATTCCAGTTGAACTGCCGTGCCAGCACAGTATAATCAGCTGGCACAATGAACTCCTATACATGTATGAATGTGTAGACTATTGTTCTGAAGAGGGACTCTTCCTAAACGAAACAAAGTTTTTAGTCTTGTTAATGCATATCAATGACTTAGCAAGCAACTGTTCTCTGTGTTGTTACATTTAATCCTTTAATTTAGAGTATTTTTACACACCACACTAGTACTGGTGTTGATACCTATGATGAAATGTTGGCTGTGAATACCATACATACATTTCTTGTCCACAGCTCCGCAGAGCAGCACAGTTCAACATCATACAGATAAATCTAGTACAGGCTGATAGGTCTGAATGGTTGTACTATGGTTGCTTTAGAAGGAAGATGCTGTACAATTCATGCAGGTTGTAGCATATTCCTAGTCATCATTTAAAAGTTCATGTTGAAACTTTATTAATAGACTTTCTTGGAATAGTTACGTCAGTCTTAAGTCTTCCAGTACAGTTCCTTCGTTATCTGTGTGACACTCTCCCATGGATCAAATAAACATGTGACCATTTGTGCAACCTTTCTCTGTATTCGTTCTATATCCTTAGTTAGTCTATTTATTACGAGTCCCGCGAGTGATTTGTAAGCAATCTCCGTTGTATACTGATTGCATATCCCCGGTATTCTACCAATCAACCAAAGTCTACCACCTGTTTTACCCACAACTGAGCCTATGTGGTCATTCTATTTCATATCTCTTCAAAGTTTTATACCGGATATTTCTATGAATTGGCAGATTCCAACCGTGACTCTTTGATATTATACTCACAGGATACTAGGTTTTTTTCATTTTGTGAAGTGCAAAATTTTACATTTCTTAACATTTAGAGCAAGCTGCCAATCTTGGCACCACACTGAAATCTTATCAAGATTGCGTCATTTGCAAAAAGTCTGCAAGGTCATTAATATACACTATGTGATCAAAAGTATTTGGACATCAGCAAAAACATGCATTCTTCATATTAGGTGCTTTGTGCTACCACCTACTGCCAGGTACTCCATAACAGCAACCTCAGTAGTCATTAGAGAGCATGAGAGAGCAGAATGGGGCACTCTGGAACCTACAGACTTCGAATGTGGTCAGTTGATTGGGTGTCACTTCTGTCATACATCTGTATTTGAGATTTCCACAATCCTAGTGATAGTGAAATGGAAACACGAAGGGACACATACAGCACAAAAGTGTACAGCTCGACCTTGTCTGTTGACTGACAGAGACCGCTGACAGTTTAAGAGCATTCTAATGTGTAATAGGCAGACATGTATCCAGACCATCACACCGGAATTCCAGACTGCATTAGGATCCACTGCAGTTACTATGACAGGTAGGTGGGAGGTGAGAAAACTTGGATTCCATGGTCAAGCGGCTGCTCATAAGCCACACAGCATGCCAGAAATGCCAAACGACGCTCTGCTTGTGAGAAGCATAAACATTGGACGATTGAACAGTGTAAAAACATTGCGTGGAATGACGAATCACGGTACATAATGTGATGATCCAATGGCAGGGTGTAGGTATGGCGAATGCCCGGTGAACGTCATCTGCCAGCATGTGTAGTGCCAACAGTGAAATTCGGAAGCGGTGGTGTTATGGTGTGGTTCTGTTTTCATGGAAGGGGCTTGCACCCCTTGTTGGTGTGTGTGGCAGTATCACAGCATAGGCCTACATTGATGTTTTAAGCATATTATTGCTTTCCATTGTAGAAGAGCAATTCAGGGATGGCGATTGCATCTTTCAACACTATGTTCATAATGCACGGCCTGTGGCGGAACGAAACAGGACATAAGAGGAGACTCCATGAGCATCAGAGTTTCGTAAACGATAATTAGACTTACATAGCACATTCGTATATCCAGATTCAGAAAGACATATGCCCCAAGCTGATATTAACCTTTTCAGTGTGGTTTTCGAGATGCAAATTTTCTTGGAGTACCAGTACTGTATTATCTCATGTTTAGTTCTTTATTATGACATACGTACCAAAAGATAATGTGCACTTGAAATTCTGCAAACATTTCACAATATAGTGCGTGTCATTTACGACGGCGGCTGAGTTTAGGTTCGTTCTGCGCATCTGACGTCACAAAAAACAGTCAGCCAATGAACAGACAATTACATTGCCAGAGCTCGACTGCAGTGCAGAACACAGACGAGTGTCTTCAGTTTTAGAAACATTCAGTCATACATAAAATAATTAAACAAAAGCAATGTCTTGATAGCAGACTTTCTTTTATAGAAAGTTTGGAAAAAGCATTCTTTATACGAATTGCTTCATATTCTATTAATTAATTAATTAAACCAAACAAGCAATAAGCCTCCTAATTCAGGCGATAGCAAGAAAAGGGGTTTGTATCATTCTCACAAACCACTTTTTAGCAATAAAGAACAGCGGTAATCGTTTATTTCCTATTGTACTTCGACAAAACATGAGTAATTCATAATAATACCAACAGTGTTTATCGGTATTTTGTGTGATATCTTAGAGCCCTCCAGAAGCTCAGTTGAACAATGAGCTGCCTTAGTGTAATGGTTAAGTTGTTTGACTGCTAAGCGACAGGTTCCGAGTTAAAGCCTTGTTCGGTGATCAATATTTTCTTTATTTAAAAACAATATCGAAGTGTCTTACTTCAAGAATTTTATTCATTTGAATGTAATTTTTTAAAATTTCTAGTGCTTTCTCTCTTAATTATAGCCATAATAAGTTTTCGGTTTTTCTAATTTTGTCCTCCAATATTTCTTTTCGCATAAATTAAAAACAATAAAAAGGCACACATACAATATTCATGTTATCTGTTTTGTTTGTATATCTTCTCTTCCACAGTCGCTGTTTTACTATTCATACTGAGATATATTTTTTTGTGGCATATTAAAAGTATTACTTAGAGCAGAATTTGAAATATATTCCTCCTCTGCAACTGTAATAAGGGTTATATTTAGACCAGACGCGTTTTTCACTTTTGAAGCATCTTCAGTGGACAGTATTTTGTCTCCTCAATTGCCAAGTCACCTTTTGTAGTTCTGTGCTGCGGTAACACAATATTCAACGTTTGTGTCAGCTGATCAGTGTTTTAGCAAATAAATGCTGTTTGTGTGTGCCACACACAAAAACTATATTTGACACAGCTCAGAGCACTTCACTGATACACAGTATATTCAAGTCCTAATGTTTTTGTAAGTCCACAGTTTTGTTTAATGTATTTTGTTACTTTCTCTTGATTGACTGAAGTGCTTTAAAATAAAGCCAAATGTGCCCAGTGTAAATAAAACTTGTATTACAGTCACGAAAGACGGAATATTTCTCAATATTACACACGACACCTATCTGGTACTTACATGAATTGAGATATTGTTAAACAGTTAATTTTATATGAAATGTAGGTATCTTGTCCACATTTCATTCTCAACATTGTTGCAACTAAAATCGACCGTACTGAAAGTATACGCTATGGACTTTTACCTCTGCAAACTCTTCAACATTTCTTGCAATGGTTTACTACATTTAATGCTGCAAAATAACTGCATTGAACATTGAAACAAAATTAAGTCATTTATGGGGGGAGGTATCAGTCAAGAAGAAGTGTAAAAATCAAATTTTTGGGCCAAATACTTTTTGTGAAATTAAATGATAAGTGTGTCTGCACATGCGAGCAGTGCAGTGATGACAAAATGCGGGGAACACGTCTCTGCAGCAGCGAAAGGGATAACGCGGTCGTAGTGGCTTTACTTCATAAACTGAGTGCTCCCCCCCTAAATGTAAGTTTGCGAACTATACTATGGCGCTGCTTCTCTTGGCGCGTGCCTCGTTTGCAACTGGCAACGCAGCAACTCCCACATCTGAGCAGGCATGGGCCAAGATAAAAGAATTGAACTATAGCCAATAGTGTTTCCAATAAAGTGACTGCCTCTGAAGAAAAGGTTAATGAAAGCCATTTTTTATGAAATCAACAAAAATAACTTCAGTGTTCTGCAAGGCAATTAATGCCCAACTGCCAAAAACCTGGAAATAAAATCAAACCAGAAAACTGAAACTAATACCGTATTTTACCCTTCCATAATTATGTGAACGTATTTAATTCACTTTATAGGTATGGGCCACAGAAATCAGTTCTGTTTTCATTTGACTTGACAGCTGTCAACCAAGAGGAAACAACAAAATCACTAAATGTAAACACGGTTCACGTGGAGACTACCCCTCACCTCACTGCAATTCAGACTGCTCTGCATATGTGCGAACCTGGCAACTTGGGCGCGCAAAGAAAATGTCTCCGGGTAGCACCGAACAAGGCTTGAACTCGGAACCTTTCGCTTAGCAGTCAAACACCTTAACCATTACACGAAGGCAGCTTCTGGAGGGCTCTAAGATATCACACAAAATACCGATAAACACTGTTGGTATGACTATGAATTACTCATGTTTTGTCGAAGTACAATAGGAAATAAACGATTACCGCTGTTCTTTGCTAAAAAATGGTTTGTGAGAATGATACAAACCCCTTTCCTTGCTATCGCCTGAATTAGGAGGCTTATTGCTTGTTTGGTTTAATTAATTAATAGAATATGAAGCAATTCGTATAAAGAATGCTTTTTCCAAACTTTATATAAAAGAAAGTCTGCTATCAAGACATTGCTTTTATTTAATTATTTTATGTATGACTGAATGTTTCTAAAACTGAAGACACTCGTCTGTGTTCTGCACTGCAGTCGAGCTCTGGCAATGTCATTGTCTGTTCATTGGCTGACTGTTTTTTGTGACGTCAGATGCGCAGAACAAACCTAAACTCAGCCGCCGTCTTAAATGACACGCACTATATTGTGAAATGCTTGCAGAATTTCAAGTGCACATTATCTTTTGGTACATTAAAAACAAAGATTCCAAGACTTACCAAGCGGGAAAGCGCCGGCAGACAGGCACATGAACAAAACACACAAACACACACACAGAATTACTAGCTTTCGCAACCGATGGTTGCTTCTTCAGGAAGGAGAGGGAAAGTCGAAAGGATGTGGGTTTTAAGGGAGAGGGTAAGGAGTCATTCCAATCCCGGGAGCAGAAAGACTTCCCTTAGGGGAAAAAAAGGACAGGTGTACACTCGCACGCGCACACACACACACACACACACACACACACACACACACACACACACATATCCACACACACATATCCATCCGCACATACACAGACACAGTATGTGCGGATGGATATGTGTGTGTGTGTGTGTGTGTGTGTGTGTGTGTGTGTGTGTGTGCGTGCGTGCGAGTGTACACCTGTCCTTTTTTTCCCCTAAGGGAAGTCTTTCCGCTCCCGGGATTGGAATGACTCCTTACCCTCTCCCTTAAAACCCACATCCTTTCGTCTTTCCCTCTCCTTCCTGAAGAAGCAACCATCGGTTGCGAAAGCTAGTAATTCTGTGTGTGTGTTTGTGTGTTTTGTTCATGTGCCTGTCTGCCGGCGCTTTCCCGCTTGGTAAGTCTTGGAATCTTTGTTTTTAATATATTTTTCCCATGTGGAAGTTTCTTTCTATTTTATTTATATCTTTTGGTACGTATGTCATAATAAAGAACTAAACATGAGATAATACAGTACTGGTACTCCAAGAAAATTTGCATCTCGAAAACCACACTGAAAAGGTTAATATCAGCTTGGGGCATATGTCTTTCTGAATCTGGATATACAAATGTGCTATTTAAGTCTAATTATCGTTTACGAAACTCTGATGCTCATGGAGTATCCTCTTATGTCCTGTTTCGTTTGTTATGTAATGTAAGGTCTCTTAATGCTATATACATACGAACATATGGACTATCTACATCATTGTAGCTGCACAGGCACAGTAACACCGTTTTCTGGTCTAATAGGTTGCGGGAAAACATTGTGATTGGTGGTTTTAAAAGCATTACTTTCTCATTTTACACAATATGAGTTATGTTACATGTGCGAACGTCCTTTGAATTTCTTAAATCGCAGAGCGTTTGATTCTCATTTAAAGCTTAACACTTTTGAGGGCCAGCCAGTTAGAAGAATTTTGAGACCAGAAATTTGCGTCATTACTTAACGTTTCACTGGCACGTTTGTGTGATGTAACGAAGTGTACCAAATGCAAAAAAGACAAATATTATATGTGAAAGCTTAGCTTTTCTTGTAGCTACACTACGTGTGTTAGTTTATACCATTAACTTTTTCTATTTGTCTGTTCGCGCTGCTTAAGAGTGATGTTCGCTATAGGCTGACTACATCACATGTCCTTTGCTCTGAATCACTACATTTACATGCGACACATCTTCTGAAAGACGAAAACTGAATTTCTGAAGCGGATTTGCTAGACCAGTTAACTATGGTGCCTGGAAAACAGCAGACATAGTTGATGATTTAGTCAGCACAATCACTATTTCTCTTCAATTAGATGAGGTATAGACAGCTTCAGTCTAGTATTTCCACTTATCCTTCACTGTACAAAAAGCCACTCTGTCAATATTTGCCAAAATTTTGAAAAACAAGACAAAACCTTACACCCCAAACAAAAAGCGGATTTCCAGAATAGATTTTGAAATGTTTACTTGACCACCCTGAAGCAGTATTGGGAGATCACTTTGCAAAATCCAGTTTTGGGTGCCCCATGTAAACACGATGAATATCTACTACCATTGGCTGGCGAGATCACATGACATGAACTATGATTAGCTTACAAAAGCACATCGTGATCTCCAATTTCAATGGTTTGGAAATAAACATTCTGTGTTTGGTGGAATTTGATTATATACATTTGTAATACGAAAATATGCAGCAAGCAAATCAAGTACCTTTCAAAAACACATTTTTTTCTGGGGTTTGTTTCTTAAAGGGGTCGGAGGTTCTATGATAGTGTACAAAACCTTGACCATTGAAAAGATTGATAAGTTTTCTGATTTCGAGGGAAAGTATACTGTCACTTAACATGGAAAAGTGTATCTTCACCTGGGAGAAAGTGTATTTTTTAATCGGGAAAAATCCAGGATTTTTTTTCCTTTTCCACATATACACCCTGTCATCATAGCTGGTGATTGAAAAACACATTTCACACCATATTTCCACAGAAAACTACCAATGCTGTAGGAAGTATATTCTGTGCAGGCAAAAGGACAGTAGACGTTGGTGCCACATCATTGTTAATATCACTCACCGAATTCACAATTGATGGTTGGTTCAACTGATCTGTTATTCACTATGCCGTTCATAGTAAGCCAACACACACTGATTAGTATATACAGGCTGATAGTTAACCAGTACGCATTAATTTGTATCCATAGGCTGACAGTTGTGACCATTTGCTTTAGCATGATGGGGTTCTTTGTACCTTGGTTTGTAAGGCCCACATCATCTCGAAGCCAACCTTTCATCAGAATGGCTGCAGCAAAAGACAGAGCAGTCGCACTTTGCACCAGTGACCAACAGGGAATCTTGTGAGGGGTGATGATAACAAGGTTACACCGTAGACTACGGCCTTTTTGTTTTACACAAGAAGCATTTCCAATAAGGTTGGTCATGTTCTGCAGAAAAATGATGTGAAACATGTTTTTTGACCAAAATCTAAGATTATAGCCTTTTTAGGAACTTAAAGGATGATTTTGCTGTGTGTATCTATTGCACTTATTGCAATTGTAATAAGTTGTATATTGGTCAAATTAGTATGACTGTGGAGGAATGGTGTACTGAGCATAAATATCACACATTTAAAGCAGGTGAACAAGTCTGTTGTTGCAGAATTCTTGTCTTGGAACAAGTCTTCCTATGGAATATCAGGCATGCTCTTCCAGCTATTGGGATAGTATTGATAAGGAAGTAGCTCAAATTAAATTAACATGTAACCTTGTGAATAGAGATGGAGATTTTGCTTAAATTCTGCTTGAAATCCTGCTCTATCTCTGGTCAAACAACAGAGCAACAGAAGTTTATTAATATTCATTATCAGTAACTTCTGACATTTGTCATCTCTAGTTTTGTGATGGCACTAGTGTTTAAAGTGTGTGTGTGTTTGTTTTTGTACATTTCTGTGTGTGATCTGCATACCGAGGTTTTAAATTTTCTTGCACAACATGTTCCCAATGCATTTGTATATTGAAAATGACTGAGTGTGAACCTATCAAGAAAGCGCTTATTGTCAAAGATGTTACTAAGATGCATTCTTGTAAGTTATTTGAATATTTCACCATTGCTTTTTTTATTTTAATACACACAGCTTGACAGCTTTGTGAGGGTATGTGTGCACGCAATCTCTTTAGCTGTCTGTCTATACATAATTCCCACTGCCTTTCTGTCCATAGATTTTTAAGCAAGCATCATTTGTATTTGTCAGCACATCCATTACTCTTCATAAGAAGTAACACTGTTCTTGTCAATAGGAATTGCTAGAAGAGAAAGCTGTATCCACAAGCAAGGAGCCATTTTGCAAACAGAAACAACATCGGAAGGTGTTGGATAAAGGTGTTCCAGAAGATGCAATGCCTGGAATAAAAAATGCAAAGGTGAGATCTAATTGGGTAATGTTTTGAGGTCCCTGGTATCACTGTTAATAAAGATAATTTTCATTTTCCTGTTCTGACATTTTGCTCCAGTATGTAATAACTAAACTCCGTCTGAACAGGCCTCAAAAGGTCCTAAGGTGCCAATCGACCGGTCACTGGGTGCGTCCATTGTGTAAGACTGCTTTAAAATTCCTCACTATTGCTTGATCTAAAACTTCTTAATAGCTGTTGATTTATGTCTCTGTTTACTATTGGAGTCAGTGCTGGGGGTGAAGAACAAAAGAAATGTGACCTATTTCTCTGTGAATTCCCTGTACTTGGTCCGTAGAGCTTCAGCTATGTAGTGTATGTTTCCTATGAATATTTCATGCAGGTTCCAAATTGATTTCAGGTTTCGTTCGCCTCTACTTAAATGATTTTTCAGCTGTGTGTCTTTGATTTAGCACTAGCCCCCATTATTTTTATGCATATGTTTGTTTAGTACGGTGTTGAACATTTATGTTAAAGTTGATGACCTTCAAATAATATGTAATTACCATTTATTAAGAATACTGTAAGTGGAGTAAGTTTTTTAGCCATAAAAGGCTGTATTTTGGATTTAATGAAAAAACACTGCAAGATGCCATGTTTTAACATCTGAAAATAACTGATCCTTCTCACTTTTAATACTGCTCAAAGTTACAGAAACAGGAATGAGAGTTACATTTTTATGACTAGGTGCCTAAACCCTGTATATATGGTTTCCCCATGGTGTCCGTTCTCTTGCTTGGCTGTGAGACAGCTAAAGATTTGTTCCTGTAACATTAATTAGTCATGGCGGATTGGGGACACACAATGAGGTCCATTGTTATTTGGCAATATCCCTATACATACTGATATTCAAACACTTCAAGTTTTGGGCTTTGCTATTCACAACTAAAACATTACAGTATGAGTGTAATTACTCATTGTCATCATTTCAACTACATAGTCTGTTGGAATGGATTGTCAAACAGTCAGTCTGTTCAAATGCCAGCACCACACACACTAAAAATCCACTATTCAAACAACTAAATTTAGGTTAGCGACACAGTTCTTTCCTCCCCCTCCCTCCTCTTCCCATGAGGCTCGCTGCTCTTTGGCGGATTCGGGCTTGGCTACCACAGAGCCCCTGCCGTTGCAGCATCTTTTCCCTTCCATGCTGCATGTCTATCCTCTTGCTGTTCTTTTTCCTCTCCCTTGGAGCACATGCATGTGATGTTTTTTGAAATGTGTTTTGCATTTTCAGTAGCCAGTATCAGAACAGTCTCTCCACTATTTTTTGTTCCTTTTTTTTCCTTTCTTCATTCCCCTTCCTCTATTATTCCTCAACTTCGGCGTTTGAGGTTCCTCTTTTTCTTCTTCCTCCCTGTGCACTCCAGAAAGCTGGCCCACACATCTGACGCGTTACGTGTGCCTGGGTAACAAATAATTCACAGCCCTGGGTCAACAGGTAGGGTTTGCGTGTATCCCCAGGTACATGCCAGGCCCAGGGATGGGTGATTCCTTGAGCTGCTATCTTCCAAAATAGCCGATTGGTCCCTCTGGGGTGTTTGGGAGGTATGACCTGAGATGTGAACAATCACCTAAAGCCGTCGGCACACGGATCGTGCTGTTGAATGTCAACATTGAGTATGCTGAGTTCAATGTGCTGCTGAACGCTCAGGAACGATGTGACTTGTGTGTACAGTATGTGGGCCCCAAAGTGCTACATGCGATCACAACGCACTCCAGCGACAGTTGCGGGATGTTTCTAGCTCGTAAATCACACTGTTTACTAAACGCGTGCGCTTAAAATTCCCACATTAACTCTATCAAAATGCTCATTTCCTCCATTGCCTGTAGGCTAGTCACGTTGTTCTATATATCATATACACAAATAAAACCTTGAATATCAATGTACATGTTTTAAGATGAAAAGGAAAGTACCGTGTCCAATAAGTAAGGAGACATGCTTATAAAAGTTCTATTACAAACAGTGCGATACAAATTTGCAATAGTTCTCCACATAAGATAAACATTATTTCACCATTCCCACATTTTAGTAAAACCCTAACGTCATTCTTACTTGATGACTGTTCCTACCCAGTAGCAGAATTTTTGCAAAGTGTGAATTACGAAACGTAAAAGAAAAAGGAGCAAAATATCGTTATACAAATAGCGCAAGCTGTCCTGTAGATTAAGCCAATCGAACAAACTCACTTCTCAAAAAAAAAGGTGAACTTACATTGACATAACATCAAATACTATAGTATATACTTATATTAAACTAATAATAATGCATCAGAACCTATTACGTGAATGTTAGGAAATAAAAAAATTTTGGCGTGGTGAGATGTGAACCATTGGCATTTTATGCATTTTGATAGAAGTTGGTAATGCTACTAATTACACTAAACTGACAACAAACCTCACACAGCCAATCTTAATATATTGCCACTTGCTGAAAGCTTTAATCATAGCTATATTACTAATTGAAATTTAACTATAACAAATTGTACCAAGAAAACTACGTTTTTGGTGGATCCTCAGTGTGTCATTGCCTTCAAATGGCATACTCCTATAACTCACAATTTACAATAACACTTCTGCCATGAATAAGATGTTTCTGTTTCTCTCTCTCTCTCTCTCTCTCTCTCTCTCTCTCTCTCTCTCTCTCTCTCTCTCTCTCTTAGCGAATCAAACTGTTAACAATAGATTTTCGAGTGATTCTCAATTTTCTGCTGCTCAGAAATGGCACATATACGTATAGGCTTGATATGAATGACATTATGGTGCCTCACAACTCTGTTCTGAAGGGAGGTGGTGTGCGTGTGACATAGGTGCTGTTGTGCCATCTCTTTGGTCAACGCTCAGAATATGTGACCTGCTAGACATTGCCTTGCACGTTCGGGAAGACTCCCAAACGTGTTATTCCGCACTATGACATCAGAAACTTGGCACGCTCAACTTTCAGATGCACGGTCCGTGTGTGCTGACGGCTTAAAACTAGTGCATCCCCTTTGAGGGGGGAGGGGGCCAGAAGGACTGCGCGATTGGAGATGCTGGCAGTCATGGGGAATGTTCTCGCTGTGAGCAAATCATCTTCTTGTTCACAGTCAGTGTCTACTAAATGTAAACGGAATGATGCTAATGATTCAAAGATTCTCCCAGCTGCACAATATTTCCTCATGGTTTCATGTGCTGAAGGCAGTGAGTCCCTTGCTACAGTAAATATGTTTATTACTCAGAAAGATGATAGAATTGCTGGCACTTTGCTTTTAGAGACTACTTCTGATTCTCAAGCACAGAAACTGCTTGCAGCTATGCTCCTCCATGGCTATCCTGTTCATGTCGAGACCCATCAAACCCTGAATTCTTGCCATGGAGTTATTTACACTAGGCTGCTCGATGGTGTGACCGAGGCAGATATCCAAACATACCTCTCCGATCAGGGCGTCAGTGCAGTCCATTGGGTGATGAAAAAGGTGGATGCGTCTGTAGTGCCCACACGCATTCCTTTTCTCATTTTTGATGGAGTGGTGCTTCCGTCCATGATCAAAGCAGGATATGAAGCTATCACAGTCCGACCGCACATTCCGAACCTGATGCACTGCTACTAGTGTCATTGTTACAACCACACTCTGTCTTGCTGACACCAGCCCAAATGTGTAACCTGTGGTAAGGATGCACACGAGGGCGATTGTCCCTCCCCTCCTCCCTGCTGTATCATTTGCATTGGCAACCAGGCCACCTCTTCCTGAGATTGTTCCTTGTATCTCGATGAACGGCCATCCAGGAGGTCCGGGTGAAGGAAAAAGTGCCCGACCGGGTCGCTTGCAAGTTCTTGGCGAGTCGGCTATCCTACGTTCTACCATCTGGCACTTAAAGTACTGCTCTTGCTACATCTCATTCCACGAAGGATGTGGCAAGGTGGTCATGTGACCTCTAATTCAGCATTGCAGTTGTAAAATTGCCCAATGTCATGGTAGCATCTCCAGCTCCCCCAGCTGTGTAACAACCCATTAAACTTTCACCTCACGGGGCAAAGTCACCTGCTACACAACTGGCATGAAGACTTCTTACATCCCTTGAGCCAACCAGAAGTGCTCCAACAAAACAAAGGCAAGTGGTCTTCTTCTTTGCCGACTTTAAGGTCCTCTTCAACGGTGTTGCCACGTGATACCGTTGCCCGGCTGACGTCTCTATTGCTGGTGCGCACCTCCAACCATTTTTCTGCACTGGACTCCACAGACTGACAGACGGAAAATGCCGACGCCTTTGTAGATCTTATGGAGCAGGATCCCCCAGCCTCTACATCTACATCTATACTCTGCAAGCTACCTGACGGTGTGTGGTGGAGGGTACTTTGAGTACTTCTATTGGTTCTCCTTTCTATCCCAGTCTCGTATTGTTCGTGGAAAGAAGGATTGTCGGTATGCCTCTGTGTGGGCTCTAATCTCTCTGATTTTATCCACGTGTCTCTTTGCAAGATATACGTAGGAGGGAGCAATGTACTACTTGACTCCTTAGTGAAGGTATGTTCTCGAAACTTCAAGAAAAGCCCATACCGAGCTACTGAGAGTCTCTCTTGCAGAGTTTCCACTGGAGTTTATCTATCATCTCTGTAACGCTTTTGCGATTACTAAATGATCCTGTAACAAAGCGCGCTGCTCTCTGTTGGATCTTCTCTCTCTCTTCTATCAACCCTATCTGGTACGGATCCCACACCGATGAGCAGTATTCAAGCAGTGGGCGAGCAAGTGAGCTGTAACCTACTTCCTTTGTTTTCGGACTGCATTTCCGTAGGATTCTTCCATTGAATCTGTCTGGCATATGCTTTACCGACGATTAATTTTATATGGTCATTCCATTTTAAATCACTCCTAATGCCTACTCCCAGATAATTTATGGAATTCACTGCTTTCAGTTGCTGACTTGCTATACTGTAGCTAAATATTAATGGATCTTTCTTTCTATGTATTAGCAGCACATTAAACTTGTCTACATTGAGATTCAATTGCCATTCCCTGCACCATGCATCAATTCGTTGCCGATCCTCCTGCATTTCATTTCAGTACAATTTTCCATTGTTACAATCTCTCGATATACTACAGCATCATCTGCAAAAAGCCTCAGTGGACTTCCGATGTTATCAACAAGGTCATTTATGTATATTGTGAATAGCAACGGTCCTACAACACACCCCTGCAGCACACCTGAAATCACCCTTACTTAGGAAGACTTCTCTCCATTGAGAATGACATGCTGCATTTTGTTATCTAGGAACTCTTCAATCCAGTCACACAATTGGTCTCATAGTCCATATGCTCTTAATTTGTCCATTAAACGACTGTAGGGAACTGTATCAAACGTCTTGCTGAAGTCAAGAAACACGGCATCTACCTGGGAACCCATGTCTATGGCCCTCTGAGTCTCGTGGATGAATAGAGCGAGCTGGGTTTCACACGATAGTCTTTTTTTAAACCCGTGCTGATTCCTACACAGTAGATTTCTAGTGTCCAGAAAAGTCATTATACTCGAACATAATACGTGTTCCAAAATTCTACAACTGATCGACGTCAGAGATATAGGTCTATAGTTCTTCACATCTGTTAGACGTCCTTTCTTGAAAACGAGGATGACCTGTGCCCTTTTCCAATTATTTGGAACGCTACACTCTTCTAGAGACCTACAGTACACACCGCTGCAAGAAGGGGGGCAAGTTCCTTTGCATACTCTGTGTAAAATCAAACTGGTATCCCATCAGGTCCAGTGGCATTTCATCTTTTGAGTGATTTTAATTGTTTTTCTATCCCTCTGTCATCTATTTCGATGTCTACCATTTTGTCATCTGTGCGACAGTCTGTAGCAGTGAGTCTTCAAAGACTGGCAGTTGCCAGTTGCCAAAGTGGTACCCCTTCATTTTTCCCCTTGTCCACTTTCCTCGTCATGACTCTCCTCCAGTGGAATGTTTGCAGCATCCACTTGTTCTCTGCCTGTAGGAAACAAAATTGCATCCTCATGACTGCTTTGAGATCTCTCATATTTCTCCTCGATCCACTTTGACCTTCCCCCTGAGGAAAGCATTCCGTCTCATGGGGGAGTCGTGCTGCTCATCCGGGATGACATTCATAGTCAATCCATCTCCCTGATAACTGCTTCAAACTGTTGCACTCCCCATTTTGCTTCTTAACTTGACCTTTTCCCTTTGTACTGTTTACATTCCTTCGCCATTCGGTGTCACCAGAGCCAACTTGCTCCAGCTTGTTGGGCATCTCCCTCTCCCCTTTTCTGTTGCTCAGTGACACACACACACACACACACACACACACACACACACATAATATTTACATGGATAATTGTTCAGTGCATTTTACTTGTCCCATGATTTTGGTATTATCGTTCTGAAATAAATTGCCAGTACTGAGCCGTCAATGCTGATATGAAATACCCAACTTCTGTGGCAAGAATCTTAATTACTTTGACAGATTTACTCCAAATTGCATCCCACAGCTGTGGCATCAACACTGCATGATAAATGCACCACAGGAGCCAAGTCATGACTCCTCTGCATTCACACAAAGAGCTCGCCAGAGTTTCGACTATATATATTCGCATGCGTGGTAGTCTGCAGTAGTACAATATGTTTACACCACCTTGCTGCCAGCAGTAATTCTGCGATTTGTAAGACTACCTCTACCAAAACTGGATAAGGAATTAACAATGGATGGAGGGGTATATTGCTTTTCCACACAGTTGTTAAACTTGGTGTCACTGTTGAGACAATGACCAGTAGAGCATAAATCGGGTTAGCTATCATATCCAAGAACAGTCCAGTGGCAGAGTTTGTCAGATAATTTATAATGTTGAAGCACAATTTTTTAGAAATACAATCAATGGATTAGTTGCACTTATATAAATCTCCAAAACAAAATACGGAGTGTGGCACAGAACACAGCTCACATTTACATCATGTGTCACAGTGATCACAGTGTCTTGCAGTAATCCATCAAAAGAAAGTTACCCAGAGATAGTTCATATGATCCAGTCCTTAACGTATGCCATAACTTGAAATAATCAGTTCTACCAATGACAATGATGTCCCAAATTCACTACTATAGTCTTAGGAATCAACGTTACTAAGTTTTTGTAATACTTGTTCTTTTATGGAAATGTTGACATGTTTACATTAGAGTGCTGACCTCTTTTACTCACAAGAGTAATGCGGAGATGTTACCATACAGTAACTCTCCCCTGACCTGTGGTTCTGGATGAATTTCCCAAAGTCTTCCCCTTTTCCTAGACCTCTCCAGTTCCTTTACTTCACCCTTCTTCCTTCTCCTTCAACCCTTCTGCCTGAAGAAGGAGCCACTGGCTCCGAAAGCTTGCCAATTACAACAGTCATTTATGTATGTGTACTGCCATCGCTTGGTGAGTAGATTTTTTGTCTATCCGATTAAATAACTTGCAAATCTTGACATTTAGCTTTCTAATCCTGTCCACAAAATTCTTGATGGCTTCTCTTTGTGTTCGAGACAAATTGTTCAGCTGTTCCCAATACTTACAGCTGTTTCTGCTTCTATATTGCTGCAGCAAGCCTACCTTCAGAATTTCAAATCTCTGCAAGTTCCTTAACTACTCGTGATACACTGCCTATGCCTTAGTGTCTCCCACCAAACATAAGTTAGCCAAATGTAAAGCTGTTCCCGTGATGCAGGTTTATGAATGTTAACGGGTTTTTTTATAACTGCTAATATGTCCTCTCGTGCCAGGTACTAGAAAAGAGAGATACTAGGATAGCGATACTAGTGTGGAGGATGGCTACTGATATGTCCGGTATGTCAGTATTGATCCTTTTTGTCTTCTCTGTGAGGAGGACATAAAGTTAACTAATGCGTATGTAAGATTTAAAGATTTCATGGTACCACTTCATCCAAAGTACATTGCTCGCAAAATATACATAAGGTTCGTTGTGAACTAAGCAAATGAGGGTAGTAACTTGAAAACACCGTACCTTCTCTAGGGTTGGCCAGTAGTGCTATTTGATGAATGACACAGGGAAAGTGGGACTTATGTTTCCTTTTAAATGAACTTTCTGTGTGCTGCTTCCAACATCTGAGCATGGATACCAATTCCAGCCAAAGGCAGTTTCTGGAGGTCGTGCCTATAAACAAACACCATTACTCATTGGCCAAACAAACAAATCGAAGAGGAATTTTCGTTTGAAAATTATTAATATTTTCTGCAGGTGACACCGAAAGTCAACCAGCATGCACCTGTGAACTCAGTTTTGCTTCAACTGTTGTGCCAGCATATGAATCTGGTGGCCAAAGCAAATTCCCCATTATGAGTACTAGCCTGCTATTGACCAAATGTCTTTCTCCAAAAATTCCTCGTACAGGGAAAATTTATTATTTTTAGTCGTCATTTTCCATATTCAGAAAAAACAACTTAAATTTCCAATAAAGTAATCTTACCTAACTTACATAAAGTTGCTACAATTTTGTCAGTAATGATTCCAGATTCAGCTTTCTACTGAAAACAAAATGAGCGGACATAATTTCCTGTTGCAGAAAAATGTTTGTGTTAGATAAATGTAACGCATGTTGCAATTATTTGGAACTAAATTTGTATTGATGAAGGAAATGGGCTGATTTTAAATAACAGCTTCTTGGTCAGCACATGGAACTTGTCCAACTGTAAAACATTGATGTAGCAGGTTGGAGATTTGTCAAAGACACAGAAAGCACTCGGTGTGCTGATTTCACGTGATTGGCATGACCGAAAATATCAGGCATGACCGAAAATATCAGTAACTCCCAAAGTGAGGACAGTGTTTTCTATAGCAAATTTCCTATGATTCAACCACTTGTGCCCATTTAGTTCCCCTTCTTAATCCTGTCTTGTTTTTTAGTTTTTGTTTCCCAGTTCCTGTCTGTCTGCTCCTAGCTTTTGTTGTAACCACCCTCCCTTTCAGTAGGTATGCCTGACAGGTAGCCTACACAAGCTGCAGCTGCCTTAGAGAGAACGGAGGCGCACCTGCACCCTGTGAGGACAGCATTAGAAGAGTTGGCTCCAAACACACAATTTTTTCATTTGTCTGTTTTTTCAGTTACCATTCTCTTTTGAAAATGTTTTAAACAAAAGAACACACACTTCCGTTTCTGGGGTGTGACTTTCTTCCTTGGACGTTTCCTATTGATAACTTTGTTTCTACTGTTGAAAATGCATGTGCTTTGCTTTAAATAAAATTGTATTGTATGAAAACAACTGAACTTTCCACAGTAATGCATTTACTCGATTATAAGACAAGGTTTTTTCCCCCTAGTTTGTCATTCAAAAAGTGAAGAATTGTCTTAAATTAGCAAATTAAACTACTGCTGCTGAGGTTGACATGTTTACATTGTTTAATAGAGTATATTGGAGTCTTCTTACATTAACATATGAAGTTTTGGCTGTTATTTTGAAGAATTCAGAAAGGCAGGCCTGTGCAAATGATACTCGCCTTCGAACAGGCTCAGGATTTCCCGATATGCCGAAACGCTCAATGCAGTATTGACATTGCATGAACAATCATGTGACATTTGACTGGCTCAGCACTGAGAAACTATGATCTAGCCGTTACAACAATCTGTTGGTGTGAATTTTGTGAAATGCAGGAAGAAACGGCACAAAAGTTTATCATCTTACAAACTCTTGTTCTATTTGAGGAGGTTTGCAATAAAAGTTCTCATACATGTATGAGTACAAACATTATGCTGCTTTTTGAGTAAACATTCAAAAGCAGAAATGCTGTCCTTAAAAAAAAAATAATTCCTTGGTTCTGAACTTGGATCAATATTTTATTCGATTACAAGAGACTGTAATGATTTACTAAGTGGGTTGCAAACGAGATAGTTGGTCACTGTTCATTATTATAGTACCAGGTAAAAATGTTTCTAGCTTTTAATCAGCTATAGATCATGATTCTGACATTCAGGTGAAACAAGAAGGAAAATTTATTGAGAACGAAACAAAAGAAATCATACTAAAATGACTGTAATTGTTGTCACAAGAAAAAAGTACAGCAGCTAAATCTGTTGTGTGGAGATGGTACCAACAGACATCAGTAAATGGTGGGACGAGCGCAAGTTTGAGAATTGGGCTGAATCGTGATTGCGATCTTTACCTATGTACTAGTTGCTGTTATTACATATGACTTGCACCCTAAAACATATTGCAGTCTGTGTTCAGTTGCTCAAGCATAATACCACAAAAGGGTTGGAGGGGGAGTAGTGAGGAGGTAGCAAATTACGTTGTGTTGCCAACCGTGGGAATCTATATTGCATAGTTTAACGTTTCAGGAACATCTACCATTTTTAAACTGCAATATCCCTAAATCTGTTTAAACTGCAGTTTACCTGAATACATTTGTAGCCAGTATTGAATTGAATTTAAATTTGGTCAAATGCTCAACAAGAGTACTAATTTCTGCAGGAGACGATAAAAGCCTAGATAGGGGCCGGTGGTGGTCTTATTTGTTTCGTGCTGCAGTGTCGCCTATGCTCATCGTGACATATGACAGCAATGAAAAGGGGTGTGTCAGCTGTTGGCTCTACACAGCCAATAAGAGAGAGAACGCAGCAGGCAGATGATATATTCGAAAGCAAGAGACATTGTAACATTCCCATGTCAGTATAGAAGTGAAATTGAACAGTAACCACAATCTCAGAAATTGCAATATATTCAGAAGCAATAGCCAAATATTTGTGACAAAAAAAGTATTAATTTCACGGCTGTGCTTTGAGTATGATGAAGATTAAAAATAGTGATACCACTGGTGACAAGATTAGTAAGTGAAAATTTAGAAAAGAAAACACCTTACAAATTAATGTAAATCATTTCTTTTTCATTTTATTTCTCATAATATTATCTAAATGTAGATAATAAATGGCATAAATGTAGAATATGTATAATATTAACTTTTTAGACCCAAAATATGTTAAAAATTAATTTGTCTCAATAAGCCTCATGGAAAAAAAGAGGGTTGTCTTATAATAAGGGTCGTTTTATAGTTAGGTAAATATGGTATTTACTACTCTGCCTATTTATGAGTAGCTCTGTTACACCATTTTGTGCTGCTGTTGAAACTACACCACCTTCATCTGACTGGAAATCCTTATGCCTTATCTTCTTTCTGATTTGCTTCAAATGGTCTCCCCCCTTCCATCCCACCCCACACTGGAGTGATGGTCTTGTAATGATTGTGTATTTCATTATGTGTTACTTCATTTAAAGGTTCATTTTACACCTGCCAAAATATGTCATTAGTACGGGAAATTTGAACTACATTTGAATTCTTTCTGTTCCAAGACACAGACCTTATTTGTTTCACCTGCCAGTTGATAAGAAATAGTGACAGTGAAGGATAGTACGGTGTAGAAAGTTCATTTCTTGTGCTAGACTATCTGTTTTCATTCACATTTGCATCATTGAATGAGTAGAAGTTGTTTGTATTGAAAAGAGCAACCATTTGTTGGTCATAGATATCAAATCATAATCTAGATGTTCATTGGGAATGTTCATGTTAGTTTGATTCACAAGTAAATATGAAAAATCTTAAAAAAATGTTTTTGAAGGAGTATGGCATACATGTTTACATTGTGTTATCATTTGATGAGAGATGTAGTTACAGGTAGCTGCTGATTGTGTTGCTGTAGTAATTAAGCTATAAAATGAAGAAAGTTGCATAATATTAGGAAATTGCTATTCTAAATCTGTTCTGTGTTTTCCATACTTTCAGATAAATGCAGTTTTCATTAAGATCATCTCCATGATCTGTTTTGTATTTAAAAGGGTGTTTTTTTTTTTTCTCTTTAGGATCCATTGCCACCATTTCCTCTGTCAGGAATGTTAAATAAATCTGGTGGAAAGGTACGTCTCACTTTCAAAATGGAGCAAGATCAGGTGTGGATTGGCACTAAAGAACGCACTGACAAGATACCCATGACATCAATTAAGGCAGTTGTTAGTGAGCCAATTGATGGCCATGATGAGTATCACATAATGGTAATAGCCTCATTTCATTCATTATATCTTCATAGTTGTAGCCTATTTGTTGTGTTACTACACACAGGAATTTGGAAAATTCCTAGGTTACCTCTTGAAATATATCACTCCAATGTTTAATGATTTTATTTCACAGTCACATAAATACACAAAAATTATAGAAGGTACTAGTTCATAATGTTGACATGGTACATATTTTCTGAAGATATTGAGATTTTTGTTTCAAGTAGCAAATATTTTCTTGTTCACATTCACTAAGATTTTATCTCTCAAGGTACTAAAGAAAGTGTGCTGTTTTAAATGGAAGCTGTATAATTTTGTAATGACTTTTGCTGACTCCTGAAAATACTTTACAGTGATAAAGTCTAAATTATTTGCAAAAAAAGGTAACCTGTCAACATTATCTGTATGAGGCTGCACTCACTTGGCCACTTGCTCTCCCTCAGTCAACGCCTCGTTGTACCTGTTGTTGATCAAGACATAACACTCTTGCAGCATGAAACAATTTTGACACTCTTTGTATCAGTTTGTGTTCCTTGCTTCTTAAATCCCAAATTTATTTATTGATACACAATTTCTGCTTGTTGCTAAATGCCACAGTTACAGTCCTTGGGTATTAAAACTGCATATTTGTACTCCATATTGGACATCTCATATAAAATCAAAGATGCTGTAACTTACCAAACGAGAAAGCATTGGTTGTTGATAGGCATAATAAAAGACACACAAACACACACACAAATTTCAAGCTTTCACAACCCAAGGTTGCTTCATCAGGAAAGAGGGAAGGAGAGGGAAAGACGAAAGGATGTGGGTTTTAAGGGAGAGGGTAAGGAGTCATTCCAACACCGGGAGTGGAAAGACTTACCTGGCGGCTCCTCACATGCCAGCGATAAACTGCCTGTCACAAAATTTTGTCCAGCGAGTACATCCTGCAGAAAAAGGACGTTAAAGAGTGGCAATCTGGCAACACATTGTATTTGTGTTGTACTGTTGGTGCGCAGTGGATAGAGTTTTGGGTTATCACCACGGTCCCATTGATTGTTTCAACTGTCTATTTCTTATTTGTCTAACCACGTATTTGTTGTTTTCAGCATTACAAAATGTTATAAACTTAGGGTACATTTGACGTAAGAAATGGTGTATATTACAGTATGAAATGTCAGAATGAAATTAACAAATAAAAAAAATGCACCCCAACCCAGGACAGAACCCTCGGCCTTCTGCATGGGAACCCAAAACTCTAGCCACTGTGTCAACTGTGCAGCAGGATTAAACTGTCCTCTCAGATGTAGCTACCATACGTGTTGTTACAGTGTTGCCAGAGTGCCACTCCTTTTTCTGCCAGATATAATCGCCAGACGAAATTCTGTGAGAGACGTTTTTTTATCGCTGGCGTGTGATGAGTTATAGTTCAATCCAACCCAAAAATCCCATAATTTATGTGAACAATATTACGGGCAAAGGTAGATTGCTACTCACAGTAAAGCTGACACATTGAATGGCAGATACACACAAGAAGAAGACAGTTACATTGTTCAGAAGAGAAAATGTACCTCCCCCGACGGGTGCACGCACGCACATGCGCGCCCGCGCGCGCACACACACACACACACACACACACACACACACACACACACACACACACCAGGAATCCGTCACTCTATCACAGAGGGATCTTGGAAAGTAAGCAGGAGATACCAACAGATTTAACCATTAATCAGACTGTTAAATGTGTCAGTAGAATAGTTAAATTGGTTAGATCATTGTATGAAGGTTCTGGATTTAATTTCTAGACCCATAAATAGATTTAAAGGATTTGGAAGTTCTTTTACAGTGTACAGGTTGTCACACCGTGGAGTATTCATTTAGCAATTTACCTGAATATATTTAGCCATAGCCTTTAGATTATCTGTGAGCCAGAACAGTTTTAAAATGTGCTAGTGACATTCAAAAACTATTCTTGCAGGGAATTCAGCTTGGGCCAACAGAGGCCTCAAGATACTGGGTGTACTGGGTGCCAGCTCAGTATGTAGATGCCATCAAGGATGCCATTCTTGGAAAGTGGCAGTACTTCTGATTCTATTCTGTGGTGACTAAAAATTCAGAGTCCATTGTGGGTGCTTCTGCCCTTTCAAGTAAAACAGTTTTGTGGTGTGACTGTAATAAGACATGATATGTATTTTTCAGCACGATTTTTCATTCAACTCGATTGAAGTGGAGGCGTGCATCTGCAGTGAGAAAGTTACCAGACACTGATGTGAATATGTGATTTATCTGTATTGAGACTTTTAGGTCTTTTTTATGTAAAGCAAAATATAATACTCTTACTGTTGCTAGCACAACAGATTGGACTGATATATGTATTTATGAGTTATCAACCTCGCCTTTGCTTTCGATAGCTGGACTTTATGGTATGTCAGTTTATGAGATTGTTTAATTATGTTTTGTTGATTGTAACAATGATTGCTGTTAAATTTTTATGTTTTGATTATATATATGTAATAAATGCACAAATGAAAAACACTTTTTCTTTTAGTATGAACTGAGACTTGTTAATGGAATTACCAGGGCAGCTCAATCAAAATAGGCACTGTTTGATCTATATACTTTTCCCAGTGTTGTGTACTAGTTAAATACCTCCTTACTAGTGTTTGAGTGCTTCTTTAACTGTTTCACTGCTTTGAATGTGTGTATACAACTTGCTACACCATTCCCCACTTGTTGTGGACATCTATATGTGCGCCGCTTAGATTTTCCTACAGTGCTATGGGTGTTCCATATATCAGTAAATAAAATAGTTCATAGCATTTATCATACAAAATATGTGCCTCATTGCCTGCTATGACTTTTCCAAGTTTTGTCTCCTGTTACAGTGTTGTATACAGATTTTAACCTACCTCACTCAAATTTTGTGAGCATTTCATTACGCCATCTGACAAGCCTATTTTTTGAGCTTTGGTCAAATTGTGCTGAAATCATCAGGAACAGATGATCTTCAGAGTTAAATATTCATTCAAAATCAAATCTACTGCTAGTTTCAATTTGTCTATGATGCCTCCATTTCACAGTAAGTCACATGTGAATCATCTTCAATTGTGTTGGACAAAATTCATCACTGGAAACCTGACTCGCAACAAAAACCTGCAAACCACAATACTAAACAGTCTTTGCTGAAGGTAGTTGACTGCCAAATATAGAATGAAGTGATTTCAGACATTGTTGTTGAGTTAGGCATTTACAAAAATTATGAAAAATCCTCGGAAAACTTTTACATCAGATTTCCATATTTTTGCAATGTTGTTTCTTTGAACATTAATTGTAAACAAACTACCCAGCCATTTTCTGATGTGCCACATATATATTATTTTATAGGATGGTCAGAAAAAGTCTCAAAAGCTTGTAAGGATGTTTCAGGGTAGGTTGTTCTGAGAAATAACTTTTAAGAAAAAAACTGGTACATTGTGCCATTTCTAAGGAAATTAGTATGGAAGTTAGCCAGTCAGGCTGTTGTGTACATAAATTCAACCAGCTCATCGGAGATGGTGTCGCCAAATAACTTACCTGTAAGTGCTAATTAACTCAGAAGTCAGATAATTTTGGCTGAGTATGTTAGGCTGAATGACGGAAAGCATTTTCTACTGTGGTATTCATGAATGTTACTGTTGATTTGAACTGCAGTAAATTTTTGACAACTTTGCGAGGGAATAAATGTACTGTGCCTATTATCCAAATACCCAATTGATAAAGAAGTGAATCTGACAGACTAAAAATGTGTACCACACAGACAGAGTGAAAGACTGATTGTGGATACAGTTTTCTAGGCTATGGCTAAGTCATTTTTCCACAGTATCCTTTATTCCGAGAGTTCTAGTGACACAAGACCTACAGAACAACTTCTGTGAGGTTGTAAAGTGAGAGGTATGTGCTGGTGAAAGGCAGGTTAAGAGTTGGACCTAATATTGATTATTCTCCATTTTAAATATGCTTCACTGTGTGCTCTCCCTGGGTTTCTTAATACAACAGTTTGCACCCCCTCAGATAGGACAGGATGTTTAAAAAACAATAGACATATTAGAAAGTATTTATATCTTTGCCATGGCTAGGTTATTGGAGGAATGAATACATTGTCTAGTTTATATACATTCCTGATAGACATTGTCTTCTGTTTTCTTGGTTACGTGTTGTAAAACAGCTATTCCACAGCAGAAATCACTTTGTGTTCTGTAATTTACAAAGTGTAACTCCGCGAGGACAGTGCAAAGAAGTTTCTGGTTGATGTGCCAAACTGATCCTCCAAATGGGTGGAATAAGTACAGATGGTGTCAACAGTTTGTAGACACAGGATGTGTATGTAAAGGGAAGGGTCCTTGACTGCCCTCATGTTTCTGACAAAAATGTCACATTGATTCAAATGGCTTCCCAACATAGTCCTACAATATCAGCTCTTGTGATTCGGGACTTCTAAATGCCTACAACAATCATTTGGCATATCTTATGATGTTAGTTGGTTATGAAGCTGTGCAAGTTACAGCTGTTTCAGGCTCTGCATCACAATGACAAACGCAAACGTGGAATTTTCTGACAAGTTTCAGAATATTATTGTCAATGATCACACTTTTGCACAGCAAATCATCTTCAGCAATGAAGTGACTTTCCATCTTAGTGGGAAAGTAATCAAACACAATGTTTGAATGAGGCATACAGAACCCACATGGACACACTGAATATGTAGGAGATTCTCCCAAAATCAATTCATTTTTTGCAATATTCCACTTGTCTGTTTACTGCCCATTCTTCTTTGATGGAAACTTGGTTAACAGTCAGTAGGATTTTACGATGTTATGAAAGTGGATGGTTCCGAGGCTGAACAAGGACAACTTCATTTTTCACTGCAGTCACCAAGTGCATGAGTATATGAATGAAACCCTATCAAACTGTTGGTTTAGTTTTCAAACAGCTGGCAAATTAGCACTTCTCAGTTGGCCTCTATGGTCACTTGACTTGATGCTCTGTAGTTTCTTCTTGTGGGGTTTTGTTAAGAATAACGTTGATGTGCCAATAGTACCACTGAACATGGAGGAGTTGAAGAACTAAATCTATACTGGCTTAACATCAGTGACAATATACTTGCTGACCCGAGTAGGGGAGGAATTGGAGTACTGATGTAATATTGTTTATGTTGCTGGTGGAGGACATATTGATCATTCATAATCCAAACCCGAGAGATATGTAAATGTGTCCCAAGTTCCACAGTTGTATGTCTTAACATTTTAATAAATATATACATTCGAAAGATGTATATTCTTTTTGAAACACCAGCAAATTTGTCTCAGCCAATGAAGGTCAAAAATTAAATGTCTAAGAATTTTGACTAATCTATTTCATTGATTCCTGTATCATTGTGCATTATTTCTAATAGCATGGTCAGGCCTTGTGCAGTACTGAATTGCATGTATTGTGTTTTATCAAAATTAGGTGACCGTCCATATGCAGATAATCAGTTATTAATTTTCAAGAAAATAATTGGTATTTTTTCAGATGAGATTTCTGCATTAGTCATGTCCATAATACTACTTCCGTCATCATCAAATTGAACTATTTCTGCTGCTTGGATATATGACAGTGTATCATTTACATATTGAGAGAACAAGAATAGACCGAATACTGATACCTGTGCTGATAAGTCTCCATTTTAAAGGTTATGTTTTTTTGTGGACACTCCTGGGTTTTTAAAGCAACAGTTTGCACTCTCTTAGTAGTATTAAAACCAGTTATGAACAAGTACTTGACTAATGATGATTGAAACAAACAGCTGTATTGTAATCCAACGTCAGACTGCCATCAACATACGAACCACAATGACAAAGACCAATGAAGTCTTCAAATGGAAACATTACAACTTATTAAGCATGTTACAGCAGCATGTGGGATCAACAAAGTTGAGTGCAATGGGGCCAAAATCAACTGGATTCCATAACTCCCAGTAAAATCCCTCCAATGGTCAGGTGATGCTGCATTTTGGAGTCTCTGATGGAGTGGCAATGTTCAAGGAAGGAAATCTTGTAAGGTATGAATTCCTGAAAAAGTCTTCTACAAACTGTTTATCCTTTCACAGTTAAACAAATGTTAAATTTAATGGAAAGGATAGTTGCTACGTACCATATATTGTAGATACTGAGTTGCAGATAGGCATCTCCACTATATTGTGAGTAACAATTGTCCTTTTTGAACATTGTCATTATTCCATCTTGGATTTTCCATTATTTAAGTGTTAAATTTAGATGAAAGAGTTAAAGCATCAGACAGAGCTGTTAGAAACCTTGAAAACAGGTAAAGACAGTGTGGACAAGCAGGAAAAAGGAATTTGCAAGATGAGATGGAAGAGGATGCAGACAAGCCATCATACAGAGCTGGGATGCACTGAGGACTTAAATAGCTATTTCCCAGAACTTCTGTTAGTGTACTTTTTCTCAGCTTCTAATTTGTTAATTTGTCAGCTTCTAATTTGTTCAAAATCACAGGGTATACTTATTCGAGTGTTGTCCATATTTTAACATGGGGGATTTCTTATTTTGTAAAAATCGAAGAAGTTAGGGCCTGACATAAATCAAAAAGTGTAGGCAGTTTTTGTTTTAATGTTTTACAGAAATAACTGTTAACTTAAAACTAATAAAAATAATTTTAGAGATCCCTCTGTTAAAGTAGTTTCAAATGTATAACCTACAAGTCTCTTCTTCTTTTTAAATTTTATTCCTAATAGTTTTTTAGAGAAGATAACTTTTATAGGAATAAATTTTACATTGTTTAAGATAGGGATTTCCAAACCTGTCCCTTCCATTAAGCCTATGTAACTTCGTATCAGGGTACAACTTAACATGATATATACGTAGAATTGTAAAACCAAACTGTAGTATAACATATCCAGCATTGAGATGACTGTATGGGCAAGCCAATAAACTAAAAGAAATGACGAAACATATTCTTAGACGTCGTCTCATTATGAAAACAACAAACATGCTGTGAAAGCTATCGCTAAGGCGCAGCACGATCTACAGGGTACTGCCTGCCATGTAGCACTCAGAGCCCGCAGGGGTCTGTGACCTCGCGTGGCCCAGATCACTGCATTCGACGCAGCTAGGTGGACATGCCACACTACCGAGGGGGCGCATGAGACACGCCGCACACCAGATGTTAGTGTGGGGGATGCACTTCCCACTGCACCATCTACCACCCTCACTGAAAGATTTTCACAGATGTCTCGCTTGTGTTTGTTATATACATTTTAAATTGCTACTGTGGATGTTTGATGACAACTGTGTGTCTTACTTTTGTAACAATACACTGGATTTTTAGTTCTGATGATTCATTACAGTTGAAACCTTATATAACATCTATGATCAAGACATTTGTAAATAAAATGACATATTTTTCTAATTACTAAATTTAGAACATAAGCTGAGGCTGAAATAACGCTGAAAATATTTTCCCTGCTGGTCAGTAATAATTTGGCAATAAACAGTGTTTTAAAAAACAGTGTACGTAAATCAAACATATGCAACAAAATCTGCAATAAATGAAAACTTTTGTACGCCACAAACAACGGAAAATGAAGCCAAATGTCTGAAGAGAGTTTCAGCATTAGTTTTCACTCATTTGTGTCTGACAGAGTTACTATGAATAAAAAGAACGCATCAACATTTTCCAGTGTAAAAGTGACAATCTTGTGTTGAGAATAAAACCGGCAGAACTAATATTTCTTTCAGAACCAGAGCTAGATGCTTGTATACACAATATTTTTTGTCAGTCTTCTGAAGAGTTGAAAAAAATTTTGCCCACTTGCTTTCCAGTAAGAAGCCATGTTTTCTTCCTTTTTGCAGTTTTATTTAAAAATCCCCCCAGCTCATTTATTGGAGTAAGACTATCATTGACTTCTGCAAACAAATCATCTAGTTCCGACCAATCTTGCTCTTTGTGCTCAGTGAGCCACACAGGACCAAATACCACAGATGGTGACTGATAGTCTGTACCACTGTCTGCATAGAGAAAAATAATGCTAAGATTGGTAACAAAAGGTACTAAATGGAAGTGAAGTAATGAACATTACTCGCAATACAAAATGCAGTAATGAACTCTTCACTTTGTGAACAATGAGACATATACATACCTGAATCATCACTTGTACTTTCGTCTGGAGAGTACGAATCCTCTTTGTCAGAATCGTTAATTTCAGATCCTGCATCTCCATAAAGAATATCTAAGATCTCTGCCTTCATCAACTTGCTGCGTGATATTTACACGATCGTAAACACTTGTGAATGAACTGCAGGTAAATTTGTCTTTCCAGTGCTCACAGCTGCTCCCAGAATAAGATAGCCGACACGTGCTTGCCTCTTGTGGTAGAAGAGTAAAATACCTCCACATTAGTTGACGAAATTGCTTTGGAGACGCCCTTACGGAGCCAAATAAAGGCTCGCCCGTACGGTATACGGGCGCCGTCGCCAACGTTAGGGCGGCCGCGCCAGTATGGTGTACGGGCACCGTGCTGTAAGTGTTAACTTTTCCTCTAATTATAATTTGAAGGGTCTGTGTAACAGTCCTATTTCAGAGACTTCTCTGTTCTGTGGCACCTGACTCAAATGTTGTAATAGTATCATCTTCCATTCCTTGAAGGACTGCAAAGATTCTCATCTTTTAAATGCTATAAAATAAACTACAGTGTATAAGAATTGCAGTAATAGTATAGCATACATGCCATAAGCAGAGAAATTAGTTCGTTCATCACCTTGATATCAGTTCCTTCCATTTGGGCCATTTCTCCCTTCTCAGACAGCTTTTCGCATAAAGCCGAGTATTGGCTTCCACCGATTCTAATGATGTCAACCATTTATTCTATTGAGTGTCACTGGACAGTTCTAGGGGTCTGTCAAGAGCATAAAGGAGGCCACTTTTCTTTGCATAATTGACAAGTTCTTTCGCTGCAGTCTAATGGATGATTGATGCACATACAGCGTGTCTTAAAAGTTTCGGGTCAAAATGAAAGAGGTGATAGTGGGTCGACACCCGATTATATTGAGATAGGGGACCAATGATCAGAAATGCGTATTTATTCTGTTTACGGACATACAAACAGTACTCCGCATGATGACAATGTAGGACATTGTAATTATTCAAAGTGATGACTGTCAGTTTCAATTCACACATGGCAACTGTGCATGAAGTTCTGCTGCACTCTCTTGTAGATTCCTGGTGTCTGTGGTACCAGGATACAGGTAGCTTGGACCCTAGCAAGCAGGTCTACATCCATTTCTATGTGGGTTTCTCACATGCACATCTTGATGTAACCCCAGAGGAAAAAGTGTAGAGGTGTGAAGGCCCCGTAAATGATCAAAGATTTGGTCAAACTTGTCTATGCTTGCCAAATATTTGATTGAGTAGGGTGCTGTTTGACCTACTTGTCAAGTATAGTGTGTGTTTGAGAGGTATTTTGACTGACAGAAAGTTTGACAAGATGGTGAACATTATTTATGTTAATGATTTGCCGCATATGTTTAGTGAAAAATGGTTTTGTTACAATTTATCTCACTATATCATGAGTTTCCACAACTATAGAAATAGCAGTCACTGGTTAAAAAAAATAGCATTGATAGATGCCAAAATTGTAGAGGTATCACATCTTTCCCAGCTACATATTATGCTGGAAGAGATTATGAACAAGGTCATTATTTTACACGTAACATACAAGCAGGAGTGCAGAAATAAAAGAAATCGAAATTCTCCAGTTTTTCCAAGGACGATGGGGTCTCTATGTTCCTGTGTTACAGAATTTTAATGAACTGTCAATAGAGGAGCAAGTAGAAGAGAATAAATTTTCACATACATATGTGTTTGTTTTCAGTTGAGGGTGAAGTAACTCTAATCTACCCATTTAATGTTTCATTGTCCATCCGCAGAAAGTAGTTGTAACCTTCAGGTTCCGAGTGCAACATTTCCATTTACAGGTTTTCATGTGTATATTTCTCCCTCATTTTAAACCTTCTCTCGACCAGCTTCTTCTTCTTCTTCTTCTTCTTCTTTAAACACAGTGCCAGAGTCAATGATAGAAGTGCTTTGTCTACATTTGTAACCATTCCCACTAGTGCCGAAATACAGCATGCATGAGAAGCATCTGCTTTAAATGTAAGGTTAAACTGACAAGCTTTCATTGTACGTGTATGAGCTTGTTTCACACATACAGGGCTAGATGTGAGCAATTTTGACAGACAAGTTTTTTGTTATTACGTCTTTAACAAGTTTTTAGAAGTTTCATTGTCCATTTGAAGAAAGTTGATATAATCTTCTGCTTCTGAGAGTAATATTTCCTTAGCAGACTTTCATGAGTTAAATCCCTCTCTCACTTTAAGCCATTCCCTGGACCAGTGTCATGTTTTCATCTTCTTCTTCAAACACAGTATCAAAGTCAATGACAGGACTGTTTTGTCGACATTTGCGGCCATTGTCACTACTGTCAAAATACTCACAAACATGAACAGCATCTGTTCAAAGTGAGGTTCAACTGAGAAGTTTCATTTGTACTCGTACGGGCTTGTTTCAGAAATCCGTAGCTGGACAAGGACTCATTTGACAAACAGGTTTGATCGTTTGCGGGGGACTTCAGATCCGATGATCACACTGGCCATAGCACAGGACCTCTACTTCCCATCCAATGATGGGGGTATGTGTTAGTCTGGTGCTTGTGAACATTAACTTCAAAGTGAATTGGTGCACCACCGAGTTGAAACCACATCCTTTCACAGACAACAAGGGGTACAGTCTCCAAGAACTGTGGCAGTACATCATGCAGGAAAAGGAGATAATGTGGACCAGTGAAATGGGGAGGCAGCAAATAAGGTGATCTTGGACAATGCCGGCCCATATGTTGACAGAGAATTGTTGCTGGCAGCCACCAATGTGGGTGGCATAGGGACTGCCCTCACGCCAGACGCAGCTGTTGCAAGTTGAAATGAGCATCACAGGCGAACGAGGCTTCATCTATGAACATTGCAAACTATAGGAAGTTTGGCATTGCAGCACTGAGGTGGATAATCCATTAACAGAAGTGAACACAGCACTCAAAATCCGTTAGACCCATGCCATGTGGCATGAATGCCCTGTCTCTTGGAAGTTGGTATCCACAAAGATAAACTTTTTCCGGTTATGATTTTGCCTGTTGAGAAAGCATTCTCTGCACATTTGTACTGCTTTATGGGCACTACATCTTGCTGTACCTTACATTAAATGCATGTCTGCCAACTCTCCTGACGAATTACTTTCCATTTCTGACTACATGTCATGCACTGTACGCAGTAATGCACATTACGTGGACACATCACAAGCTGTCTGATGTAATGGATGACTGACACCAAGGATAGCGGTGTTCGTGCGGCACAGGTTAATGGGTTGGTTTTGATGCATGCGGTCGCCACATAGCACACATGCTGTGAGCTAAGATGTGTACAATATGTATGATGCACAGCAGCGGTCTGCACTGTTTATCAACTGCTGCCTGTTTCCAGTCTACAACAGATTCCCAGGATCTTTGTGAGAATGCAGCAGAATTGCACGCACCATTACAATGCTTGAATTTATGATATTTGCCTGCTTTATTTCTTCACTGATAGTCCTCTGTGTCGATGTACTGCGTTGTTATACTAGCTGAAAAATGAGGAGGTTGAAGTTCAACACTGACTAGTGTAAATGATGTAGCCAGTAGTTGTGTTTCACAATTCTTTAGTTTCATTGTTAACCCCGCCCCCCCCAATATTACACAGTTATATGGCCAGTTCATTATTGCTTAATGATAAACCTTATTAGTGCATTGCAGGCAAGCATCAGCATACCACTACAATAGTTTGCTGTAGAACATCTATATGCAACAAAAACCTAACCACACAATTCTTGAAGAATAATATGGTATGTTTGACACTATTTCCCAAATAAATTGAACACACACTGTCATTGTTTTAACACATGGCCTATTGGTGTTACACTAATTGCACTGTTAAGGTAATTCATTATCATTACTCTACCTGATACAGACTTCTCCTCTGAAAATCGACCATGGACTGACCGAGTCGGGACCTAAAATAGAGCCTTTATATATCCTCACAATAACAGGCAGTAAAACTATAAATTGTTTGATGTTTAATTTACAGAAATTACAATTAAAACGTACCACATTCAATTAACTGAATACACGGAAAAATTATTTCTTTTTAACAGTTTATTCTGCCACAAATGTTAAGACAAATTATTTGTTTAAATAATGAAATTAACAGACACATTGATACAAACAATGCTTTTGACAAATCTGGTAATTATTTTGGAATTAATTAGGGGCTAGCTTTGCTAATTGTTTTCAAATAGAGCCAAATAAATACTTTAAGAATCTTAGTAGTTCTTGTTCCAAATGTTTATAGGTAGTATAAATTTATACTTCTTTATTAGTCAACAATGGAATTTAAGTCACAAAACAATTACTGATTTCACCCTATAACAAAAGTATTAGCTAGGAATGGTCAAAATTAATTAGGACATTAATTACATACACAAAACTAAGCACAAAGTTAGACCTGGTGGCATATTTCTTAAGACTGAGGACCAACCTTTCTCTCTTATGAAAATACAGATTATACTCATGTATATTAATGGTAATTAGTCAAAAATGAAAATAAAATTGATTTAAGGAGGCAGATGGCAAAATAAGAAAAGAAGATCGTAGTTTGCTTCATCACATTACCGCCTCATTGGGTTGACCAGATAGATATTGCAAATAGCTGACTGGGCGATACAGTGACACAGGTGACATCAGAATGTGGGTTTAACAGTCTACACATAAATGAACATTACCGGTACATAAGAAATCTTATCAAAAACTACAGTACACATGTTTTTCAAATTTCTACTTATATGAACTGGCCACATGAAATCCCCATACAAAATATTTGCATATACTGTATTGTTGGAGGGCTGTTTGAAATGTTATCAGAATCACCACAAGATGTCGGCACTAGCACAATGAGTTGTTCACGTGATATTCATTGGCCTGTTGCCGCATCAGTGCTTTTGGAAGAGAGCTGTGGTGGTGACATGGCTCTGTTGTTCCTCCCACGTAGTGATTTGCAAAGATCGACAAAATCAAGATTCGATCATTGATTAAGTACTTCGTAAAGAAAGGTATGAAAGAAAAGGACATTCATGCCGATTTCCAGAATACACTGGGGGACTGTGCTCCCTCATTTTCAACTGCTGCCAAGTGGACAAATGAATTTAAATTTGATTGGGAGAGCTTAGAGGATGATCCACGCAGTGGTTGGCCAAGATGTGTCACTACTCCAGAAATAATTGCACAAAATGGTCATGGGGGATCGCCAATTGAAAGTGTGTGTGATTCCTCACGCTTGTCAGACATCATTTGAAACGGTAGATCACATTTTAGTTGAAGAACTACAAATGAAAAAATTATCTGCAAGATGGGTGCCGAAAGTGTTGACACGTACCGTTGCTATGGCAACAGTACACAAACTAAAGTAAGAACTGTTGCCACACCCACCTTATTCACCTGATATGGCTCTGACAGACTTCCATCTCTTCCCAAACCTTGTAAGCACTTTTTTTTTCTATTCTGTCCTGAGAACTTTTCAAACCACCTTAGTACAATGGCACTAAATATTCACAAATTATATTTTTAATGAAATTAAGCATCTTTATCGTATGTGATTTCCTTTTTTGATAAACAAAGATTGCATTCTAAGATACATATCACTTTATACAAGTCCTGTCTCGCTGCAAAAAATAAATTATCCTGGGTTGCGGAAAGCTAAATTGCACTGCACATTGCAGTTCATTGTTAGACAGCAATTTTCACTTGCTCAATATTTAGTACTTTTCACAAACGTTTTCTCTCTTTTAATGAGCTTTAACACATTTCCTCACCAAGTCGTCCACACCTTCAACAGGTCCAAGTGGCAGTTAGTTAGGAAACACACTGCCATCAGTTCCTTTGGAGGTGGTTCTCCTCTGCCGCAGTACATGAAAAAAATTCACTACCTAGCTCTTTGTCCAAATATTTCAGTTTGTTTATTCTAAGCTGAGAGAAATCTTTCACAGTACCCTTCATAGAGTCAAATCTCTCTCCTCCCCAAAATTCACTCAAAATTCTCTTATGCTTCTCTTCCGACCAATATTCACCTAAAAATGCTTTCTTAAAGCTATGCCATGAAGTACAACTATCAGCTATTTGAGCTGCCCATCCATAAGAGGTTTTCAAAAAACCTCTCACAAATGACACTTTCTCTTTGTCGTTCCATTTTTCAGGCAAATCATTAAATTCCCTAATGAAATCTGGTGGATGCACTTCCCCATTTGGTTAAAGATTATTAAATTTCTTACAACTAACAAATGAAGGACCCTTTGGGTCACTACAAACTCTATGCCTTAGATTTTGTACCTCTTCCACCTTTTTCTCTATTAGCCAATTTTGAATCTACAATTTTTATTTACTTGTACCAGTTTTTCCTCTACCACTACTGCACACATGATTTCTACCTCCATTTCTAAATCATTTTTAATCTGATCAATGTGGTTCTCAAGTTTAACCCTATTTTCAGCACAAAATTTCCTGGCTGCTTTGACTTCATCTTTACACTGTTTCTCGAAAGCCTCCACCCTCCTACTATAGTCATCACAAAGCCTCTTTCTCTCTTCTACATATTTATGCTCATTTATGTTAATTTCTCATTAGTGTTATGTACTACTTTCTCTATCTTTTCATCACAATCTTTAACTACTGCCTCAGCCTTCTTATTTAATTCTGAAACATTATAGATGACTGCCTTAATCTCCTTTTTAATTGCTTTCTTCAGTTCATTCTTTAAGCTAACTATGTCATTTCTAAAGCTATCAGTTTTCTTTACCACGCCATTAATGTCTTCTTTCATACTATTTTCCACCCTACTAATGTCTTCTTTTGTACACATACCACTCATAATTTGCATTAACATCACATCCAATTTTCCATCTGCGATAAACTGTTGCCTTCATGCAGACTTTCACTACTAGATTCCTTCCCCTTAGCCTTAATGATTACATCCACTTCAGTACTGTTTTCATCCATTTCACTCACATTGCCCCACAATGGAGATAACACTTTTATCATTTTGTCTACAATAGGATTTTTGTCCACATCATTCAAAGTTACATTCATGTCCGATTTATAGCCACTATCATCTACAGAACCAGTCTTTTGGTTTATTTAAAAACTTAACCTCCACAGCTGTGTTATCAGTTGCATCACTCACTTGTTGTCCATTCTCCCCCATCACACTGTCTTGTTTGTTAAGGCCACTCGTTATGTATCACTTAATATAAAATAGCTTTTCCTACGAATTACCTTGTTTTTATTGGTTACCCTGCTGCTGCTGTGGTTGTCATCTCGATTTGTCACCTTCACAGCCGCTAGAAGTTGTAAGTTTCTCAGTGATGTGTGTTGTTTATCCCGGTCGGCTGCATCCACCTGTGTGCTGATTGGTTGCTCTTGTACTCAATGGCTGCTTCCATAGAACTCACTCGCTGATAGGCTGCTGCCATACTGTGGCCATGAAACACATGCACTAATTGGCTGTTGCACTTCCCTCTTTAATAGTGGCTACATCAATTCTGATATTTCAATATTGTCTGTTCACTGCCCTTGACAAAATTCTGATGCCACATGTACCACACACTCACTTCATTAAAATCACTGCATTGCAAACCGTTATTGAGTTCACTGTTCAAAGTTCGTGAGTCCTTGCTTATCGTATCCAAATACAATAGTCCTCTCCCGAAAGGCCATCATATGTGAGGTTCGCTTGCTTTATTTCTTCATTAATAGTCCTTGGTATTGATGTACTGCTTTGTTATACTGGCTGAAAAATGGGGGATGGAAGTTCAACACTGACTACTGCAAATGATGTAGCCAACTGTTGTGTTTCACAGTTCTTTACTTTCACTGTTCACAACAACCTCCCCCCCCCCCCCCCCCCCCCCCCAGTATTACACAGTTACATGGCCAGTTCTCTATTGGCTAATGATAAACCTCATTAGTATGTTGCAGGCAAACATCAGCATACTGCTACAATAGTTTGCTGTTGAACATCTATGAGCAGTAAAAGCTTTACCACACAATCCTTGAAGAATAATAAGGTATTTTTTGTAACATTCACTAGGCTGATGTATCACCTTGTAAAATCCCCTCTGCAGAATGACAAACACTAACTTATAACGCACTGGACCCCTTGGTCTGTCTGGTATGATAAGCGGTAGATTTACAGGGGTGCGTGGCATGTAATCTTTGTGACTTACACTATGTGATCAAAAGAAACTTGGCTGGAAATGACTTATAACTTTGTGGTGCCCTCCATTGGTAATGCTGGAATTCAATATGGTGTTGGCCCACCCTTAGCCTTGATGACAGCTTCCACTCTCGCAGACATACATTCAAATAGGTTCTGGAATGGGGAATTGGGGAAAGGCAGCCCATTCTTCGTGGAGTGCTGACCTGAGGAGAGGTGTCGATGTCAATTGGTGAGATCTGGCACAAAGTTGGTGTTCCAAAACGACCCAAAGGTGTATAGGATTCGGTTCTGGACTCTGTGCAGGCCAGTCCATTACATGGATGTTATTGACGTGTAACCACTCCACCACAGGCTGTGCATTATGAACAGGTGCTCAATCGTGTTGAAAGATGCAATCACCATCCCTGAATTGCTTTTCAACAGTGGGAAGCAACAAGGAGCTTAAAACATCAATGTAGGCCTTTGCTGTGATAGTGCCATGCAAAACAACTAGGGATGCAAGCACCCTCCTTGAGAGACACAACCACACCATAACACTGCCACCTCTGAATTTTACTTTTGGCACTACACACTCTGGCAGATGACATTTACCGGGCATTCACCATACCCACACCCTGCCATCAGATTGCCACATTTTGTACCACGATTTGTCACTCCACGCCATGTTTTTGCACTGTTCAATTGTCCAATTTTTATACTCCTTACACCAAGCGGGGCGTTGTTTGGCATTTACTGGGGTGTTGTGTGGCTTATGAGCAGCTGCTCAACCATGAAATCCAAGCTTCTCACCTCCTGCCTATCTGTCATAGTACTTGCAGTGGATCCTTATGCAGTTTGGAATTCCTGTGTGACGGTGTGGGTAGATGTCTCCTATTACACATTACGACCCTCTTCAACTGTTGGCGGTCTCTTGTCAGTCAACAGATGAGGTCGGCGTGTATGCTTTTGTGCTATGCATGTCCCTTCACTTTTTCACTTCACTATCACATCAGAAACAGTGGACCTAGGGATGTTCAGCAGTCTGGAAATCTCACATACAGACGTATGACACAAGTGACACCCAATCAACTGACCACATTCGAAGTCCGTGAGTTCCGCAGAGTGCCCCATTCTGCTCTCTCACGATGACTAATGTCTACTGAGATCGCTGATATGGAGTATGTGACGGTAAGTGGTAGCACAATGCACCTAATATGAAAAACATATGTTTCTGGGGGTGTCCGGATATTTTTGATCACATAGTGTACCTGCGTGGTGGCAGCGTAGTCGGCCTCTGCATTTTCTCGACCTGTAATCTTACCAGCAGTTCAGCTGCAGGTACATTATTCGGCACCCTGTGGATTCTAGACTTAGCAAATACGTAGATCTAATGTTTTTGGGAGGGACTCCAGTGCTACTAAATAATGCAAGGCAGCTCCGATAAAAACAGTTATAAAGGGTGTTACAAAAAGGTACGGCCAAACTTTCAGGAAACATTCCTCACACACAAAGAAAGAAAATATGTAATGTGGACATGTGTCCGAAAACGCTTACTTTCCATGTTCTAGCCCTTTTTATTACTTCTCTTCAAATCACATTAATCATGGAATGGAAACACACAGCAACAGAACGTACCAGCGTGTCTTAAAACACTTTGTTACAGGAAATGTTCAAAATGTCCTCCGTTAGCGAGGATACGTGCATCCACCCACCGTCGCATGGAATCCCTGATGCACTGATGCAGCCCTGGAGAATGGCATATTGTATCACAGCTGTCCACAATACGAGCACGAAGAGTCTCTACATCTGGTACCGGGGTTCCGTAAAGGAGAGCTTTCAAATGCCCCCATAAATGAAAGTCAAAGAGGGTTGAGGTCAGGAGAGCGTGGAGGCCACGGAATTGGTCCGCCTCTACCAATCCGTCGGTCACCGAATCTGTTGTTGAGAAACATACGAACACTTCGAGTGAAATGTACAGGAGCTCCATCGTGCATGAACCATATGTTGTGTTGTACTTGTAAAGGCACATGTTCTAGCAGCACAGGTACAGTATCGCGTATGAAATCATGGCAGTGAATTGAGGAAGTACAGTACATACTGACGAAACTAAAATGAGCTGTAACATGGAAATTAAGCATTTCCGGACACTTGTCCACATAACATATTTTCTTTATTTGTGTGTAAGGAATGTTTGCTGAAACTTTGGCCTTACCGTTTTGTAACACCCTGTAACTACTCAAGTCAGATAGCAGTCAGACAGATATGCCCCTCTAAGTGGCTGTTGGAAATTGATTGCAACTGATTGTCTCAATCAGGCTAATCCCAGTTTTGATTGTATTAATATAATTCACTCAGTTGCCCTGTAGGTCTTTTAGTACACAAGGCCAGGATCTTGTATTACTGGGTACCATGGAACTCAGTCTTTACTTACACTTGATACCCCACATAAAAATAAGCCTGATCATAAACAATTGGTCATAATGATCATTAGCAGAAAACAAAAGCAGAACTGCAACACCAGGAGAAAACACAGCAGCTGATTACCGTGTGCAATGACTGTTGTGTTGTTGCGTGTAATAAGCTTTGCTCAGCTAACTACTTGTGTTTCTGTGCCTCAGTAATTGTCACATATTAAGATAAACATTAATTCACAGTCAAAATAACTTTACCACCTACACGAATGTTCCTTTGTTACCGTCTTATTCAGATTTAGCCAAAAAGCAAAGCTTAGTTGGTAATCTTGCAGGAGCGCAACTGGCGGCCCTCTGTAGTGGTCCACAGTCGAAGCACTAGCCTTTAACAACACCGTGCTGTGCGCCCCTTCTCCCCCACTAAACTGCTTGTGACACCAGCCACCTTTTCTTCCCTTAAAACACATACATTTTACCTTATACTTTCAATGTTTCTTTCTGTGCATATACACTTTTGATTTACAATCTTCTGCAAATTTTACTCTGGTCCTCTCCTCTAATTTAAAGTTTTTTCAAATGAACTACTTTTTTACATTTCGGCAGCATCTGGTTGGACCAGTCCACCTTCTCCATTCCTAAGGGGTGTCTGGCTATGGATGCCCGTCATGTTTCTAAGGTACCCCTGGCTTTTCTGTGTCCTTCCACCTTCGCGTTCTTTGCAAGTCACCATGCTGGCCTACCGCACCCTGACTCGGCTCTCATCGTAACCCTTCGGCACGCTACCTCCGCTCTGGTTGTCTGCTATACCACAACATTCTAACCAGTGCTTGCTTAATTAAAAAGGCTATAACTTTAGCTTCATGTCTCGTACAACAACCGGGTTTCTTTCTGAAGCCACCTCATATTATTAGCTATTGAGCAAAGTTCTTAAAACTATTGCTTACCAGAAGCATGGTCATTTGTGCACAGCACTTTGCCACATTTTATCCCGCCTCCATTTTTCGTGTAAAGTAAGCTTGCCTTTTTCAGAAGCAGTGTACATAGATATGTTACCTTCATAGTACTTTAAAATTATATCTTTATGATTACCCAATTTCATTTTTTCACTTCTTTGTTTCTCATTTGATACACCTTCAGTCTTCCTTTTCAATGATTAAGCTTAATACTACTGATTATCATTTCTCTGCCCAGCACACCAATTTCCATCCCACTTACTACTATTGTCACTTAAATACTGGACACCAATCACTTTCTTATTAGATATATACAGTCAGTTTCCAATTACTGTCTTTGGTTGCCTATCACACCAACTGTGAACTTTCCAACCTACGGATTTGAGGCCTCAGCATCATTCATGCCACCTCTTACACTTCTTTTTCTGTTTGCTTAAATTTGTTACTTTATCTTGTATAATACCCCTTTATTCCCAACCTTCACACTGGCATATTACTTTTGTATGTCTACCAGAAATGCACTTTCAGCTCCTCTCTTGTGCTCTTAAATTTTTGAATCACTTTAATATATGTACAGGACTATTCTAATGAGTGTCTGGTGCTCATGGCTGCTTAGTCCATTCCACACATCTTACAGAACTCTACTTTCACATCTTACAACTACGTCATAGAGTATTGCTGCTTTAACTACTGCTACAGAAAAACAAACGTAACGCTTCTTTAATAGTTAGTGCTTTCTGTGGTCTCTGATCATTATTCCTCATCTTTGCTCTCTACTCTCAATTCATCTCACATTCCAGCAGTGTGTAGTACTAGCCTCCATCTTCCTTCATCCTAAAATTTAACCCTTTTCTTTAACTTTAAATACCCCTTTATTGCACCTAATTTCTGTTACTCTGCATTTCCACAACTACTTCTCTCCACCCAGAGTCTTGTCCTCCCTCCTTTTACACTCCTGTGAAGAATCTTTGATACACAAATGGTTAGTACACGAGACTGAAGCACAGGAAGAAAGAATTGCTTCAGACTGCTGAGGTGCACACAATCACAAATTGTGAAGTCTCTCCTAGACTGAGAGACTCCCTACGCTTAATTATCGCTCTCTCTCCCTCACATACCTCTTCAATTCTATTACATTCGTTAGTCCAAAATCTCGCTTGGAACCAGGATAGACGATTCAATAGGTGTTAATATGTGGTGAACTCTCCACCAAAAATGGGCCATGATACACTAGCAGAAATTTCTTTGTCTATTGGGACACCATTTTCGATCAATCTTTGGTCTTGACTAGTACGAAATCCCCTGGCTTAAACACAGTTGCCTGAGCCATAACATCATGTCTTTTCTTTCTTTCAGCTGCCCGTTGACACATTCTTTCTCTGGCCAACTTTTCTATTTCATTTTTAGCTAGAAATCTGCTCACTGGAAAAACTACTTCACTCCCAATAACATTCGTTGGTTTATGTCCAAACATTAATTCACATGGCGCAAAACCTGTTGCTTCATGCCATACATTACTGATTATCTCTTCAAAATTTACAATAAAGTTTGCCCAAGTTGTGTTTCTCCTGTGACAATAAGTCCTACGTAACCAGTTCAACTCCTTCATGACCTGCTCACGGGCATTCCCATGAGGAAAATATGGGGAAATTCTGACATGACTCAGTCAATGTCACTCCAACATTTCTGTAAACCTGTGGGATGTAAACTAAAGGATACTGACTGGCAATAAAGCAGCTGGCTTCCCCATTTGCACAAAATAATCTTTCTCCAGTTTTCCAGTCAGTATCCTGGTATTTGTCCTCCTAATTGGGTACAATTTTACGTGTTTTGCAAACACATATAACACTACAAAAATATAGGCACAACCACCCCTGGGTACTGGGAGAGGTCCAAACAAGTCTGCCGCAATTAGTTCTCGAAGTCCTTCTACTCGCACATTCTGACGCAAACCTTGAATGGGAACCTTAACTGCTCTCACCTTTTGACATTGACCACAAGCTTAGTCTCCTCTCTGCACCCTTCGCCACATGTTCTCAAATATTACCACTTCTTGTAACTTTGCAATGCACTTTCGTACCCTATAATGTCCATGACTTTCATGCACTAGGTCTATTAATTCATCTACATATTGCTGCAGAAAACAGATTTCCACTCTTCCTGATCCTCTATCCTCCTCCTAAACAATAAGCCTTGAGGAATTTTATAAAATATTTGCACTTTGTGATCTTGCTTTGATCCTAAAATTTGCTTGACATATCCTAAATGTTCATCCTGATTCTGCTGTCTTCTTATATGCTTACATACTCGCCTAATTACGGCCTCATGGTTCGATCCTGTCATCATCAATACTCGTAAACCATCCAAGTTTTCCTTTTTCTCAAGCTCTCTTCCCCTTATCAGCATTCCTGATAATGCACCTTTAATCATGTTATCCCATCCTTTAATGTATCTAATTTCCATGTCAAACTGCTGTAGATACATCGCCCAATGTCCCAGTCTAGTACTACGCAAACAACATCGCTTCATAGAGCAGAATGACCTCCTGTAGGTCCGGGAGTTCGAATAGGCCCAAGGTATTCCTGCCTGTCATACGAAGCGACTAAAAGGAGTTTCACACATTTCGGTCTTTATGTGATGGTCCCCTGTGGGGTTTGACCTCCATTCTTCAAAATTTTCCCGAAGAGTGAGCCAATTGGAGAAGGGCACCTTACAAGGTGCATCATGTCCATCGTGCATTGAGATCTTTAGCCCACTTTCTTGTTGTCGCATTGCAGTCTTGCCCATCCTCCATCTCTTGGGCAAGGACACCTTCCTGGGTGCATTTTCCACCATGCACTATGCAGTGTTAATTTCTACGTTGACGATGACTATGGACTTCTTTGCACCTTATGTCCAACACAGTAGCCAGTCCGTTGTTGTGGGGCCGCCATGTACCCTTTTGGTTGTAGCCCCCTGACCACTCAGGGATCGCTCTGCTGATGCCTGCGCCATTAACTCCCCACGTATGCCATGGGGTGGATGCCCATCCCCCTGGGGCATCGGGACGCCCGGCAATGGACATCCTGCCAGGTGGCCTTTGCTGCAGCTGGGTGGCGCCCGTGGGGAGGGCCCTTGGTTGGAGTGGGTGGCATCAGGGCGGATGACACGCAGTGAAGCGTAGTTTATGATCTCTTGCTGGTGGTGCACCACCAGCAGTCTCTAAGTGACCGCGAGCTCAATATAACGCCTAGAAGTACACCCCCAAATCGGTCCCCTCCCTGGCCACACCATGGGAGGAACGTCAGGCTAAGGGTAGCAGTGGATCATATTTGCCCCGGTACCTTGTTCGAGAGCTGATGGGGAATCTTTCACGATGATGAAGCCTCAGTTTTTTGTTGAACATTTAGAGGACAAGTTTGGGGAGATGGAGGGCCTGTCCAAAATGAGATCTGGGTCAGTCTTGATCAAAACAGCATCCTCTGCCCAGTCATGGGAGTTACTCGCTTGTGACAAGCTGGGGGATGTTTCTGTAACCATCATGGCCCATAAGAGCTTCAATATGGTCCAGGGTATTATATTCCACAGAGACCTTCTTTTGCAGTCTGACAATGAGCTACACACCAATTTAGAGAGGCGAGGTGTACATTTCGTCCGGCATGTCGACTCTTGGACTTTGAGAGTGATACATTACCTGAGAAGGTCAAGGTGATAATCTACCAATGTGACGTGAAGCCCTATATCCCTCCCCCGACGGGATGCTTTAAGTGCTGGAAGTTTGGCCACATGTCTTCCTGCTGTACTTCCAGCGTCGCATGCTGAGATAGTGCACACCCATAACATCCCAATACTCCATGTGCCCCGCCTCCCATCTGTATCAACTGCAGAGAACACCATTCGCCTTGCTCGCCTGACTCCATGATTCTCCAGAAAGAAAGGAAAATCAAGGAGTACAAGACCCTGGACAGACTGACCTACACTGAAGCTAAGAGAAAATTTGAACTCGTGCATCCTGTGCAAATGACATCATCTTACGCCGCCGCTACAACAGTTCTGGCACCATCAGCTCTGCCAACCCAGCTCACCTCTCAGAGCCAGAAGACTACACCTGCCCCCTTGATGGTGGGGGGCATTTCCCTCCCTGTTGCTCCTCACCACATTCCTTCTTCGGGAGCAACACCGCCACAACCATTGGGAATATCCATCCCCTCTTCTAAGCTAGAGAAGCATAAGTCATCTTCAGTTTCACTCGGTAGGAAGGGGCCCCTTGGGTAACTCCCTTCCCAGGTTTCTTCTGGTGGGAATGACAACACCCGCCAGCAGCTGAAGACCCCAAAAGCAGCTGGTCTTATGGCTTCACACTCATCCTCAGTCCCAAAGACTGAGCCAGTGAAGTCCTCCTACGGTCGCAGGTTTGAATCCTTTTGGCATGGCTGTGTGTGATGTCCTTAGGTTAGGTAGGTTTAAGTAGTTCTAAGTTCTAGGGGACTGATGACCACAGCAGTTGAGTCCCATAGTACTCAGAGCCATTTGAACCATTTTTTTGAAGTCGTCCTACCCAGGGAAACCCATGGAGCAGTGAGAGAAATCCAAAAAGAAAACCCCTAAGACCAAGGAAATTGTGGTGGCTCCCACACC